>NW_004955508.1:3485425-3537054 GCF_000276665.1 Chinchilla lanigera | reverse complement strand
AAAAAAAAAAAAAAAAAAAAAAAAAGAGTGAACAAAGTGAGCTCAAGGCCAGGCTGAACAGCATAGACAGACCTTGTCTCAAAAAGACAAAAAAACAAAATAAACAAACAAAAAAGACCAGCAAGTTTTTGGTGTTTTTACTTGGCCTAATCCCATTACCCACATCTACCTCCCACAATCTTTTGTAGTAAAACCAGTGGGGTGAAGGCTGGCATCTGTCAGAGGGATCAAAACAGGGATGGGGCTCTTTCTAAGCATTATTTCCAAAGAACTGCTGCTATTTAATCCGTCAATTCCTTGGATGACTCGTTTACAAATAGAATGTATTTAGTCTGATCTGGAGTTCAGTAAGTATGAAAAAGCCTTTCCCTAGTGGCCTTATTTGCAAACAATTACCAGCAAATGATTAACTTCACAATTGCCTAAAGTAGTATAGACAGTTGGTTAAAAAAAAAAATTAACTGAACAGCTAAAAGGAAAAGTTAGAGAATGAGATGTCCACGGGGCCAGGAAAAACTGTGATATATTACTAGGAATCTAGAAGCCATGCATATGCCCATGGGTGTGAGACTATTCAGGAAAAACTTCAGGTGTCACCTGTGGCTCAAACAGGAAATGAAGGCTAAAACAAACAAACAAACAAACAAACAAACAAACCGGAGACTTAAACTATATCTACACTATCACAGTGAAAGAGATGATCCTAAAATTTATATGGAAATGTGAGAAGCCCAGAACAGACAAAACAATCTTAAAAAAGAAAAAAAGCTGGAAGACTCAAACTTCCTGATTTCAAAGTTTACAGAAACACTACAGTGATTGAGACAGTGTACTGTGTATTTATATAGGCATGGAGATCAATGGAATGACAGCCTAGAAATAAATCTAGGCTGTCAAAGACTTTTTATAAGGATTCTAAGACAGTTCAGTGGGGAAAGAATAGTCATTTTAACAAATGATACGAGGACAACTGGATATCCAAATGCAAAAGGATGAACACTCCTACCTCATGTCATATATAAACATTTACTCAAGTGGAAAGAAACCTCACTACCGACTAAACTATAAAACCCTTAGAAGAAAACACAAATGTAACTATTCATGACTATGTATTAGGCAATGTTCTCGTAGATATGACACCTAATGCATAAGCAACCAAAGAAAACGTTGAAAAAATACATACATTGGCTTCATAAAAATTAAAAACTTTTGTACTTATGAATACTATAAAGTTGGGCCTGGAATTTAGCTCACTGGCACAGCGCCTGCCTGGCAAGCGCAAGGTCATGAGTTCGGTTCCTGGTACAGGAAAAAAACCCCCAAAAAACAAAAAACAAAACAAAACAAAACAAAAAGAATACTATAAAGTCAAAAAGTAACTCATATAATGAGAGAAAGTATTTGCAAATCATAAGCATACAGCACCTAGAATACATAAAGAACTCTCACAACTTAACAATAAAAAGATAACCAGCACAATAAAAAAAAATGAACAATTTGAATACATTTCTCCAAAGATAAGCAGAAGCCAGTGAACACATGAAAATCTGCTCAACATTCTTTGTCATTAATGGGTTGCAAATGAAAGTCATAGGAGATTCCACTTAGCACCTACGAGGATGCTAACATCACACAATGGACAATACTAAGTGCTGCGGAGGGTGTGGCGGAAGAGGGCCGGGCCTTCCTCAAACTCCTCACATAGTGCTAGTATAGTGCAGCGATTCTTGGACAGGGTCTGGTAATTTCACAGAAAGTTAAACACAGAGATACCACATGACTCACAGTTGTACTCAGAAATATATATTCAAGAGAACTGCAAATATATGTTCTCACAAAAAATTGTACGGATATTCATAGTAGCATTATTTTTTGTAGCAACGGATAAACAAAATATGGTATTCCTATAATGGAGTTTTATCAGCATTAAGAGGAATGAAGTACTTATTGGTATACTGTTGTAACACAAATAAACCTTAAACATCATGTGAATGAGCTGGGTGTGGTGGGGCACACCAGTAATCCCAGCACTCGGGAGGCTGAGGTAGGAGGATTGTTGCGAGTTTGAAGCCAGCCTGGGCTGCAAGTGAGCTCAAGGCCAGCCTGGACTGCATAGCGAGACCCTGCCTCAAAAAGACAAAAAACGAAAAAACAAAAACACGTATCACGTGAAGTGAAGGAAGACAGTCACAAAAGGTCACACAGTTTCTGATTCCCTTCATATGAAATGTCCAGAATCCAGAGAGACAGAAAAAGAATTAGGGGTTCCTAGGGCCTAGAAGAGTGAAGTTAATGGGTAGGGTGATGAAAATGCTTTATGCAGTGGTATTAATTGCACACTTTGTGAAAGTGCCAAAAGAACACTGATCATGTACTTTTTTTTGAGAGAGGGTCTCTCACTATATGTAGCTCAGGCTGGTCTTGAATTCACTGGCAGGATTACTGCTGTGGGCCGCCTTGCCCAGCTTTGACTGTATACTTTTTTTATTTTTTTGTCTTTTTGAGACAGGGTCTCACTATGCAGTTCAGGATGGCCTTGAGCTCACTTTGTAGCCCAGGCTGGTCTCGAACTCACAATGACCCTCCTGCCTCAGCTGCCCAAGTGCTGGGATTACAGGTGTGTGCCACCACAGACTGGCCCTGTGTACTTTGAAAGATGAATTTATTTTTCTGGTAAATAAATTATATCTCAATAAAGTGGTTTATTATTCCTTTAAAGGATACAAATGCACCTTTCTAATTTAAAACTCACACTTGTTGGGCATAGTAGCCCACATCTGGAAATCCAGAACTCAGGAGAGTGAGGCAGGAGGATCACTGAGTTTGAGGCCAGCCTGGGCTATACAGTGAGTTTACGGCCAGCCAGAACTATATAGTGAGACCCTGTCTCAAAACCCGCCCCCCAAAACACAAAAAAGCAAAGCAAAACAAAACAAACAAAAAAGAAAACAAACTTACATTTTCTGTGAGGGTCATGTTTTCTTTGCTGATACTTTACACTGTTCTCATTAAAGCCAGATTTCTGCTGTTGAGTTACTTGACTTATTTCTTGAGGTAGAACTGTACCCTGAAAGTTAAAATTCTTACAAATTAGTTAAACTTTTTAATACTATCGCTATTTATTTTCTTTAACTTTTAACAGTTACTTTTTTTTCTTTTTTGGTCCTTTTGAGACAGGGTTTCGCTGTGCAGTTCAGGCTGGCCTTGAGCTCACTTTGTAGCCCAGGCTGGTCTCCAACTCACAGTGATCCTCCTGCCTCCGCCTCCTGAGTGCTGGGATTACAGGTGTGTGCCACCCATGCACAGCAACAGTTACTTTTAAAATAAAAACTACATACCTCATTTGAAAAGCTTAAGTAATACAGAAAAATATATACAATTTGGAAAACTATTCCAAACAATGGAAGACTTCACTAACAAAAACCAAGACTAACAATAAAGCTACAGTAATTAAGACAGTTCATAAATGTATAGAATTAGCAAAATGGCATGAGTAAGGTTCATACAAATCTGAAGATTTAATTAGATATATATTTGGCAGGTAGGAAGAGAAAGCTGAAGGTTAAAAGAAACAGGCAATTTGCCACAGCTGAAGCAGGAAGAACAAGAGTATGGGTAGAGATCTTCATTCCAAAGTAACACTTCACAGTTTTGCTTTGGCAGCCCCTACTTATTTTCTTCTAAGCACAAATTAACACTGGGTACACAAAGGCACATGAAGTCCTGGCTGGCACTTGGCGCGATCCAGAATAGTTGTGATACGCAACGAAGTGCAAAGGAAGGCCCAACGACCACACGTGTACCCAGGGCTCTTCAGTCTGGACAGCCAAAACGTATACTTTTTTTATTTTTTTGTCTTTTTGAGGCAGGGTCTCGCTATGCAGTTTAGGCTAAACTTGAGCTCACTTTGTAGCCCAGGCTGGCCTTGAACTTGCAATAATCCTCCTGCTTCAGCCTCCCGAGTGCTGGGATTACAGGTGTGTGCCACCATGCCTGGCTTCTCCTTTCTGACTTTCCGTACAGCTGCTCTATTATTGAAAGTGGGATATTAAAGTTTCCAATTATTACTGTTGTAATATATATTTTTTACCTTCAATTTCTGTTAGTTTTTGCTTTATGTATTCTCGAACTCTGTTGTTAGGTATATATGGTTTTTTTTGGGGTACTGGGAATTGAACTCAGAACCTTGCGCTTGCCAATATATATGATTTTAAGTGTTATTTTCTCCTACAATATTGACTCATTAAAGTTACTTTATCTCCAGTAACAACATTTATCTTAAAGCCTACTTTAGTAGGGTGTAGTGATGCGCACCTGTAATCCCAGCTATTCAAGAGACTAAAGGAAAACAGCTGCAAGTTCTAGACTACCCTGGGCAACATACATAGTGAGACCCTGTTCTAAAATAAAATTAAAAACAATAATGTAGCTCAGTGGCAGAGAGCTTGCCTAACATATGTGTGGCAATGGGTTTGAATCCCAGCACTTAAAAAAAAAAAAGGTTTAAGTGTATCTTATCTGGTGGCCCAGAACTCTTCCACATATAAAATATGGGAGTCTTAAACTGAAATAAATACTGAAAATAGTATCCAGTAATAGAAGTTGCAAGCAGAAGATGATGAAAAGTATTATCAAGGAATTCTTAAGAAATTAGCAGACCTTGACTGAGAACTAGAGGGATTTTAGTACTGAAAGAAGAAAGACACTCTAAGTGAAGAGTGAGCAGTTACCAACGGCAGAGGGAAAGAGACCAATCTGACTGAACAGGCGATTCTATCAAGTAGTTGGGCATATTCTGTATGAACACGGTATGGTTATATATTGTAGAAGCGCTTAGATACCAGTTTGAGGGGTCTGAGGTGAGATTCTAAGGGTACTAAACAAGGAGTCCTGTATATTGTGGGGTATTAGAGCAGCACTTTTCTGGGGCTGGAAAGACCTGAGAAGTAATGTAAGTCCTATATCTTCACTTTATATGTGATCACAGTGGCCCAGGGAAAGAGATTTGCTCAATTGGAGTCAGGAAGCCTGGTTTTCTGATTCTGAGCCCAGCACCATACTCATTGCACCACACTATTTCAGAGCATAAATGGAGTTCAAACCCCGAAGATGCCTTTTCCAATTATGCCACATGACCAAAGTAGATGAAAAAAAAAACCATTTGATTTTTAAACTAGATTATATGCCTGGGGACACGGTGGTGTTAGAGATACCAGAAGAGGCTTTAAGTGAGGTCAGTTCTGGGGCATCTTGAGACTGCGGTGATAATCGACTGTCTTGCTATACTCGTTCTCTTGAAAGCTGCAAACACTGGAGTGAGAGTTCATAACCAGAGACACAGATTAGGGATAACCAGATTAAGCCTGGACTGAAGGAAAAGGAAAACTGTTGCTGAGTTTGGGGGAACAGTTCTAAGGAAATGCTGGGAGAACAGGAATTAATAAAGAAGCTGACCATAAACTGGTATGGGCAAGAAAGGACTAAGGGTATTGCTGCCATTCATGTTCTTTTCCTTTCATTTACTCACTGATTTTAAGGCTGGTTCTCATTATGTTCCTCTGGCTGACCCTGAATGCCTGGGCTAAAGGATCCTCCTGTCTCAGCCTCCTGAATAAGCTAGGAATGCTAGTACCATAGGGATATGCCATGTCCAGTCTGCTAATGTTTCCTTTCATAGTAAAACTCCTGGAAAGAACTGCCTATACTTTCTGCCTCCAATTTTTCTCCTCTCTTAATCCCATTCTAACCAGTCTTTCAGTCCTATCACTTTACTAAAACTGGCGTTCTCAAGGTTCCCAATGATCTAGTAAATTCTGTGGTCAATTCTCCCTTTTCAACTTTTTTTTTGGTTCTGGAATTGAACTCTGGACTTCCTGAATACTAGACAATGACCTGTCACTGAGCTAAGCCCTGGCCCACAGTCACTTTTCATGTTTATATTACCATCACTTCATCTGGAATTTCCTGTTTTCCAGCTCGATAATGCCACCATTATGCAGGACACTAAAGCGGATGAAGCTGTAGTGCTGTGAGCTGCTGCTTTCTAAACTTCATACATCAGTACTTTCTGACCTGAACTAACCTGGTAGGTCAGCAACTCATACAAAAATTTAGCAGGATCCATTCACTTTCCTTTTCATTGCGTTGTCTGAGTTTCTACTCTATTAGCAGCATTTCTTTCCTTTTGTTGTTTTATAGTGCTGGACTCAAATCCAGGGCCTGAGGCATGCCAAGCAAGTCTCTTCCAAAGAGCTACATCCCTATCCTTCTTTCCTCTCCTTAATCTTTACGAAGCAATATAAATTTGCTCATTCATATTTAATAAAAGCAACTGTCAGCATTACATTATATACTCAAGTGGATAAAAACAGTGAATGACTTCCATTAAGGCCCTTGGTTGAGTTTAAAATACAGTTATGATTTTGGTTTTTTTTCTTTTTTTTTTTTTTTTTTTTTTTTTGTTTGTTTTTTTCCGGCACCGGGAATCGAACTTACGACGTTGCGCTTGCCAGGCAGGCACTGTGCCGCTGAGCTAAATCCCCAGACCCCTTATTATGATTTTGTAAACAACTACAAAAAATCCAAAACTGATTTAAAAGAAAAATTACACTCTTACTCACAGGTCCAAAAACTATTAACTAAATCAGAATTATGAAAATTCCTAACCCAAATTATCATTTATTATTTTATCAGATTTTAAGGGGGAAATTAATCACTGCAGGCAGAACGGAAAGTGAAAAAAAAAATCTTTTCTTTGAACTATCAAACAAAAAATACTAACCTTCCCTTGCAGAGTGGGCTGAAAGCGTTGAATGTTTCTGGACCCTTGTAAGGACTGCCAAATGTTGCAAAATTCATCATCAGCTTTAGTGGGTACCTAGCAAAACAGGAACAATTGAAGGAAATGAAGCATGAGAAAATATTCATATGGAAAATAAAACCATTATTGATTAAAGTTACTCAATGGTAGGCAGGTTATTAAACTATCTTTCTGTCTGTCTGTCTGTCTGCCTTTTTTGAGACAGGGTCTCACTAAGCAGTTCAGGCTGGCCATGAACTAACTTGGTAGCCCACGCTGGCCTCAAACTCTCAGGGATCCTCCTGCCTCAGCCTGTTGAATGCTGGGATTACAGGTGTGTGCTACCATGACCGGCCTAAATTTTCACTGTTTAAAATCCCTCAGTTCATTATTTTAAGAGCTCAGCGCAGACATTACGAAAGTATTCTCTACTGGAAAGAAACTCATCTTCACATACAAGTGTTTTTTTTTTTAAAGTTTAAAAATAATACAAAAGACCCCCAAAATGATACACCATTTCAAAACAAGATGATAGGAAATTAACAATGGCTATTATATTGCATACCGGTAAGATTGATAAAGATTATACTCAGTCATCATTCCCACCAACAGACTTTTTTTCTTCTAATATACTGTACTAATATATTATGCCATTCAAACTAACATCTAAAGATTGTATTTTAAAAATCTTCATCTTAAAAAAACTTCACCTTTACAGAAGTAATCTAATAAATTTGAAAATTAGCTATTATAGGAAATTGATTTAATATAGATTAAGACTGGAAATAGACAACAAAATTTAACAGTGGTTACCTATGACATCTGAGAGGATATTACACTTGTGTTTCCTTTATTATCGTCTAATTATCTGTGTTTTCCAAATAGTCTATAATAAGCATGTATATTGTAAGTTTAAAAATGTGTTTAAATAAGATTTGGGGCCATGGAATTAAATAAAGTATTCCAACAAGATAACTCAATTTTTATTACCAGAAAGGTGAAGAAAATCACTCACGAATTATATAATGGGAACTTTTTTTTCTGTCTTTTTGAGACGGTCTCACTATGTAGTTCAGGCTGGCCTTGAGCTCACTTTGTAGCCCAGGCTGGCCTCGAACTTGCAAAGATCCTCTTGCCTCAGCCTCCCAAGTGCTGGGATTACAGGCATGTGCTACCACACCCGGCTATAATGGGAACTTTTGATAAATATCATATAGTCATCTTTCATTTACCTTCCAAATTCATATCATTTCTAAATGGAGGAAGAGCTATGCATGGTGGTACATGCCTATAATTCCAGCACTTGGGAGGCTGAGGCAGGAGGATCGCCGTGAGTTCAAGGCCAGCCTGGGTTACAAAGTGAGTTTAATACCTGCCTGAACTGCACAGTGAAATCATGTCTCAAAAAGAAAAAAAGGAGGGGAGGAAACACAAATAAATGTTGTTGTTTTTTGAGACAGGGTCTTGCTATGTGGCCCAGGCTCACTGTAACCCTCCTGCCTCAGCCTCCCAGAGTGCTGGGATTACCATGCCTAATTAGCCTATTATCTTAAAACAAATCTGAAACTGATTTGCATCAAAATAATAATGCTAGCTGGGTGTGGTGGCACACACCTGTAATCCCAGCATTCAGGAGGCTGAAGCAGGAGGATCGCTCTGAGTTTGAGGTCAGCCTGGGCTACATAGTGATTGCAAGGCCAGCCTGAACTACATACTGAGACCCTGTCTCAAAAACAGCAAAAAAAGAATTAAGTTTGTGAACTGAGGTATCACTGTATTAAGATTTGTTTATTTCAACATACGACCTTTTTAACACATGGTTAAGTAAAGTGTAAGTATTGTTTACATTAAAGGACCTATTCTTCAGTTGACATTATTCTAACTTTCCAAAAAAAGAATTGAGTATACTGAGGCAGGCTTGGTGGCATACGCCTGTAATCCCAGCACTTAGGAGGCTGAGATAGGAGGGTCTTTGCAAGTAGAGACCAGCTTGGCCTACAAAGTGAGCTCAAGGCCAGCCTGAACTGCATAGGAATACCCTGTCTCAAAAAGATTAAAAACAAAGCAAACAAAACAAAACAAAAGAAGTTAAATTAGGTTTCCAATTAGAAAGTTTGGGATGATTTGAAAAGGGGGCAGAGACTTGGGTGGGTGGCACACATCTGTAATCTGAGGACTCTGGCAGGCTGAGATAGGAGGATCATAGGTTTGGGACAGCCTAGACTACAAAGCAAGTTTGAGGCTAGCCTGAGCTATAAAATGAGTTCTAGTCTTAAAAAAAAAAAAAAAAAAAAAAAAAGCCAGAAATTAAAGACTGGAGGATGTGGCTCAGTGGTAGGGCACCTGCCTAGCATGTGTGAGTGTCTGGGCTGATCCCTACTAATACACACACACACTCACAGGACTGAAAGACTTACTTGAGTAGGAACAAAAAGTGATTGAGGGGAATGGTTGAGGCCTCCCAAATGCCCGGGAGAAACTGATGAATTTGAGCTATATTGATTCACAGCTGGTTGTGGTTTTACAATGGCTGTCAACTTCTGATTTCCAGTTTCAGAGCGACTTCCATGAGAAAGGTTCACCAAGGCACTTGTTGGCAGTCGATAACCTTTTCCAGGTGAGCACCTAAAAGTAAAAAGTTCTATCAGGGTCAGAAAGAAATTAAACTAAATATGCTAGGGAGAAGAATTAAGTAATTCTGGGGTAGACAATCCATCATTAGAACTGATAAACATTACTTTTACATTCAGCCGACGATTTTCATAATAACCTAACAAAAATATATTAATTATAGAAGAGGATATTGAGGGTCAGACGCTTTTAACGAACCTGTTCAAATTAATACAAAGTGTAAGTGAGAGAGTTCACTTTTTCTTTTTTTTTTTTCCCCCAGCTTTTAGAGACAGTGTCTCCCTATGCAGTTCAGGCTGGTCTTGAGATCACTTTGTAGCCCAGGCTGGTGTTGAACTCCCAACAATCCTCCTGCCTCAGCCTCTCGAGTGCTGGGATTACGGGCGTGCGCCACCACGCCGGCTTGATTTTTGTTCTTAAAACTCTGTATTAGAGCCCCTTCCAGATGAACTCAAGTCTCACCAATGTTAAAAACAATCAAACCCTCGTCCCTTAAACTTGCTCAGGTCTCGTTAATTTGTTCCTTCTTCTCCACAGCCAAACTTCTCAAGGGTCACCTCAATTTCCTATCTGCATTACTACACCTGTCATTCACCAGATCTGGTTTGAGAACCCATAACCCCACTAAAATGGGTGATGAAGACTTACATGTCACTGAATCCAAAGACCATTTCTCTTACTTTAATTAATTATAAATGTCCTGTGTTACATATGCCACTCTATTGCCTAAGCGTTCTTCACTATTTTTCCTCTTTTCTTAGTTAACTATTCTTCATTTTTCCTTTCATGCATTTGTCACATTTTAATTAAACAATTAACATTATAATCAGATGCTTAATTTATCTCTTACTAAAATGAAAGCTCTAAGAGGACAAAAGCACATCTGTTATATCTGTAGTAGAAAGTATGACAATACTGCATGCATTATAAACTAAGTAATGTAAAATCGGAAGTTACATAAGCATATTCACAAAGTGCAACATGGAAATACAAACCTTATTGTTAAACCTCCAGGAAATTCTTCATCAAACAATACTTCAAATAGTACATCAGCTTCTCTATTAGCTGTTAAAAAAGAGAGTGAAAATAAAAATCTTTTGATGAAAAATCAGTAGACAGGCTTTGGAGAACCCAAAAGGATTTATCGTATTTTTGAAAATTCACATAGAACATTCTGGCTACAAAGAATGACATAACACAAAGAACATCATGCAATCTAAGAGACAGTATTGGGCCTGAGAACATTGTGCTCCGATTCCTATTGGCTGTTATGCTTCCTGTACATTTCTTCACACTATTCTTATATGTGAGCATAGCTATAAATATTACATGGAACTGTTTTTCAAGTTTTGAAACATTATAAATATGATATTTACAGAGAAGTTTTCTTTTGAAACAAATTTGTTTCAACATTATATTTGATTTTTTATAAGTACACTGATGGAGACCAATACAAAACGGCCCTGAGCAAGACTTAAATTAACCAGTTGGCTTTCCATGTTTACTTGTGAGTCTGTCCAAGGCCCAGGCACCTTGTCTGGAGACGGGCGGTAGACTCATAGTAAGTGAACCTCTGTGAGTCACTAATCCCTACCGAGGCCTGTAATGGTGGATGAAGCTGGAAAGCCTCGAAGGATAAAACAAGAACACAGCCCAGGACACCTGGATCCAAGCTCAACTAGATGAAAGACTCTAGCCTCAGGCATCTCACTCCTGGTTGGATTAACTTAATTCCTTGGAGAAGTCTTTGACTGGTTCTGCCCTTCTTGAGTCTTCTCCTCCCTTCTTCTGATAACCAAATAAATATGGGCCACCCAGAGAAGGTCTTGGTCTTAGCCCTGAGAGAATCTCAGATTCTGTAAGAGGGCTTTAACCTTCCTGGAGCCCTGGAATCAATCCATTTGCCTCCTTTTATTTACCCTTTGCTGTACACATGTTCGTGAGATTGTGGACCTGATCAGCCCGCAATAACCATGGGGTATTAAGAACCCGATAGTACATTATTGCATGTATGGGTATACCATAATTTGTCCATTCTCCTGCTGATGGACATTTAGATTGTTTCTAACTTTTGCAATTATAAACAGTGTTACCAGTGGAAATTACATAAATACATCTTTTGAATCTTTCCCTGGTTTAGAAGCAATGAAATTGCTGGGTGTTAGAGAATGTGCTTAAAATTTGTTTTTGTTTTGTTTAGTTTGTTTCTGAGACTATTTAGTTCAAGCTGGCCTTGAACTCATGATATAGCCCAGGCTGGTCTTAAATTTGCAGCAGTCCTGTCTCAGTCTCTCAACTGCTGGGATTATAGGTGTGTGTCACCACACCTGGAAAAACTTTTTAAAAAACAGGTTTCTTCTTTTTTGTTTTTGAGACAGGGTCTTGCTATGTAGTTTAGACTGGCCTTGAACTCACTATGTAGCCTAGGCTGTCCTCAAACTCTCAGTGATCCTCCTGCCTCAACCTCCTGAGTGTTGGGATTACAGGCATGCACCACTACACCTAGCTAAAAAACAGATTTATTGAAGTAAAAATGACATGATAAACTGTATATATTTAAGGTATACAATTTGGTGAGTTTTACTGTATTTATTCAAGCATGAAGCCACCACAAACAAGACAAATACATCCACCAGATTCCTGTGTCCTTCTGTAACCCATGTTCCTCTTCAGAACACCACTAAAAATTTGCTGTCACTTCAGTTCATATTTCTAAAATGCTATATACATAAAATCATATAATCTATATTTTCCTTTTTGTCTGGCTTCTTTCAGTATAATTATTTTGTTGTATGGGTCAGTAATTTTTTTCTTTTTGCTGAGAAATATTTCATTGCATAGGTAGCAATAATTTGTTTACCCATTCATCTGCTGATAGGCACTTGGATTGTTTCTATTTTTTTGGATTTTACATATAAAGCTATGAAGATTCACTAACCATGCTTTGAGGGGGTTTAAGTCCTCATATCTCTTAGATAACTATTGAGGAATGGAATCTCTGGGCCCTATGTTTAGCCTACTGGACTATTTTTATTATCTATCTATCTATCTATCTATCTATCTATCTATCTATCCATCTATGTATCTGAGACAAGGTCTCTCTGTATAGTTCATGCTGGCCTTGAACTCTAGGTCACCCAGGCTGGCCTCAAACTTTCCATGATCCTCCTGCCTCAGTCTCCCGAGTGCTGGGGCGACAGATGTTACCACCACGCCCTGTGTATTTCCTAGAGACTAATGATGCTCAACCTCTTTTCATGTTTCATGTATCCTCTGGGGGATATTTCTGCTCAGCTATTTTACTTATTTAAAAGTTAAGCTGCTTATTGCTAGGTTGTAACAATTCTTTATATATTTTATTTTATTTGCTTTGAGACAGGATCTCATTGTATAGTTAGTTTAGGCTCATCATGAATTCACTATGTAGCCCAGGCTGGCCTCAAACTTGGAGCAATCCTCCTGCCTCAGCCTTCCGAGTGCTGGGATTACACTATGTCCAACTCTTCATTTACTTTAAATACAAGCGGTTTGTTTGTTTTGCTAGCACAATTGTGGTCTGCTAGCACTTTCTTTGTATGTGGCTTGTCTTTTCACTTCTGTGACAAGGTCTTTTGAAGACAGAAAAAATTATTTTGATGAAATCTAAAAGCAAACATTTTCTTTTATAGTTGGTACCTTTACCAACCTCTAGGTTATTAAGATTTTCTTCAGGGGGTTGGGAATATAGTTCAGTGGCACAGCACTTGCCTAGCATGCACAAGTCCCTGAGTTCAATCACCAATACAAAAAAAAGCTTTTTTCTTTAAACCTGGCATGGTGGCACACATGCCTATCAATCTCAGCACTCCGGGAGCCGAGCCAGGAGGATCGCAAGTTCACATCCAGCCTGAGCAAGCTAGCAAGAGCCTGTCTCAAAAAACAGAAAAATAGGCTGGGATGTAGCACAGTGAGAAGGCCCCAGGGTTAGTCCCCAGTACCAAAGCAAAACAAAACAAAAACAAACACAAAAAGATTTTCTCCTACAACTTCTACAATTTTAGCTCTTATGTTTAGGTCTTGGATTCGTTTTGACTGTGGTTCATTTCTTTTCTATAATCTGCATTCCAGCACCACTGCTGAAGAGATTATCTCTTGTCTACTAAATTATCTTTGACCTTTGTTGAAAATCAACTGGCTACAAATGTATGGGTCTGCTTCTGGACTCTAATTCTATTTCACTGATTTACATTCATGTCTGTTTTTATGCCAGTCTATAATTTTCCCTTATTCAAGCTTTATAATAGTGGCGGGGAACCTATGGCACAGCGAGGTGTTTGAATCGCAGAAATCTCTAAAAGTTTTACTATCATTGCTTTATAAGTTGTATAATTGGGTAGTTTAAATTTTCTGACTGTGTCCTTCAAATTGTTCTGACTAGTCTAGAGCCCAAAAGTGCAGAAATTCTGCCTCTAAGGCTGCCTTTGGGAGCTGGGGGTTTAGCTCAGTGGCACAGCACCTGCCCGGCAAGCTCAAGGTCGTGAGTTCGATTCCCGGTACCAGAAAAAAAAAAAAAACCAAAAAAAAAAAGACTGCCTTTGTTTTTAATTTGGTTTATGAGACAGGATCTCCCTATGCAGTCCAGGTTGGCCTCGAATTTGCAGCTACCCTCCTGCCTCAGCCTCCCGAGTGCTGGGATTACAGGTGTGTACTACCATGCCCAGCCAAGACTGCCTTTGGATTTAAGACTGCAACATCAACTTTCACTGGAATTTCCAGCTGCAGATTTTGAAGTTGCCAACCTCTAAAACTGCATAAGCCAGTTCCTTAAAATCAATTAATGAATCTTTTTTTCTTGCTCCATTCTATTGACTATTTCTCTACAAAATTCTAGCCTATAATAATCTGATATTATGCTAGACTCTCACAGGGCTCAGGGGCTATCTCTCATCCTAATGTCTCATTACCCAGTTGAAACTAGGCCAGGAGAGTTCATCTATTTGTATCTTTCAACAAGATAGTTTTATCTAAACATCCAAATTCAGGAAGTGAGATTCAGTGAGTCAGGAATTTGTCCTCTGAAGGCTTAAGACACACCTTCTAGGTTGCCATTTCTTCTTGGGGGCGGACTACTTCCTGGGAAGATTGTTTACACTCAGCTGAGGGAGAAATGAAAAACAGTGCCCTTGCCATCAACCCATGGCTGGCACGATTAATTAATGACTGTGCTCTTTTCCATTCAGTAAAGATGTAGCCTTAAAATCCTTAAGACAAGGTTCCAAGAAGCTATTATTTTTTTTCTTTTTTTTTGGAACTGGGAATCGAACTCAGGACCTCACGCTTGCCAGGGCAGTGCTGTGCTACTGAGCTGTATACCCAGCCCAAGGCTGCTATTATTGATAGGAGTTGTCAGAAGAAAGGAAACTTCTGTATCTGAGCCCCATGGCCTTATCAGGTCAATTGACTCGAATACAATCGGTAAACTCAAGATCTGAACAGCACACACAGAAGGCTGAGCACCAGCAGCAGGGCGTTTGTTTTATGGAACCCATCTAAACTGTATCATGCTTAGCCCAGAGCCTGACCCTCTTCCTTCCATTTCCTGTCACTGAAAATACAACCAACAAATTAAGAGAAGAATCAGGGAAGAAAATTCTCTTTGAGAGGTACAGGGACAGAGAAGACCTGAATAATATCTGCAGGTGGAAAATATGGAGAACCACTGCTTCAAAGTAAGGCAGAAATCAGGGGATAGAGGTCAAATTCCAGCTCTGCTACTTCCCTGTGTAAATACTGACAAGTTAACCGCTCAGGTAAGGAAATGACACGGACCTCTCAGGTAGTTGCAAGGGTTAAATGCAAAATACGTACGTGGCTGGCACATTGTTGGGACTAAATATGCTCTATGGCCCGCTGTTCTTCCTTTTGGGATGGTGAGACCCTGGGATGTGGAAAATCAGTGCTACCAAGCAAGCCGACCAGTGGCCACCTGATCTGTTCACTTTCTGAAAAACCTACACTGTAAAGGTGCTCACTTTAGGTATCTCTCTGTAGCACATTTAGATTCTGGAATCCTTCCCGTTTTGTCTTCAGTTGTTGGGTCATTATCATTACCATCATTATCATTCATTTTTGTTAACGTGGGGATTGAACTAAGAGAACACTGAGTTACATCCCCGGCCTATTTATTTATTTAATTTTTACTTGAAATAAGATCTTGCTAAGTTGCTCGCTGGCTTTGAACTTTGACCCTCCCGTCTCAGCATCCTGAGTATCTGGGAGTACAGGTATGCAGTTTTGTTTTTTTAAATTGTGGTAAAAATAAATGCATAGCAGATGGGCATATAACTCTGTAGTAGAGCATGTGCTTATCACGCATAATGCCCTGGGTTCAATCCCTAGCTCCAAAACCAAAAAACTACAAACACATGTGAAATTTACCATTTTAAAGTATTTAGTACAGTAGCAAAAACAGTAAGCACCTTTCTGTGCAACAGTCTGAGAAGGTCTGTTTTATATAATCTAGTTAGTTGTAGTCATAAAATACAAATTCATATGCACATTTTCCAAGTCTTTTAACCATAAATGACTTCATGTTTGTTTATTCACAGAAACCTAGAAATTTTAATGAAAAGATCTGAACAAGATTAGGAAAGTTTGGGGCTGGGGATTTAGCTCAGCGGCACAGAGCCTGCCTGGCAAGCGTCAGGTCGTGAGTTTGATTCCCGGTACCAGAAAAAAAAAAAAAAAGAAAAAGGTTAGGAAAGTTTAAGGAGAACCGATGAAAGTGCTTTATCAGTTCTATGAAAATAGATGTACGCCAAGCTCTTACATGACTTTAGTGTATACATTTCAGTGTACTATATAAAACTACCACATTCTCTATCACCCTTCTCAACTTCTCCCTCTTTTAACTACTCCCAAGATGATTACAACAGACAGAAAAAGAGAATTTTCTCTGAAAGGTACAACCTAAAAAGAAAAGGGGAAAGGAAAAAAAAAATACATGAAAAGATTTAGTGTTTTCCTGATTTCAGTTGTTTTCTGCTTAGATATATGAAATATAATGTAAAGCTGGGCGTGGTGGCACATGCTTGTAATTCCAGCACTCAGGAGGCTGAGGCAGGGGGATCCCTGCAAGTTCGAGACCAGCCTGGGCTACAAAGTGGGCTTAAGGCCAGCCTGAACTGCACAATGAGACCCTGTCTCAAAAAGACAAAAAAAACCCCCAAAAACAAAAAAATTTGTGTTTTCTTTTACAATACAAAGGAGCTGAAGACATAGCAAGTGTAGAGGTATTACCCCCTTTAATTCCTATGATGGTGCCCCGAAGGCCAACTGGAACTGAAAAACTCTCTCTCACATTCACAACACGGTCAAAGAGACGAAATTCCGCATCTCGATCAGGAATGACTCCGTGCTGCTGTTCTAAAGGCTGAAAAGAAGGAGGCTGTTAATTACAGTTACAAGTCTAACTGATACACTGAAAGTAATTTTGTTCCTTTCATACCTTCAGAGTAAAAACAACTTTGAACTTTTCGACAGAAACTTACTCTGTATAGCAAATGAGGCTTCACTGTCACCCGTACTTTCTTATTATTTTTTCTTTGCTGAGAAAAGATAAAAATTTAAAATATAAAATTATGAAATTATTACATTATTTATTACTCCAACATGTCTGATTTATATAAAGTCAAATGAAATGTTTAATTTAAAAACTAAAGTTCTGCAAGTGCAGTGAGAAATAACATTTAAAAATACTATAACCTAAATTCTTCTTTAAAAACTGGTAAAGAACAAGTTTTGGAGCATGAGACATGTAACAATGCAAAGTTAAGCCAAGCGTGGCACTGCACACCTGTACCCTTTCAGCAGGAGGACTGAAAGTTTGAGCCTTGCCCGGGCAATTTAACAACCTAGTGAGACCCTGTCCCCAATTTATTTTAAAAAGGGTTGGGAACGCAGTTCAGTACAAAGGCCCTATGTTTAATCGGCGGTGTGGGGTGGAGGCCAAAGTTGTAAGCAGATAGCCAGATGTATTTGCAGCCTATCTATGTGTAACTCTACCTGATCTAAGAAACACCATTACTCAGCACAGCATCAGTCTTCTCCATTTACTATCCTTCCCAAAAGTAAATTTATCTCTAACACAAAAGATCACATTTGCCTATTTAAATTTTATGTTAATGCTATCCTATTCAAATTTTTTTCTCTAATAAGAATTGCAGGCTGGGCCTGGTGGCGCACGCCTGTAATCCCAGCACTTGGGAGGCTGAGGCAGGAGAATCACTGTGAGTTTGAGACCAGCCTGGGCTACAAAGTGAACTCAAGGCCCGCCTGAACTGCATAGCAAGACCCTGTCTCAAAAAGACCAAAAAAATAAAAAAATAAAAAAGAAAAAAGAATTGCAAGCCGGGCATGGTGCCACATGCCTGTAATCCCAACCCTCAGGAGGCTGAGGCAGGAGGATAACTGAGTTTAAGGCCAGCCTCAGTTACACAGTGAGTTCAAGGCCAGCCTAAACTGCATATTGAGACCCTGTCTCAAAAAACAAAAACAAATGAATGAACAAAAATTACAGTAAAATCTTGGATGGTGAGTAATTTGGCAAGTATTCTGAAAGATGAGAAAATATTTCTAACAAATTCTAACTTGATAAATGAGTGGTATCTTTCAATACAAGCAGTGAATAACAGTGAATGTCACAAGATCACAACTGAGCCAATGGTTCTTCTTTCACTCTTGCTGCGGGATCGTGCATGATCATCTCCCAACAGCAAGAGGTTATGAAAATCCTGTCTGCAGAGGAAGAGAAAAAGGCAGAGGGGGAGTCCCTCACTTCAAATGAGATTAGGGAGATGTGGAAAATGTGGGAATGTGCAAAACTGTATAGAAAAGCACCACCTGGACAAGGCTGTAGCAGTGCTAGTGATAAATCTGTTTAAGGAGACACCATGAAATGCTCAAAAGGAGCCACTGGATAGGTCACTTGTTGAAGTTGCATGAAAAGAAAAAGATTTCATTGAGCCAAGAGAGAAGTGGTTCTGTTAGTGATAATGAACGTCGTCCTGTATGATAACCCTCTTCTCTCGTCTCCCTCACACCAGCCATGAAGGTTTTCAGAGGTAAGTGCAGGATAAATTATTTTTCTTTATACCTGGTATTTTATTATTTTGCAGTATATTACAGTATTGCGATTTTTTTTTTTTGGTGGTACCGAGGATCGAACTCACGACCTTGTACTTGCCAGGCAGGCGCTTATGCCACTGAGCTATATCCCCAGACCCTATGATCATTTTTATATGGATATTTTTGGGTTATGGAATGAATCATCTGAATTTGCATTATTTCACATAGGAAATTTGCTTTGGTATCTAGTATACGTGCTTTGGATTACAAGCACATTTCTGGAATGAATTATGCTTGCAACCCAAGGTTTCATGTATACTTATATGTCTGGGTGTATCTTTATTTATTTATTTATTTAGTGGTACTGGGGATTGAATTCAGGGCCTTGTGCATGGTAGGCAAGCACTCTACCACTGAGCTATCTCCCCAGCCCAATTTTTACTGTTTTAACGCTCTCATAGCAATTTGGAAAATAGGAGTTTGAGAAGCACTGAGAAGAAAACAGAGATACGAAAGTAGAAGGGTGGCTGCTGGAGAAGAAGGTCATCAGTGGAAGGTGGATGGACACAGGAATGGGGTAGCTGAGATCAGAGTACGACGCACGCAGGCATGAATACGCACAATCGAACTCGTTATCTGCGTCTGCAGTATGCACTAATGAGATTATTAAGACTATTTTAAAAAAGAAATGGTGGTGCTGGGGATTGAACAGAGGGGCCTGCACATGTTAGGCAAGTGCTTTACCACTGTTCTGTATCCCCAGTCAGCCCTTTCAAGACATTTTTATTTTCAGGCTGGCTTACACTTGTGACTCCTGCCTCAGTCCCCTGAGTAACTGTGATTACAGGCATGTGCTCCTCTGTGCCAGGCTACTACTCATACTTTCAGTGATGACCCTATAGAGTAAAGAAAAATTTAAATGATAACACTAAAAGGAAAGAAACCTAAGTATACCTCAGTGACACATAAACAGATTTTTTTGTTTGTTTGAAATAGGGTCTCGCTATGTAGTGCAGGTAGGCGTTGAACTCGCTTATGTAGCCCAGGCTGGCCTTGAACTTGCATCAGTCCCCTTGCCTCAGCTTCCTGAGTACTGAGATTACAGGTGTGCACCACCACATCTGGCACAAAAATTCATATCTATATGCACACTTAGTTTTTAAAAGTTCTATTCAAAACGCTACAGTTTTGTATACGTTTTCTGTTTGTAAAGGAAAAAATGTGCAAGACATTTTAGAATGTTCTATATTCACAGCATGGGTTAAAGAAATTGGGGGTTTTAAAGCTCCAAATATTTGCTAACGGAAAGATTTATTTCAAAAACAGTGCTACCAAACACATTTCACTCTTTATTGAAAGACTATTAAAAAAGAAATACATGTTTCCTATCCTTAGTTGAATAACTTTAAAAAAATTAAGCTCTTTGTCCTGAGGGTATAGTTCCATGGTAGAGAACTTGTCTAGCATGAATGAGGTTCTGGGTTTGATCCCAAGCATTGGAAACAAATTATGATTAAACTCTTGACTCTGAGCCTTGTAGTTTTTCCAAAGAAACAGAGTCATCTAGTGATGATTTTTTAAAGCTGTAATCACATCTCTTGGTGATAACAGAATTCAATAGTAACAGTAATAGTAATAGTAATAAGAGTAAGTAAGCATTATTGGTATTAATAGTAAATAGGCATTTTTTTTCTTTTGTGATGCTGGGGATTGAAACTAGGTCTTCATGCATGCTAGGCAAGCTCTTTACCACTGAGGCATACCCACTCTCCCAATCCAATCAACCCAAATTCTGCTGCATCACATAGAGGATTTAGGCCGGGTGTGGTGGCACATGCCTGTAATCCCAGCACTCGGGAGGCTGAGGCAGGAGGATCCTTGCAAGTTTGAGATCAGCCTGGGCTACAAAGTGAGCTCAAGGCCAGCCTGAACTTCACAGTGTTTTCTGTCTCAAAAAGAAAACAAACAAAAAAACAAATAGAGGATTTAAATAGGTAAGTCTGCTACAGATGTTTACTGCTTTAAAAAATATATAAAAAATAAGAGATTAAGTGGATTTCAAAACTTCTTAAGACCTGAATGAGTTAACAAGTAACAAAAGGGCAGAAGTACAATTTACAGTAATTTTATAAAAGTAAGTTAAATAAAATTTATATTGTTTTGAGGTGAGGCTTTGCTATGTTGCCAAGGAAGGCCATGAACTTCTGAGCTCAAGTCATCCTCCTGCCTCAGCCTTCCAAGTAACTGGGACTACAAATTCATGTCATTGCACCTGACTGGATAAATTTTTATGTTCTATAAAAACAGGAACTGTCTTTTTTCAGACAGGGTTTTGTTATGCAGTTCAGGCTGGCCTTGAACTGACTTTTTAGCCTAGGTTGTCCTTGAACTCAAAGTGATCCTCCAGCCTCAGCTGGGATTACAAGCGTGTGGTACCACGCCAGGCTGAACTGTGTCTTTAAAGAATATAGTTAAAACCGGAAGGAACAGAGGATTAACCTTGTTTCTCAGTCACAAAGTATCAAAACTCAAATCACAAAATGCTAATTCTTACAACTGGAAACACTATGAAGAAATAAAATTTACATGTTATGGCTTTTGTACACTGAAGTGTATTTACATTTATTCAGCTAAACAGGATTTTTTGGTATTAATTAAAATCATTATATATATTGCTTGAAACAAGTAAATGATTTGTCATATAATCTATAATATTTCAGAGTTCTATATAATCTATAGTATTTCACATTTGATCAATAATCTTGGTTACTGAAAGTTAGTACCTTGCACTTATCAACTTCCTCCTCAATTTTCTCAACAATAGCTGCATCCAGAATTTGTAAATCACAAGATGAACGAGACAAAGTACTGACAGGATGTCCTTTTAGCCAAGTAATAATTTCTTGAACTTTCTCGGCCCTACAGCAAAAACAATAAATTTTTCACACTGATTAAAATTTGTGAGGGCTTATATAAAAGAACGAATAAAAACTTTGAGAACAGTTACAAATTTATATAATTATTAATCACTAAACAATTGGGTATTATAAATCTGTAATAAATATGGATGTTACTTTTCAATAAAAAACTCATAAAAATTAGTTTTAAAATATTTAAGATATAAACAAAATAAAAATTCTATTGCACTCAAAGCATAAACAACATAACAGAAACAAGACAAATGAAAAATAACATGAAAAAAAATTTTTTTTTGAAATATTCTTGATAAACTAGCTGTACCCTTCCATGGAGCCACTAAGTTGAACTATGAGACAACAAAGACCACAGATCTTGCTTACCCATTCTCATTTTCTCCAGGCCAAATGTCATCTTCATAAAATACATCCTCTTGGCTATTCTTGGCTATATAACTAAAGAGTTCTGGAGCTCTAGCCAAACAAACAAACAAACAAGTTGCTTTAAAAATAAATGAGTGATGTCACATACATTTCCTATATAATAATTTCACATTCTAATGAGAAATGTAAAGTACACTAAAGGAATTTATTAGAGTACTGTTAAGGGAGTTATTAATAAAGACTGAAAGATCTGAAAGCCACAGTACTCCCGTACTCCCACTGGCTGAGAAAAACATGGTTCAATTAATAATCTTATAAAAAAATTGTGACTCTTGATTCTTCTTTGATTATAACAAGTGATCAATGGACAAAATAGTATTTACAAGTTCATTTTCTAATTTTTACAACAAAACTGGAACACTCTAGAATATAACAAATTAAAATAGATTAAAAGTTTCTTCTGGAATTCCTCAGAACTCCCTTTCTTTTTGAATAGTATGGGACCTTCAGGTACATTGAAGAGGACAACACAGTTTGCTTTGGTCCTTTCCCAATCCACTGAAATGACAGTAAAGTATGAAAAAGAGAATACACAATGAAAGACACAGAAGGAGAGAAGCAGAGCATCTGATGGCATATACAAACTGTTAACAAATTTTTAAAAATTGGAAACTGAATGGATGCGTGTTAACTAATTTTTCAGGCAGTAAGTAATAGGCTGAATCCTCCATCATCAGTAAGGGAAGTCAATCAGAAACAAAAACCATAGGAAAAGTCAAAATACCACCTTCTTATGTTACATCAACTGTGCTATATGGCAAGCTGCTTCTTATTCTCAGTTCAGTGTCTCTCAGTTTGTCAACTGCTGTTTTGTATGCAAAATCGAACTTTATAATCACAAAAACAAAAACAAAACAAAAAACCCACACACACAAGAAGCAAGATGATTTAAATCAGAGGAATCTGCAAAAGCTCCGGAATTATGGGCTCTAGGTATATTTGAAGGGTGTGCATGGGGTGAGATTTAGAAGGATTTTGGTTGAAAACTTAAGTAACAAGCAGACAGTCATGTGGTTACCTGCCTACCACCCCAGCATAAGACCTGTTGTTTACATTTGAGAGATCAAAAAGGAGACACTCAGGCCTTGGGAAGTTAGGGTTGGGTGCAAGAAGAGGACAGTGTCATGCTGAAAACAGCACTGATGAGTGTCAGCTACACAGTGCATCACTAGGAAGCACAATGCCTCCAGGAAGCAGACGTGGAAGCTAAGCATGCCAGGAGTCCAGGACGGAGTGCGTGTGGGGTCAATACCAGCAGAAGGAAAAAAGGGAAGGAAGCAGAATTGGGCAAAGGGAGAAGCTGAACTATAATTCATTCTCAATGACTTCCTTGGCGAGCCCCATAATGATTTCAAACTAGGATGGCCCTTCAGACTTGTTGTGAACTGGGACAAGTAGGTTGTTGTTTTGGGTCTTCGCACCTTCTAGATGAGGCACTGGATCTGGGGAGGCTGTGGAAAGTGGGTGTAACTTCTGGTGAACTAGTACTAGTTCTCCTCATTTGGGCAATTCATGAAGAGAGCTTGTAACCGAGAGCTGTCAGTAGCACTTACTGCTGTTGGGAGAATAGGTCCTCTAGTCCTAAAGAGATCTGACGGGCTTATAGGAGGTCCTCTTTAGAAGTAACAAAGTCTCACAGAATAAGACCCTCTCATGTGTACCAAATTTCCAATTAGCATTTTAGTGCCTCATTCTTAAATATAATTAGATACCAAAAAACATCATTAACATAAAAGGGAACACCAAATCAAATGGGGGGAGGGGTTACAGAAAATGAAAAACACAAAGAACTAAAAAAAAAATCTAGGGCCTGGGATACAGCTCAGTGGCACAGCACCTGCCCGGCAAGTGCAAGGTCCTGAGTTCGATTCTCAGTACAAAACAAAACAAAATAAAACAAAACAAAAACCAAACTGAACTGGTGTGGTGGTACCTCACTGTAATCCTAACTGCTGGCAAGGCTGAGGCTGGAAGATTGAAAGTTCAGGCCCAATCTGGGCAATTTAGTCATTTTGTTTAAAAAAAAAAAAAAAAAAAAAAAAAAAAAAAAGGGCTAGAAGTGTAGTTCAGTGTGAAAGTCCTGGATTCAATGTTCTGTACTGGGGGAAAAAAATCTAGAATTGCTATCTGCAGAGAATAAAAATAAGACATTCTATTCACCGTGAGAAGAAGATGCTATAAAAAGGAAAAGAGGCTGGGAGTGTAGTTCAGTGATGGAGTGCTTGCCTTCAGTGTACAAGGCCTGGGATTGGTACTGCAAAACACAAACAAACAACCCAAAGAATATCCAGAAAAGCAGGCAAGACTTTTAGAAATTAAAAAGAAGACGATGTGAAGACACACAGGGAAGATGGAGGACTGGAGTGTTGCATCTACAAACCAAGGAACACATACAACAATGAAAAGCTGGTGGACAGACACTTGCTTGGTGCCTTTGGAGGCACAAGCACTGTTGGTGTACCGGTACTGGTCACCAGAACTGTGAGACGTAAGGTTCACGTTGTTTCAGCCATCCCGTTTGTGTATTCTGCTAGAGGACTAAGATAAAGATCTTCCACTAGAGGGTTAGAAACCAGTGGAACAACAGAAAGAACATTAAACTGTGAATCAGAAGTGAGCATATTTCCTGTGAATCTTTGTCACTAACTCAGTTAACATTAAAGAAAACATTAATTCATTCATTAAAGAAATGTTAACACAAATGTGCTACTGCCTGTGTTGCTAATGAAAAGATCTCCTTATAAAACTGGTATAAGCAAGCCTAAATAAATGGTACATTCTTAAGTTTTTGGATGCCTAGTGTGACCTTCTTAGGCACTTACCTCTCTAAGTATTCTGCAAGAAGCTGTTCTGCTGCAGATGAGTACATCCATTCACTTCCAACTTTCTTAGTATATCCAGGTACCTCCTCATTTTTTTTGTTGAATTTGAGATTTAAACCCACATTTGCTCTATGGTCTCCATGAGGGCTGAATTTAAATCACACACACACACACAAATTTTAAAGTCTGTCCAAGCAATAAATCATTTTTCTTTCAAATCTTAGAAAAGTTTAGTTTTGATTCTTCTAAAAAATTATTTTCCAAGACCAAGTTTTTCTATATATCCCAGCCTGGCCATGAAATGAGGATCCTCCTGCTTCAGCCTCCCGAATGCTGGGATTTTAGGCATGTGCCACCAGGTGTGGCTCTCAGTTTTGATTACTCTTTTATATTTTAGTTACTATGGTTATTTCCAACTAGCAGTAACTGGAAAACCAGAAGAAAGGTTTCAAACTCCAAGTCAACAAAGCATATAAATTAGTCAAATAATTACAGAATAAAACAACAAAATGCAGGGAAGTATATTATTGAGGTTCACACATACCCTCTGATACCTTTTTTCAAGGTTCAACTTGTTAGCTGCTAAAAATAAAAATTGTCTTTCCAACCATCTAAAACACATGGCATTTAGATAAAAGATCACCATCAAAGGTATTTATGTACAATTTAAAAAAAAATCACAGCAATTAATACAGAAAATAAACACTGAAATAGTAAGCATTTAATCTTTATCATTTTATTTTTTTCGCCATTTAAGTAAATTTCTCTAACAAAAACTTACTTTCTCCTAGATCCTCTTCCAATAAAAATACTTCCTGTAAACCTTGAAACAAGGTATCCACTTACTCCAAGGCGACTGGCCAACACATATCCTGGGTTGTACTTTATAGAATATTTCTTTAAATATAAAAACAAAAAGGTCAATTATGGAAACACAATTTACTTTAAATATTTCTTTACCTTTAACAGTGGAGATAATCAAGACATACCATTTTTTTTTTTTCCTGGTACCAGGAATCAAACTCACGTCCTCTCGCTTGCCAGGCAGGCGCTGTGCCGCTAAGCTAAATCCCCAGCCCCTAAGACATAACCATTGAATTGTGGCAATATAAAGATTCTCACCTAGTTTCACTTCCCCTCCTTTTTAAATTTTCTGCATCTTTTTCCCAAGGATGGATGAAAGGGAGAGGAAATCTACAGTTTCTGAAGCTCTTTCAAGAAATAAGCTGTAGCACTTGGGAGGCTGAGCCAGGAGGATCATCGTGAGTTTGAGGCCAGCCTTGGCTAAAAACCTGCAGTACATAGCGAGACCCTGTCTCAAAAACAAAAAGAAAAAAAAAAGAGCTGTGCTCTAAGTACTAACTAGCAAGCTCCACAGGCAATTTTTTTCTCCCCAGTTATGGCGGAATTGAACCCGCAGCCTCATGCATGCTAGGCAAGTACTCCACCACTGAGCTTACAACCCCAGCCATTTAAAAAAATTTTTATTTTGAGACAGGGTCTCACAAAGCTGCCCAGACTGGCCTTAAATTTGTGATCATCCCTCCTTGGTCTCCCAAGTAGCTAAGATGACAGGTATATGCCACATTTTTTTTTTTTTTTAAACATTTTCACTTTCACAAAGGACCCAGGGCAAAATGAGGCCTCAATAATTATTACATTGAATTAAAATGTAAGTATGTGAGCAAAATAATTGCCACTGAGGGAAATTAAAAATGTTCTCATATGGATAATATTGAAATTTTCCCCCCTAATATTTACTATTACAGGAAAGAAGTGTATAAAGTAAATGTGTATAGGGCAACTCATTTGGAACCCTCCTGTCTCTCAAGAGCTACTGCTGCTCCCCATCCCTATTTCCCACTCCTTTTCTCTAATAAAACTTCCTACTCTTAAAACAAAGTGTGTATAGACTCATGATTAATATATAGCATGATATTAAATTTATTTTATATATTTAAGGGAAGAAACCATAAACATTATCAAATTAACCCCCCCAAGCAAGTTGCAGATGATAATTTTTAATCAGGAAGCAAATGACCCACACAACCAGTACCAACTACGGTTAACTTCTGTGTATTCCCTATATAATGTAGATGGAAATAACATGTAAGCTTTTCTGCATATATTAATTATGTCAATAATTTATATCATTATTTTATATTCATTTGTGATGTGAAAATAAGAAAAGTTTATTACCAAAACCCCAACAAATTTCAAGAGATTGGCAAGGAATTAAATCAGCCACCATTATTCTACTGATGAATTCCTAAATGGATAATTTTTTTGGTGGTGGGAACATAAGGTTAATATTAAAATATGTAAATAAAGAATGCAACACTTTTTCATAAAGAACACAATAAGATTTAGTAATAATATAATGCAAATCAAGTACATTTCCCAGAATACATCAGAAGAATTAAGAATTGAGGTAGTGTTTCTCAAATACAAGTAGTAATTTCCCTTCCTTCCTTTCTTCCTTCCTCTCATTGCCTTCCTCCCTCCTTCTCTGCCTTCCTCTCTCCCTTCCTTTTCTTTCTTTATTTTTTTGGTACAGTATTTGCGATTTTTTTTTGTCTTTTTGAGACAGGGTCTCACTATGCAGTTCAGGCTGGCCTTGAGCTCACTTTGTAGCCCAGGCTGGTCTCGAACTCTCAACGATCCTCCTGCCTCAGCCAGTATTTGAGATTGAACCTAGGGCCTCGTGTATGCCAGGCAATGGCTCCATCCCCGAGCGACACCACCAACCTACTGCTATGTTTCTTTTGTTTTTGAGACAGGGTTTCACTATACAGTTCAGGCTAGTCTTAAACTCACTTTGTAGCCCAAGTTGGCCTTGAACTCACAGCAATCCTCCTACCTTAGCTCCCCGAGTACTGGGATTACAGGGATGTGTGCCACCATGCCTGGCCACTTTTCTAATAATCATTTGGAAATGTCTAAACACATATTCAATTACACTAACTGGCATGGGCTACTTGTATGGGCTACTTAGTGCCTAGTGGTCAATGATGCCAATGTGCTCCTATATGTAGAAGAGTCCTATATACAGCAATAACTGATGCTCTAGACACTAATACTACTATATTTAGACATGCTATAATTAACAAATAATCATAAATAACCCTAAATATAAAATATATAGCTGGGGTACAGAAAGAGTGGCTTGAGTGAAAGTTAAAAGTATTTTAACTCGTTCTTCCAACCTTTACTGATTCCCAGAACAAAATTCCAGCTTTTTATCTAACAGCCTTCTGTGCTATTTTTTTTTTTTTGGAGACAGGGTCTCACTATGTAGCCCAGGCTGGTGATCCTCCTGCCTCAGCCTCCTGAGTGCTGGATTACAGACGTGCACCACCACACCTGGCTATTGCTGGTTTCTTGACTATCCTGTCTAACTTTTCTTTCCAGTAGAGACCTTATAGTGAGATTTTAGGTACATCTCTGTCTTCCATACATTTTCAGTTTCCTCAGAGGTGTGCTGGTGCTTAATATCTTAAATTTATTTCATGTCTAAAGGATAGCTTTAGATATAAACTTATAGATTTTATAAACTTTAGCTTTTACCACTAGAAAAAAAAGGCAGAAATAGTAATAGCTGGTTGGCTGTGAATTACCCATCTTCAGTCAAGGACCCTGTCATCACTGAGAACAAATGACAGGTAACTACTCCATTTTAACAGGGGAACGGAGGCCAATGAACACCCTTTGAGAAAAGGTCCTGAAAAAGGACCCTGTAAGCTTTAATGCAGTTTCTCAGGATTCTCTAGGGTTGAGACTGTCCATTTTAGCAGGATAAACAACCTTAGCAGAAAGGCCATTTGCTACTTTTAACTAAAAATGTAGGCTTTGTTTTGTTTTATTTTGTCTTTTTGAGACAGGGTCTTGCTGTGCAGTTCAGGCCGGCCGTGAGCTCACTTTGTAGCCTAGACTGGTCTCGAACTCGTAACAATCCTCCTGACTCAGCCTCCCGAGTGCTGGGATTACAGGCGTGTGCCACCACGTCCAGCTAGGCTTTGAATTATAATGAAAGGTTTAAAAAATTGAAATCTATTCCTAGAGGGCATTTAAATCAATCTGCCTCATAAATTTGATCACAATAATCCAAAGTAAACCTTATGAATTAATAATGAGTCCATTTTTAATCTTTTAATAATTTTTAAAAATCAATGATTTCTCCCCTAAAAACTTTACATGAATTTGTGGTATCTATGTGTGTGGTGCTAGATATCAAACCTAGGGACTTGTATATGCTAAAGTAGAGTAATGTGAGTTTTTAAGCACACTTATAAAGAGCACCCCCAACCCCCTGCCACTGAGGACCAAACCCAGAATTGCTCCACCGAGCTACACTGCAGCCCTGTTTATTTTGAGATATAGTATCATTAAGTTGCCTAGGCTGGCTTTGAACTTGCAATCCTCCTGCCTCAACTGGGATTACAGAGGCGTGAGCCACTGTGTGAGGCTCTACGCTTATTTTTAAAATACTTGAAATAAATTTAAAGGAGGTGGCAAAATATTCTTCTTTAAAAGTTTATTGTTGAGCAACTGATTTGAAGGTAACAATATGCAATGGAATTACAATGGTGAACTCCTACCATCTTGTCTAGTGAAACTCTGTATTATCTCTACTGTTTTATCGAAGAATTACTTTCTTATTCCCTATAATGGTTTGAGCAATCTTCCATTCTTACATCTGGTAATCTGAGCAATATAGTTGAGGATAGCGATATGTAATGTAACAACCACTGTTGATTCGTATTATTTTGTCTTGAGACTCTGTATCACTTTGAATGTTCTTGCTTTGATTTGCTTATGTTTGTGATACTGGTATGTTGCTAGTATTGTATTTCTTTGTTTCTCATTTACTATTCTCTTTAAAATAAAAAAAAAAAAGAAAAAATAAATGAAATAATATGAGCTACTGTACTCACATGCTGGTTCTGTATTAAAGCATCAAGATTGGGTTCCCATGGAATGCTGAAAACCACACGAATTCTGCCTTCTGTAATCACATCAGCCGAAACCTGAACCTTGGAGGTTGAAAAAAAAATCAGTTACGTTTCAGTCTCTTTTCATTAAATTTTATTTATTTTTCTATTTATTTGACTCTTTTCTTTTTTTTTTTTTTTTTTTTCCGCTACTGGGAATCAAACTCACGACTTTGTGCTTGCCAGGCAGGCGCTGTGCCGCTGAGCTAAATCCCCAGTCCCATATTTATTTAAATAAATACCCATTTCTAAAATACAGCCTGACAATAAAATTGGATAGTGGAAATTTTCCTGGAATTTGTAAGTGGATTTGATAATATTGTAAATTTGAGTCATTTTATCTTGGCTTTAATAGCCATTAATCTTTCTTAATTATTTGTAAAAAATTTCAAAGTACCAAAAAGTTGCAAAAATAAAAACACTACTGAAAACACTTGAAAACATTTACCTAGATTAATGTATTATTAACATTATAAAGAAAACTGCTTTAGCATTGGTGTACTGAGTATACGTTGACATACATATGATTATTCTTCTGAGCCCTTTCAGATTATATGTCATGTTTCCAACATTTAAATATTTTTGGTATTTATGAAGAAAAATTTTGTTTTAAAATCACAATAATTAAGCATATAAATTTACACTGATATAATACTTTTATTGAAGCTACTGTCTATATTCCAATTTTGTCAACTGATCTCATAATGTCTTTTTTTCTTGTACTGGAAATCGAACTCATGACCACGTGCTAGCCCATCAAGCGTTCCACTGAGCTATGTCACCAGCCCTCATAGTATCTTAAATGGAAGTTTTTTCTCCCTCTCTTATATGATCTAGGATAGGATCAGATACTGCATTTAGTTGCCTCCTCGCGATCCTTTAATCTGGAATATATCCAGAGCCTTTTTTTTTTTCTACTATTGACTTTTTTTTTCTTTTTGAAACAGGGTCTCCCTATGCAGTTCAGCCTGGCCTTGAGCTCACTTTGTAGCCCAGGCTGGCCTCAAAGTCGCAATGATCCTCCTGCCTCAGCCTCCCAAGTGCTGGGATTATAGAGTGCTGGGATTACAGGCATGCGTCATCACGTCCAGCTTACTATGGACATTTTGAAGAACACAATCTTTTCCTCTTCACTCTGATGTTCTCATTCCATCTACCCTCTAGCTTTCTCCTACCCACCCTGTACTAGGAGTTACACCAGTGTGCTCTACCACCGATCTCTCCTGCACTTTTATATTTTGTGAGACAAGCTGCCTAGGTTGGTCTGGAACTTGTGATGCTCCTCCTCAGCCTCCCAAGTAGCTGGGATTATAAACTCATTGCTCTCTCTTTTTTTAAGTTCTTTATTTTGGAAAAAAAAGTTCTTTCTTTATTTTGGGTTTTTCTGATGCTTCTTTGTAATTAGGTTTAGAGTATGTATTAGCTGGAATACTGCATAGGTAGTATGTCCTTTTTAGGACATACACTTGCAAATACACAATATTCATTTGTCCCTCACTGTGATACTATCTTTGATCATACTGTCAATATGCTACTCACCTTCATTAATGCACAATTACAGTTTTTTGTTTCTCTTGCAGTTAATAGTCTGTGGAAAGGTACTTTCTTAAGGTGATACAATTATTTGCATGTATCTTTTTTTACATGAGTCTCTAAATTGTCCAGTCAGGGCTCAATTCTCCTGCCTCTACCTCCCAAAATGCTGGGATCACAGATGTGCACCACTGTGTCTGATTGGGATTTGAATTCTTTATTGCCTATCTCCTGATGCTAACTTGCTCAAGATTAAAGATATTCAGTCAAACGCTATGTCCACAAGATATATGAATGAATTCTTCCTTATTTTTCCCCCTTGGCAATACATTTTGAAGACAAGCAAAATAATTGCATTAACTTGAAACTGGAAAGAAATTTAACTAGTAACAAATCAGAAACTAACTTCTCCTGTGCAGCCATAATAAGGAGTCCCCAGCATAAACACCACACTTCCAGGAGGAAACAAATCATCCAATGTTTTGATATTGGAGAAACGGGAGTCGAAAGCTCGGATGTCCTATGTAAAATGAAATATAAAAATAAAATCAGTCAAAACTTCTAGAAGTTGCATATCATGTTTTTTCTTCTGGAATATGTCTATGCTGTCTGCAAATGTCAAATGTAAAAATTTTCTAAATAACAAGATGAGAATCTACACTCGTCTAGGTCCTTCATATTTTTTTTCCTTTTCCCCCATTCCCTTAATTCTCAACACAATTTTCTGTGGCAGAAACTATTCTTTTTTTTTTTTTTTGGTTTTTCTCCGGTACCGGGAACCGAACTCATGACCTTGCGCTTGCCAGGCAGGCGCTTTTGCCGCTGAGCTAAATCCCCAGCCCTGGCAGAGACTATTCTAAGTCTTGTGTTACAGATAAAAATAGGAAAGGACACATTAGAGGGGGTGAATCTTCTCTAAGATTACACAGCAAAGACAGCTCAGGAAGTCTGCACTTTTTTTGTGTGTGTGATATTAGAAGTGAATCTATGGGGTTTGCACTGAGCCCTTCCATATTTTTTATTATTAGACAGGCTCTCCCTAAGTTGCTAAATTACTCAGGCTGGGCTGAAACTTGTAATCCTCCACCTTAAGCCTCCCAGAATGCTGAGATTACAGGTGTGAGCCACTATATCCCACTCAAGAAGAAATTGCTATATTCTTAATTATTACACTATCTTCTACCTCCAAAATTACAGGATCATGAAATATAGCAGCCCCTCCTTACTTTCCAAGACATCCCGCGCCACTGTGGTCTGAAACTAGATAGTATCAAACACTATGTATTCTATGGTTTTTCCTATACACACATATGATAGAGTTTAAGTCATAAATCGGACACAGTAAGGGTACAAGAACAATAGAATACTTATAACCATATAGTATAAGAGGGGGCTGTGGATTTAGCTCAGCGGCACAGTGCGTGCCTGTCAAGTGCAAGGTCGTGAGTTCGGTTCCCAGTACTGGAAAAACAACAACAACAACAAACAGTTCATATACTATAAGAAAAGTTATCTGAATATGGTATATGTATTTCTAAAAATATCTTGTACTATCCTTATCTTTCTTCTTGTGATAACGGGAGATGATACAATGCCTAAGTGATGAGATGATGTGTGGGGCAAGACTACATACTTTTCATGAACTGTGGTAGTAACTTTTACAGTTTGAAGTGCAACAGCAAAAGTTGTATGCATTTCTCTTCCCTTCTTCACAACTTTGTGGCTAGAAGATTTCTTATTATAATGTTAGCAACCTCAGCATATGATTTCTCTTCTTTCCTTATTAAGTCAAGAACCTTCATTTTCTTTTTCTTAAAGGAAACACATTATAGCTTCTCTTTGGCATATCCTATTTGTCAGTATTCCTACTCTTTTACTTTGGGACCATTTTTAAGTAAAATCTGAGTTACTGAACACGTGCTGTGATATATTAACAGTCTTGCACAGAAATGGCTATTAGGGGATCAATGGTTGGACAGGGTATAGAGCAGTGATGGTGAACCTTGAGAACTTTCAATGACACAAACAGGCCGCTGTGGCATGGTCACCACTGGTACAGAGCATGGATACATCACAGAAGGGAATGGCAACACAAGATCTCATCACAATATTCAGAGTGGTATGCAATTCGAAACTTAAAAATTGTTTAATTACGTCATTTTCCACTTAATATTTTTAGACCTTGGCTGACTGTAGGTAAACAGCAGAAAGCAAAATCTTGGATAAAGAGAATTACTGTACTTAAAAAAATTATTTACTTGCCATATCTAAGATTATAAAAATAAAAGCAAATGCCTTTTATGTTCATTAGCTTAAGGCACACTTTAAGAACAAAAACATAACATGCAAGGGTGTAAGTTAATGCTAAAAATGTTTTCAGAGAGTAAGTCTTTAAAAATGCTAGGCAGACAAGTTTCCTTACTATACATACTTTTCTCGGAGCATATAATAGTCCTCATTTAGAATAACATATTTGGAGCCCAGTGCAGGGCACAGGCCGCAGGCAGGATCAAGCGGCCTGGAAAAGTCCAGAACAGGGAGAAATAAAAACAGCAGGTGAATCAAGGGACCAGAGAGACAAGGCCAGGCCAAGGTGTGGGCATACATGTCCACAGGGCGTGGGACCAATGAGATCAAGACCAGGCCCTGGCCGAGGTGCACATGCATACCCAGGCGAAACCACCAGCGTGGAAGAGTCTGAAGCAACATGGAGGGGCCAGCAGTTGGTAAATTAGGAGAAGCAGCCTGATGCTTTGGCACACAGACCAGTGGAACAGAAGCAGGTGGAGCCGTCCTTCTATATCAAAGAGCTCTGGAGAATTCCAGCAATAGACCAGTCCCAGCCCCCACATCTAAAGGCCAAGATCAGCTCAGTACCCAGCACAAACGCTATAGCAAACCTGGCTGGAATACACAGCACAGTTCTGGGAACTGACCTGGACACTATCACAGACCTGTGAACACCAGATGAACTTTACTACTTTGTCTGATTGGTTATCCTTTTCATGTCTGGTTAGAGTGTTTTGTTTTGTTTTTGTGGTATCTTTGTTTTGGGTGGGTTTCAGTTTTGCTGTTGTTTTCTCCTTCTCTCTTTTTTTTTTTACTAGTTAGGGTCATTACCTTTCTTTTTGTTTTCTCCCATTCATATTCTTTCTCCCTTTCCTAAACTACCTCTTGAAATTACGGTATCTTCAAGTGAGTAAACAGTCTTTTTCTTTCCTGATTCAGTTCAACACTTCTACATTTTTTCTTTCATCTTTTCTCTCACGTGTTCTCCAACCGCCTAAATCCTCTGCCATCCAGCCTTGCTTCTGTTTTATTTACCTCAATAATCTATCATGTGGCTTTCTCCTCTTGACACCACCCCAACCCTGCAATAGGGTAAAATCACTCCCCTAAGGAGAAAATCACTGTGTATGAGCTGCTGGTATATGTTGGATTTTGTTACGTAACTGCAGAATTTGATCTTACAATCAAAGGTATCAGGTTAATAATATTTGCTAGTTTGTAAGTAGCTCGTCTGTACTTGATGCTGTTGCTACTGCTAGCTGAACTGTTTCAGCCAGGATGTCATACATATTATGATCAGTTTTTCTCCCTTACGCTGATTGTACTGGGTCATAATCATCACCATAGTTCAGTATGAAAGGACTGGGTGCTGAACCAAATGGCAACTTTTCATCCTCAACAAACAGGGAAGGTAGGTTCTTGAGACAGATATAAAGAACCACCTATATCTAGAACACATCCCTGAAGAAGAGACATCCCCTAGGGAAGCCTTGATACTTGCAATAAAGCTATCCACATAAGAAATTATCAAGCAGCAACAAAGGAATAAAATAAATAAATAAAATAAAATAATCAATAAAAGAAAAATTATAAAAGAAATATAAAATAAAATAAATAAAAGAAAAATTATAAAAGAAATATAAAATAAAATAAATAAAAGAAAAATTATAAATCAGAAAATAACATGAAACAGAAGCAAAATGCAACTCCGGATTCCCAGCCCACCCAGGACAAGCCCAGAGCACAATGATGTAGAGGAAACTGAAAGTTCAAGCACTGCAACTTTCTGAAATGACAGAAGTGAAAAAAACAAATGGAAAAGACTATAGAAAAAATAATCTCTTGGGTACAAAAAGAAATGACAATGAAAATGAAAAATATTAGGACAGAGGTAAAAAAAATAGAACACTTCAAGAAAATGATGGAAACCATATATGCCAAGAAAAAAAAATGGGATCCATGAAACACATCCAAACAGAAATCCAAGAGATTAAAACCTCCACTGAAAGTATATGCAACAGACTAAATGAAGGCGAGGATAGAATATCAGATCTAGCCAGGTGTGGTGGCTCACACCTGTAATCCCAGCACTTGGGAGGCTGAATCAGAAGGATTGCTGCAAGTTTGAGACCAGCCTGAGCTACAAAGTGAACTCAAGGCCAGCCTGAACAGCATAGTGAGACCTTGTCTCAAAAAGACCAAAAAAAACCAAAACAAAACCAAACAAACAAACAAACAAAAAATATCAGATCTAGAAGACAGGATTGTAGCTAATGACCATGAAAAGAAAGATACCTTAAAAACAGCAAGTGACCCTGAAAAGTCAATCCAGCACCGGCAAGATGAAACAAAGAACAACAACTGGGGTCAGTGAGAAAGCTGGAGACAGTGCAAATGCCATAAAAAAAACCTCTTTACATAAATAATGGCAGAAAACTTCCCTAACATGGATAAAGCTGGGAGTGGTGGTGCATGCCTATAATCTCAGCACTTGGGAGGCTGAGGCATAAGGACTGCTGCAAGTTCGAGGCCAGCCTGGGCTATAAAGTTAGTTCAGGGACAGCCTGAACTATACAGCAAGATTGTGTCTCAAAAACCCAAACAACAACAACAACAAAAAAAGAATTTGACATACAAATAAATGAAGTACATAGAACTCCAAACAAAAGACCAAAACAAACCTACCCCAAGGGATATAATAATCAAGATTCCAGAAATTCAGCACAAAAATAATTAAAAGCAGTTAGAGAAAAGCAACAAATCACCTACAAAGGAAAGTCCATCAGAATCACAGTAGACTTCTCAACACAAACCCTCAAATCAAGAACTTGGAGCGAGGTAGTTGAAACCCTAAGAGACAATAACCTCCAACCTAGATTGGTGTACCCCAAAAAACTATCTTTCAAAATTGATGATAAGATACTTCCATGACAAAGAACAACTGAGGAAATTCAAGACCTCCAAACCAGCTCTTCAGAATGCTCTGAAGGTTATATTAGAAAGAGAAAATGAAAAACCACAATCATAAGAACATCAATAGAAAAAAACCACCAGGTGGAGCAAGCAATTAAACCAAGAGGAAAGAAAAGGAACCACCAACAAGAAAACAATATGACAATGATAGGCCAATACATATTTGTTATAACCATTGATATAATGGTCCCAATTCACCAATCAAAAGAAAAAGATTGGTAGAATGAATCAAGAAGCAAGATCCAACAAAATGCTGCATTCAAGAAACACATTTAACTCAAAAAGAAACTTAAAGACTAAAAGTCAAAGGATAGAAAACAATACTCCATGTCACAGGAACCCCTCCAAAAAGCAGGGGTAGGTATTCTATTAGCAGACAAGGCAAACTTTAAGCCAAGACTGATCAAAAGAGACAAGGTCACTACATTCTTGTTAAGGGAAAATTCTAAGAAAAAGAGATAATAATCATAAATATATATGCACCAAACATTGCTGTACCAATTATACATAACAAATATTAACAGACATGAAAAATCAAATAAGCATTAACATAATTGTAGTGGGGGACTTTAATAACCCACTTTCACAATTAGATAGATCAACTAGACAAAAAAATCAACAAAGAAATATAGAATTAAAACAAACCTGTGAACAAATGGACTTAATAGATGTCTACAGCGTGTTTCAAAACCAGAGAAAGATCCAATCAAAAACAAAAAATACAGGCCAATCTCCTTAATGAACACAGACGCAAAAATACTCAATAAGATATTGGCAAACAGAATGTAGCAAATCATCAAGAAAATTATACACCATGATCAAGTAGGATTCATCCCAGGGAGTCAGGGATGGTTCAATGAATGCAAATCAATAAATGTAATACTCCGTATTAACAGAGCAAAAGACAAAAAACACGTGATCATCTCAGTAGATAAAGAAAAAAAATCTGACAAGGTCCAACACCCATTCATGATAAAAACCCAATACAAAAATGGAATAGATGGTCTTTATCTCAACCTAATAGAAATTGTATAGACAAACCAATAGCTAAAATCATACTAAATGGTCAAAAACTGAAAGCTTTCATTGTAAAATCAGGAACAAGGCAAGGATATCCACTATTATCACTTCTATTTAATATAGTTGTGGAAACATTAGCCAGAACAATTAGACAAGAGAAAGAAATAAAAGGAATGACAATAGGAAAGAAAAAATTTAAATTATCATTATTTGCAGATGACATGTACATAGAAGACCCCTAAAACTCCACCAAAAAACTGCTAGATCTAATAAACAAATTCAGCAGCATAGCTGGATACAAAGTAAACACTCAAAAATCAATAGCATTCCTAGTACACAAACAACAAATAGACCAAGAGAGAAATTAGGGAAACTACATTTCCCCAAAATAAAACTACTTTTCCCCAAAATAAAATACCTAGGAATCAATCTAACAAAGGAAGTAAAAGATCTATACATTGAAAATTACAATACTCTAAAAAAGGAGATTGAAGAGACTATCAGAAATGGAAAAATATTCTTTACTCATGGACAGGAAGAACGAACAGTGAAAATGGCCATACTCCCAAACCTGTTGTACAGATTTAAAGCAATCTTGATTAAAATATCATGAGCATACCTCACAGAACTAGAGAAAATAATCCTAAAATTCATTTGAAAGTAGAAGAGACCTAGAATAGCAAAAGCCATTCTAGACAACAAAGACAAGGCAGGGGGATCACATTTCCCGAGTTAAAATTATACTACAAAGCTATTGTGATAAAATTAGCATGTTACTGGCAAAAAAAACTGATCTGAGGATCAGTGGAACAGATCAGAAGATGTACAAACAACTCCAAGCACACTTAGCCATCTTATCTTTGACAAAGGGTCCAAACATATTCACTGGAGGAAAAGATAGTCTCTTTAACAAATGGTGCTGGAAAAACTGGTTTTCCACATGCCAAAGACTAAACCTAGACCCATGTCTATCACCAGGCACTGAACTAAAGTCAAAATGGATCAAAGATCCGAATATTAAAACAAATACTGAACCTGTTGGAAGAGAGAGTGGGTAGAAAATTGAAGACATAAGTGTAGGCAGAAAGTTCATGAGCAAAACCCAGACTGCACAGGAAACAATTCAAAGAATCAACAACTGGGATCGCATCTTATTAAAAAGCCTTTGCACATCAAAGGAAATCATCAACAAAGTGAAAAGACAACACACAGAGTGGGAAAGGGGAAGGGAAAAAGGGGAAAAAAAAGCAAGTCAATTATACTATTAGTGTCTCTTAATTCACTGAAAGGAAAGGTTTGTGTTAATATTGATTGGAGAAAATTTTAATGCCCATGTCTTGTACTCTGAGCAACTATTCGAAAGATAAATAACAATATGCAATGTATTAACTATTGCTATTCTCCTATTGTCTTGTTATGAAATTTTGTTTTACTTTTTCCATAAAAAAAATCACATATTTAGCAAGTTATAGTAAATAATAATCTCTATTATACATTAATAAATTAGTCTTCTTTATAAATAAATTTTAATATAAACTTGATGTAGACTTACCTTGACAATGGTTTGATAAACGAAGGGAAGAATTTGTTTCGACCACTGCTTTTCTAGACGAACTTCACCATTATGATTTATTTGATATTTACGACCTGTGAGTAACTGAGCATATACAACTGTAGATGTTTCATTTATTATTATTCCTTTTCTTCTCAAGTAGCTAAAGAAATAAGAAATATGCATATAAGTATGCATATAGTCTAAGGTGAAAATCATCATCCAAACTAGAAAAAACAATTGATTAAATGAGTATTAATTAATGATAAAAACGCTTAACAAACTAAGAATGTAGGGAAATTTTCTTAAGTAAAAAATATTGATTAATAACAAGATTACAGCAACCATAATATTCAATGGCAAATTATTAGTTTTTTCTGGATTTGAGAATGAGACTATAAACCAACAACAAAAATTACAATGTAACAAGAAAAAGAAATCAATCTAATTTTAAAATGTTGCAGAAAATAGTATAGTATGCACAAAATAGTATAGTATGCACATTCACACGGTCAACAAACACAAGAGGATATTCAATTTATTAGTTATCAGGGAAATGCACATTAAACCAAAATGAGACACTACTGTACCAAAATAGTATTGTGGCTTGTTTTTCATTTGATTTTTCTTTACAGTCACTGGCAAGTTAGAAATTTTACATTGAAATTTCTAGTAATGGTAACTTTTTTTCTATTTTGCCATAGTGTCTCGCTATATACAGGTTGAACTTGCAGTGATTCTCCTTCCCTCTCCTTAAGTGCTGAGAATATAGGCATGCACCACCATGCCTAGCTTAATGGTTACTTTTTTTTTTTGTCCTTTTGAGATAAGGGTCTCGCAATGCAGTTCAGGCTGGCCTTGACCTCACTTTGTAGCCCCCGCTGGTCTAGAATTCAAAACGATCCTCCTTCCTCAGCCTCCCCTCTTGCCTCAGCCTCCTGAGTGCTGGGATTACAGGAGTGCGCCACCATGCCTGGCTTAATGGTTACTTCTGAATTAAGTTCAAAATATTTCATAATTGTCTGCTTATCTCAAATATAGTAATTTATCTTTTAAATTTCTGATATATCATTTCTAGCACAAAAATTCTATATTTTAAAAGATCCAGTGTTTATCACTAATAATTTAATTAGCTTTTTAATGTTGATCTATCTCTCGCTTGGTGGAGATACATGGTGTTAGAGCTTTCACTCAAATTATATTCTCAGAACATCATCTTCTTCATAAAGCACTTCCTTATTGCTTTTCCCAGATCTTCCACTCCTAAACTTTTTCACTCCATTATATATGCTCAGTGACTCTCTCTTTATCGAAAGTTACCATGGTCTCTATGTAGAGCCCCATCAAATGCTGGTTGTTTTCGTATAACTTAAAACTAGAGTGTGTTGATGTTCTCCTTACAACTCAAATCTCTAGTACTAAACTATCCTACGCTTTCCATTCTACTCTCACATCATCATCCAGAGTGACTTCAGTGACCACTTCTACGATCTACTCAAGGCCCTGATAGCACATTTTTACCACCTTTTCCCCTCCAGTAAGCTGCTCTTCATCCCACTTCAGGCACCTATTCTCGTGGCTATGTTTTGGGTGTTGATATTCATAATCGTTTCACCCCCAAATAACAAATTCAAATATATTTTATTTAATAACTTCTGTTTGCATTATAACTTGCTTGTTCACCCACTGTGACTATGACTTTTATTCCATTTCATTTGGGCTGTCTACTTTGTACTTTTTTCAGAGTATTAACCCTCTACTTCCTTCACTTCTCTATCCCACTTACATTCTACTGTCTACCATTTCAGTAATTAAGCTGCCAGTAATCTACACTTCCTTGCCTCTTTGTGTTTTCACTGTAATGGCAAAATCTAGTGTTTGTTAAGTCCAACTATCTGTTTTTTTTAGGGGGTGTGATGGATGAACTGAGCTCTACTGTCAAATCATAGAGCAGAATGTTTTACTGTAAATTCACAATCTTCAACCAATACTGCCTATAATTCCACTACATTTTATGACTGATACTTTTCCATTTCTTCTGAACTTTTTTTTTTTTTTTGGTTTTTTGGTTTTTCTCCGGTATCGGGAACCGAACTCATGACCTTGCGCTTGCCAGGCAGGCACTTTGCCGCTGAGCTAAATCCCCAGCCCCACTTTTCCATTTCTTCTAACATTTCTTCAAATCTTTTATTCTAATTTATGACTATCCTCCCTCTTCTACCTTTTTCAATATTTTCAACATCTACCTGACCAAAAAAAAAAAAAAAAAAAAAAAAAAAAAAAAAAAAAAGGAATGAGAGTTCCTTATCTTTCCCAATGTCAGTTACACAAACCAACTATATTTCCATCCCACCCTGTTAAAATACAGGAGCTGTCTTCATCCCATTTAACTTCCTTGTTGCTTTTCCCAGATCTTCCACTCCTAAACTTTTTCACTCCATTATATATCCTCAGTTGCTCCTGAATAAACTTGTCTTAGATACTTTCCCGTTGCTGAGACAAAGTACCCCCCACCTATAACTTAAAGAAGGAGCTTATTTTCGCTCCCATGTTTTAGAGGTTTCAGGCTGGTCAGCTGGCTCCAAGACAGAAGCAGGCTACAGTAAAAAGGCCTCCCAGAGGACAGCAGCTCCTTCGGCGGCAGCCAGGAAGCAAAGAGAATCGAGGACCTAGAGAGGGAGACACACCTTCCTGATTACCTCCCAGTGATCGCCTCAGAGCAGGCCCCTCCTCTGACAGGAAGTTAGCTACCGCGCCACCAGGACCCAGTCACCTTCCAGAAGCCCCACTTCTGAACGTGGGAGGCTTCCGAGGCTCGTTCTGGATCCGCACCATAACATATCTCATTCTCTCTTCAAATGTATTGTTTGCTCTTCCTGAATGTTGCACTCCTCCTTCTCGGGTGTTTTTACATGGTATTATGCTGCTTTGAATAAACCAAACATCCAATCCACTTACTTCTACGTCCTTGTTTAGTTATCTCTGGTTTTTGTTTTGTTTGAACTTTTTCAGTGAATATAACTCCTGATCATTCCTCTACCCATGCTAGCTTGGCTTTCAGCCCCATAAATTAGCTCTTGCTTAGTTTAGTCTCTTTAAATCATCGGACCTGTCTTCTTGCTTTATTTTATAACATGCTCTTTTGTTTTGGTTTACCTGATGTAACCCTTTCCCACTGCATCTCCTTTCTCTGAGTTTGCCTCTTTCTTCTTTACTTTCATCAGTATGTAATACTCTCCCCCTGCCACAGAGACTTCACAGGTAAGTCTTTCATCATCCTGACAGATACTTTTTTCACTCTTGACCTAATCCTACTCCTCATTCAAACAACAGCAGTCAACATTTCCCTGGGAAAGGTGGAAAATTCCTCCCTAGATAAGTTGAAACTCCTCTGTTAGGTGATCTCAGAGTACCGATCCTCCAATAATTGTCATACTGCAGTTTGACCAAATGTCACATGCTAATGTCTCTCTCCCCCCGTCTAGCTAAGTTTCAAGAGTGTGGGGACTGCATGTCCATCGTGCTCACTATTATACCTAGTGCTTGTACTGATACTTAAATATCATCTCATGAGTACCATGAATATATAAACAAGTAACTGAACCCTTTATCTGAAGTACTCTGAATGAGTTTCATTTTTGCCCAGTCAAAGAGTATTGACTAAAACAGTGTTATTCAAACAACAGTAATAATTACTGGGGGCCTCAATACCAGCAAAGAAATTAGAATACAATGTTGAAAAAAACAGACATGTCCCCTACCCTTACTGAGCATACTATGAAGAATCACTAACATAATCACATGCTTTATTACTGATTTTATTTATGTGAAAAAAGTTTGGACTGATATAAGTTATAATAGCATAAATTAATGTATATTGATGGGAAGTAAAAATGTGTTCTACTGTTTGAAGCATGGAAAAACGTGTTCCACCTGTTTGAAGCATGTTTATTCCTTTTTATGCTAGGCCTACTATTAGCTCCAGAATTAGAGTACAAGTCTCCTTGAATTCACTTCAAGTTTATTATAGGCTATTATTACAGTTTAAAAAAGGGTGTTGATGGATATACATTTATAGCATTATTTCATATGTCAATATCAGTTTCTGTCACTATGTCTTGGTTTTAAGATTTTCAATATTTAGAGAAAGAAAGAGAGGAAATGTTAGAGTGGGATCACGGGACACGAAACACTAGTGAGACTGAAAATCAGCACTGTGAGGAGGGCCAGGTTTTCAGTTTGGTTAAGGTCTACAGGTTGATTTCTAAGTCATCTGAAGATTGGGTGAAGGGAAGTAGGAAGAGTGAGAGGGAAAGAGATAAGGAACAGAATCACCCTTGTTTTCATTATTTACATGTGGTTAAAAAATTAAATGACATTACGGTTAAAAAGCACTCAAATTCAGGCAAAATATTAAATATTAATTCTACTATTGAGTAGTTAATTTTTTTTCTGTACTTCATTAAGTATTTTAGTGACAAACTGGACATGATTTTAACTGATAGCAAGCAGATGATATTTTAAATTAGAATTCATTATTTTAGAGCACAGGATGAAGTAGTCAGTAGTCAGAGAGCACTGTGTTAAGTGGAAATAAGTTAGAGAATGGCTATATGAAAATTCTAGCTTGTTAAGAGTAAATACTTTTCAGCACACTCACTGTTCTGATATTCCTTGCACTTCTTTTGTCCAGGTGGATTGCTCTTTATCTCCCAGATGGATTACTTTAGACGGTGGAGCAGTTCTTCCCAAATAAAGCTTCTGTGTTCCTGGAGTTTCTTCCAAGTAAAATCTTAAAAATTAAAAATTCTATATCATCAAATTTCTTCTTTACTATAGAGTTCTAACTACGTGAGTCTTTAAAGTGAAAAAAATTTTATATAGTAAAATAGAGCAAAAAGCTTCCTTTTTACAAACTGTAAACTGCAAAATAAGGACCTGTAAAAAATTTGAAAGCTGGGCTCGGTGCACACCTGTAGTCCTCACTACTTGGGAGGCTTAGGTAGGAGGAGCCTAGCCTATGTAATGTAGTAGGATTTCATCTGAAAAACAACAAAGACAAACACAAAACCCAACCAAAAACCATTTATAGTCACTCCAAGAAAAATTAAATACTTAGGTATAAATAAAACATGTATGATTACCATACATGATCTTCATGATGTAAAACTTCATTTCTTTGGTGAAGAAATGGAAGATTTAAATAAGCAGATATATAGTACTGTTCTCATGAGCTGGAAGACTCTATATAGCGAAGAGGCCAAATTTCCCCAAACTGATCTATAGGTTTAATAAAATTTCAATAACAATCCACCCAAGGTTTTTTTTTGTGGTACCAGGGATCAAACTCAGGACCTTGCACTTGCCAGGCAGGCGCTTATGCCACTGAGCTAGATCCCCAGCCCCTACCCAAGATTTTCTATAGCTACCAAACAATCTATTCTAAAATTTATATGGAAAAGCATAGACCCTAGTATAGCTACAACAATTTTGAAAAAGAAAAATAATATTGAAGGAATCATTCTATTTGATATGAAGACTTACTATATAGCTACAATAATCAAGAATAGCGTGGTATAGATATAAAATAAAACCATATAAATCAATGGAACAGAAAACCCTGAAAAACACATACCAATATACTAATAGACTTTTGACAAAGATGCAAAAATAATCCAATGGTGATAGTCTTTTAGACAAATGAGGCTATAGGAACTGAACATTCATAGGCAAACATGTGACACTTGACCTAAATCTCTTATCTTATACAATTAATTCAAAATGGATCACTGACTTAATGTAAAAGAAGTTAAAGTATAAAACTTTTCAAAAGAAAATACAGTATAAGAGAAAATCTTAGGGATCTACAGCTAGGTAAAGAGTTCTTAGACATAACAAAAGGCATAATTAGTAATATGGACCACAACAAAAAAGGTAGGAGATCTGAATTTTGATGACACAAAAAGAAAGCTCAAGATTTCATAGAGAAAAGTAGGGGTCAACAAAGGTTAAAAAACAAGAAATCACATGGGACTGACTTTTCTTCAGTAATATGACATGGCAGAGCATAATTGAGAGATGTATGCAGCAGAGATTAGGGCAGAGGACCTTACCTCTAAAAACTCTAAACTCTTGTGTCAAGGAACAAAAAAGATACTATATAGTAAGAAAGAGTGATTCCCAAGGTATGTAGCAATAAAGGAACATGTAGCATTAAAGGAACATGTAGCAGAGCTATATGCTGCCTAAATTTGAAGGAAAATAAAAACTAAAACAAGGTCTGTAAATTTGTCCAGTAGGGTAAAAATGCTGGCCTTTGAAATTCATCCCAGTAGACTGGTGGAGGTAAAGTCCAATTCTTAGAGAACAGATAGGACCAGGTAGGTAGGAAGTAAAGATAGCAGGTAAGGAGCCCTTGATCAAGAAGTTTATCACTGAAAAGAGGACTAGAAACATAACTATAAGGCTGACAAAGAAAAACTTATGTATTCATGATAGAATGGTTGTGAACTTGAACAAAATGTTAAGACATTATTCTTAGCCAGGCCTGGTAGCACACGCCCGTAATCCCAGCACTTGGGAGGTTGAGGCAGAAGGACTGCCATGAGTTTGAGGCCAGCCTGGGCTACATAAGCAAGTTCAAGACCAGCCCGCACTATGTAACAAGTTCCCGTCTAAAAAAAAAGGAAGGAAAAAAGAAAAAAAAGAAATTATCCTTTTTTTGTCTTTTTGAGACAGGGTCTCGCTATGCAGTTCAGGCTGACCTTGAGCTCACTTTGTAGTCCAGACTGGCCTTGAACTCACAACAATCCTCCTGCCTCAGCCTCCCGAGTGCTGGGATTACAGGCGTATACCACCACACCCGGCAAAAGAAATTATTCTTAAAATAGAAGATACAAGTTGGTGCAAATGCCTGGAATTCTAGCATTGAGGAGACTGAGAAAGGAAAATTTCAAATATGAGGCCAGTCTGGGCTGTAAAGCCAGAACCTGTCTCGAAACTCTTTTTAGTAAATGATATATTATTTAAATGAAACACAGGAAAAGCATAATAAAATAAGGGTTTACATAAATTCTTATCAGAAAGAGAAATACATCTGCTAAATAATACAATAACTGCTAGGAAGAAGTTATGATAAGTAACGTCCAAGCTATTAAAAAGAAAAGGAGAAAAACAAAAATAACATTGGCATCTAAAATACTGCAGGAGGTACAGATAAACTGTAGATCATAGTTGGACTTCAAGTGGTGTGATTACAGGGATTTTATGTTTGCTGCAGAGTACAAATGCTCTTACAGTGACTTTATCATTTAAAAAACTCCACTGAAGCGGAGTGCGCTGGGGCACACCTGTAACCCCAGCACTTAGGAGACTGAGGAAGGAGGACTGCACGAATTCTAGGCCAGGCTGGACTCCACAGTGAGTTCAAGATCAGCCTGGACTGCACAGTGAGACCCTATCTCAAAAAATTAAAAGAAAAAAAGTCAATTGAAAAAGCAAAGCAAATATAAGTCAGAAGAGTTATAAATCAAGTATCACTTACTTAGTTTCGCCATCTGACACAGCCACTACTCTAGCTTCTTCAAGGTGAGGCCAATTTACAAAGACGGATTTTCCAAGCACTGATGAAGCTACATCTTCTATACTCTTAAAGGAAAAGTAGAAAAGTTAATTCATGCTTTAGTCCCAGAGAAAACTTTAAATAGGTAAAAGTTTCTAACCTCTACCTAAGTACCTCTCTTCCCTCTGCCCTAGTACTGGTGAGTGAGTGCTGAGCTGTATCTCCAGCCTTTAAAAAAATTGTTTATTCTGAGAGCCAAGCATGGTGGCACATACCTATAATCCTAGCATGTGGGAGGCTGGGCAAGACAGCTGTGAGTCTGAGATCAGACTAGGCTACACAGTGAGGTTAAGGCCAGTCTGAATTACATGATGAGACCTTGTCTCAAAAAACAAAACAAAGAAAAAAACCATTTTTTTTTTTTTCCGGTACTGGGAACCGAACTCACAGCCTTGAGCTTGCCAGGCAGGTACTGTGCCGCTGAGCTAAATGCCCAGCCCCCCATTTTTTTGTTTTTTTTTGAGAGAGGATCTCACTAAATTGTTCAGGTTGGCCTTAAACTTACAATCGTCCTGCCTCAGCCTCCTGAATATCTGGGATATATAAACATAAATTTTTGTTCTCTTTTTATTATTCTAATCTTTTTTTAGTGACTTTTGTTTTGTTTTTTGTTTGGTTGAGACAGGGTCTTGCTTTGTAGTTTGGGCTGGCCTTGAACTCACTATGTAGACCAGGCTGGCCTGAAACTTACAGCAATCCTCCTGCCTCAGCCTCCGGAATGTTGGGACTACAGGCATGTGCCACCACGTCCAGCTCAACACAGTGGCTTTAAGACCTTCTTCCATTAACTCAACTTCCTTCTCTGGTATAGGTTTTGCTTGATGAGCTGTCGCTTCTCACAGTTACGTTTCTTTGTTTCTTTTTTGTCTCTTTTTGAGACAGGGTTTCACTATGCAGCCCAGGCCAGCCTCAAACTTACAGCAATCCTCCTGCCTCAGCCTCCCAAGTGCTGGGATTATAGGTATGCACTACCATGCTAGGCCATAGTGATGTTTCTAGTCCTCTTTTCAATGATAAATATTTTTTTTAAATGATAAACTTCTTGATCAAGGGCTTTAATTTGCTACCTTTTACTTCCTTTCTATCTAGTCCTAGGCTAGTCACCTCCTTCTCTTCCTGTACTGAAGACTGAACCCAAGGCCTTCACACCAAGCTATATCCTCAGCTCTTTCACTTTTGCTAAGTTGCCTGGGATGGGCTCTAGCTTTTGACTCTCCCAGAGTGCTGGCTCTTAGGAGCTGGACTTATGTCTTCACAAGTTTACCAGAATAAAATTCTCCAGCTCAACATCAATGCCCTAATGGACAAATTCAGACTTTGTTTCAGGTTTTCTTTTTTTTTTTTTTCAGACTTACGTAGCATACAACCCCTGCTCCAAGCTTCTGTGGTATCGCCTGACTTAGGAATCATTATTTTTTCCCTTCTGGCTCCACTGTGTCACTTTTACTGGCTTTTCTTTATGTTGAGGCTGAACTATCAATGTACTCTTTTTTTCAGGGAAGTGAGCTTTAAGGCCTCAGCTACCTATTCTCTGCTGACCATTTGTATGACTCTATCTCTCCAATCTCTAGTTAGCGCCAGGTATTAACTGTAAATAAACAGCCTTTCTAAACTATGTTTTTGTTTCTGATTTTGTTTTTTTACACTTGATCTTAGCCAGAAGGCTGGGAAGTGATTGTTTTCTTGAGAAAGGGTCTTACTCTATACTTTGAACTGGTGTTGAACTCACTGTGTAGCCTGTGCTGGCCTCAAACTCAAGGTGATCACTCCTGGCTCAGCCTCTCAGGTGATGATAGGCAAGCATCACTATGCCTGGCTTTAAACTGAGTTTCGGTATTTGAACTACAGGACACAATAAAATGATTAGACTATTTTCTTAATTCTAAGCATGGAATCAGAACTAGTAACCTTCAAAGTGCACAGAAAGGATGGTAGAGCAGCTTCAGTTAAACATCTTAGTACTGCCTTAACATTCTATTGTTATCTATCACTGATCTCTCTAAATCAGCAACCCTTTTATTTTAACTTTTCTAGTCCAGTAAACTGGAGTCTTTTTCTAGATAATTAGCCTAGACACCTCAGTCATATGTACTACTTTCGTCCTCTTTTCACCCTGTATATTTGAACAAACAATAACATGTATTCCATCATGTTCATTAGCTCTACTGCCACTTCCACAGTTCATGCTCTTATCAACTATGCCACAAAGGATAAACTTGCTTTTTTTTAATATTTCTTTTGTGCACTGACACTGTCACCAAATTAATAATATGAAAATAAAGATTTCAAAGTAGCAGTCATGTGAATCATAGCATGTTACATATCTTTGGTAAACACCTTGGCAGCTACAAAACTTATACACAATAAACACCTGATAGATGACTGATGAATACAGTACTTACAAGTTCGTCTGACTGTGCATTCCCTGAGATTTCCAACATCATGTTTTCTCCACGACTGCTTTGCTGGAATACTTGAACACCACTTTTCTTCAAAAAAAACTTTAAAATAATTAAAAAATTTAATTTTAATTATTTCTCCATAATCACTTTGCATAACACAGTGAAAAATTATGAATTAAGTAGTCACTGACTTTATGTTTGATGTGTTTCAGAGTAGGGAATCCACAGAAATACAATGCCTTCTGGTCAACTCTGGTTATTTTGTTCTTGTTTATATCTACACGCCAAGCATCTAGTGATATTATTTTGTACCTAGAAAGTAAATCAAGGTATTTAAAATTCAAACATTATAAGCAATGAGTTTTTCAACTTTCTCTTGACTGTTTTATAAGACTATTCCTTGCTTTTAAAAAAAGGAATGAAAACTTGTTCTTTAAGACAAAATACTGCCCAGAACAACCAAACTTCTCTTTTGTTACTGGTCCAGAAAAATCTGAACCTTAGATTAGTAAGCACAGGTTTTTTCCCCTTTAATTTAAAATTTATATATAATTAACATATATAAACTTATATATAATTAATTCCTAAAATAAAGAACATTATAAAGCACAATATAAATCTCTATTTTCTTCATGTTCCAAAGCTTGAGATGAAAAGTTAATTAATTTGTAATCTATTTCAACTTTTTAACAAAAGGAAATATTACAACTAAAATTAAACTAAATATTACAACTATATTAGCAAATCTATTGGCAACTAGACAGATTTTTTGCATGGAAGATTAGAGAAAAACCAAGAATGATACTTTAATGAAAAGAAAGAAAAAAATGAGTTTGATGTAAAATAAGAGAGGGGTTCTTTTATTTTTTTTCTTTTCCTCTAGTTAGGTGATTGGTGGCATAATGGGCCAACTTAAAGCATGTTTTGTAATGCTAACATTATTTAACACTGACAATGAGAGAAAAATTGATAAATATTCAAAACAAAAATCCTCTAGGAGGAGACAGAGGGCAGAAATATATACTAGAAAGAAAAAATACAAAATTTTAACAGAAAGGAAGAGAAATAAAATCTGACCTAAGTGGTCAATTATAGGAAAAGTATGACTGATGTTATAATCCTAGGCAAACTGGACTTAACTCACTACCTTTTTTTTTTTTGGATACAGTGTACCACTATATTGCCCAGGCTAATCTTGAACTACTGGCTTATTATTAGAATTTTTTTTGAGAGAGTGTCTTGGTATGCAGTACAGGCTGGCTTTGAGGTCTCTATGTAGCCTAGGCTGGCCTCAAACTCTCAGAAATCCTCCTGCCTCAGTACTGGAATTACAGGTGTGCACCACCACGCCCAGCTGAACTACCAGGATTAAATAATCCTCCCCACTTCAGCCTCCCCAGTGACTGGGACAGCAGGCTCAGGCCACCATACTTGGCTCATTATCAACTGACTGACATAAACTTACTGATAGTTCTACAAGTAGATATCAAAGCTATTTTGGTATCAGGGCTTATTTGTCACTGAAAACTATCAAATAACCTTACCTTGCACAGCAACGTTCTATGGCAGGGAACTTTTCTGGCCATGGAGAAGCATAGGTGAACTCTGTGTCTTTATCATACCAGCACATTAGGCACTCACTGTGCCGGTTTCTTCCCCTCTCTTCCTCTTTGAGGGCGTGGTTACATGTCTCCATGGCTTCCAACAATCGCTTCTAAATGTAAAGAAAGGATTAAAATTTAAAAAATTCCCTAAGGTCAACATACAGAATAAATCTTTTCCCTTCATAGCAGAATTACTACTTGTGCTCTTGAAAAACATCTACCAAAAATTCTTTTCCATTTTATTACATGAAAAAGAGACACACTGCTTCACAGGAACATTGCTGCCCTGCAAATTCCTCTGATGCTATTACTTCCAACAGTGACCACCGACGTGCAGATTAAAAAGCAGCGGAGAAACAAAACATTTTTTTTTTTTTTTTTGTGGAACAAAAAATGGCTTTGCACCCTCCATCTGATTTACACCTTCAGCCTAAGAATAAAGTATTAATGTGCATTTATCATAAATATTATATATCATAATTATATGGTATAAATTTGTAAATTCTGCAGTGGTAGACTTATATCTACTTTTCCAAATTAACTTACACATTTAATATAATTCTAATCAGAATGCAAAGTTTTTTTCTTAAAGAACAAAATGTTATCAGTGTTCATGTGGGCTGGGCAGGGTGGTGCATGCCTGTAATCCCAGCACCCGGAAGGCTGAGGTAGGAGCACTGCCATGAGTGCGAGGCCAGCTTGAGCCTCGTAAAAAAAAAAGTTTGTATGTAGGAATAGCAAAAAGGAACTTAGACTAGTCTTATGGGATCCTATCACTTTTTTTTTTTTTTTTAAATTTTAGAAATAAAAGGAGGAAAATACTAACAGACCGACAACATTTTACAAAATAGCAAAGGATCAGTACAGACATTACAGAGTTACAAACAGAGTGGTAGGGAATTAACAATGCTTATTGTATTACATATTG
>NW_004955508.1:3451395-3485325 GCF_000276665.1 Chinchilla lanigera | reverse complement strand
TTTCTCATGAAAACACATATAGACATACAAAGCTAATCAACCAATGCCTCACTGACAGTTTCAGCAAGGAAATACAGGACAGTAGAACACCTGTGTTAACTATTTTGCATATACATATATACAATCTTTCTCCTTCTTTCCCTTCTCTTTTCCCATATTCCAGTTTGGATCCTATCACTTTTGATAAAGTGATTATATTCAAAATATTTGAGTATTTTGTTGTTGGTTTGGTTTTTTGCAACAGGGTCTTGCTCTGTAGTTCAGGCTGGCCTTGAATTCACTATGTAACGTAGGCTGGCTTCAGCTTGCAATAATCCTCTTGCCTCAGCCTTCCAGGCATTGGAATTACAGGTATACGAACACCATCACACCCAGCAAAGCACTTTATTATTGTCACTACAAAATACCCATAGACAGGAAGGTCAAAATAGAGTTAAAAATGAATCCAAAATTTTTTTTGGGGGGTACAAGGAATTGAACACAGAAACTTGCATTTGCTAGGCAGGTGCTTGTGCCACTGAGCTATATTCCCAGCCTCCAAATGTATTTTAAAACATAGTAATTTAGATATTTAAGTAATGACATTGTTATTACTATTAAGTAACTATTCACCTATAAAAAAGATATATACACACATAAAAGTAACAGAAGATAATTTAGGAGAGTATTCAGGATTTTTTATGGGTGGGTATGGTACTGGGGATTGAATCCAGGGCCTCGGCACTGAGCTACATTCTTAGCCTTTTTTAAATTTTGAGACAGAGTCTTTCTAAGTCAGTAAATTTTCCTGGCTGCGTTTGAACTTGAGATCCATCCTTAAGCTTAGAGTGTGCGGATTACAAGCAAGTGCCATGACACCTGGCCTGCAGTGATAACCTCCTATTTAAGCCACAAGATAGAAAATGCCTTAAGGGAAGATAGTTTTAAGTAAAAGAAAATGTATATGACAGAAGATGCCATATAGAAATCAACAGACAAATGTGACAATTCCTACTATACAAAGTTTTTAAAAATAAAAAGAGGGAAATGGAGAAGAAAATATAAACAAGCAATTTACAAAAGAGAAAATCTAAGTGTAAACACACATAAAAGCCTATTCCATAAGAATGAAAAAAAAAAGCAATAAAAGAGCTCCAAAATACTTCTATGACTTATAGGATAGTATCTTCAAGAAATGATAAAGAAAAAACTGGATATCCACATGTATAAAACCAAAATGGGACCCTTATCTTACATCATCTAAAGAAAACAAATTCAAGTCTGTAAAACAACTAGAAGAAAACAGGGAAAAACATTTCTGACAATGGTCTGGGCAGTGGTGTTTGGATGCCTGAAGAACGTAACACTGGGTTCCACAAACACATCCCTTTTGTACTGTAAAGTTTTACTTTAGCGTAACAGTAGCTGGCTGTGCATCACCTTTGCTTGAGGGATACTGGAAGCAATGTTTGCGCTTATCTACTTGGTAGGACCAAACGCAAAGTGTGTGCATGTGTGCAAAAGTGTCAAAACAGGATTTAAACCCATATGATCCTCCATGGAATAGTTTTTGCGTGTATACTTCATAGAGGGTGTAATACACCTACAGCACTCTAGGATTTGTTTTTAAAAAACTTTTCTCTTGAATTTCCTGGTATAAGTAGCCCAGTTCAGTACAATGACACATGAAAAATCAGTTTAGCAAGTTTTAGAGGACATCAAAAGTGAATCATCAGATTACTCATACATGGATGATGAAGATGATCCATTATGACAAAATACATGTTTTCACAACACAAAAGTGATATAGTTAATGAGGAGGAAGAGGACTTTGACCCTGGCCATCTGAGCCAAAGTTCCTATGACAGTGAAATGGAGTAAGAATCAACTGATACGGAGGGAATGCAGATCTCCTTGATTCAGATGAAGACAACAGCAATATGAGTACATATTAGACTAGGTGAAATGGTCACTCAACCAAATTGGTCTGAAAATATAGTGAAGGTCTTGGCAGGGGTGAAATGTATTGGACAGAATGTAAGCCATTCTGCCATTCAGTGTTGGAAATTGTAATGGAAAAAATGCTGCAAGATGCTATGAAACACACAAAGACTGAGATACAAGTAAAACATTCTGTATGTACCAATAACCATATTCAAAAATGTATTTATTATGACACCTTGCTAACTGAACTGAAAACATTCACAGATCTGCTATACTTAGCAGGGATTTCTCATGGTAATCATAGGAATGTAAAAGACTTATGGAAAAGGATCCGTCAAAATATGGCATAAAAATTTATGCCCTTGTAGATGTGAAGACTTATACTTTCAATTTAGAAATTTATCCTAGAACTCAGCCATCAAGTCCTTATTCATACAGTAACAAACTGAATGATGTTGTGAACAAACTTGTTGCTCCTATCTCCCACACTAACTGGAATGTGACATTCAACAATTGGTTTACTGGTTTCCAATTGATGCTACATTTACTAACAGAGCATAAGCTGACCAATATAGAACAGTATGTACAAACAGCAGAAATTCAAAATGAAATGTTACAATTTCAAAACAGAGAATTCTATAGTACAATCTTTGGATTTCAGAAATGGCAAAGAAATACAAACTGGTACTGCTGTGTCAATATTGCACCATGGTGAAAATACTGATAGGGAAATCTTGACAAAATGGAAGGCTGAGATGTAAACTTTCTACAATAAGACTAAAAGGAGGAGTAGATGTTGTTGATGAGTTATGCAGCAACTACAAAATTACTTGAAACACAAAGCCTTGGCCAATGCTTGTGTTTTACTAGATCCTAAACATGTATGGCATAGTTTAATAGTTTGCAAAGAAAATAACAAGTGCAAAATACCACAGATAAATTTTCTTAGGGGATTTGGACTGGAACTCTTAAGCGATCATTTACAGCAGAGGAAAAACAAAATGTTTCTACCCAGGGAACTATTCAAAAAAGCCTGTCTTAACTGTATCCTGCAAGAAAGAACAGGGATACTGGGCATGGTGGCGTATGCCTGTAAGCCCAGCCCTTGGGAGGCCAAGGTAAGAGGCTTGCTACAAGTTTGAGATCAGCCTGGGGTACAAAGTGAACTCATGGCTAGCCTGAACTGCATAGTGAGACCCTATCTCAAAAAAAAAAAAAAAAAAAAAGAAAGGACAGGAAAACAAAACAAAACAAAACAAAACATAAGTGGCATTAGTGTAAGCAAAAGTTGTCTATGAACATACAATTACCATGTGGGAAGACTGCCTTGGGTGTGACAACTAAAGCAAAGATTATTTTTGTTGTAGAGTTCTACTGGTATTTTCACTGTGTTCACATAGGTTTTTATTTCTTTTTTTTTTTTTTTGGTTTTTTTCTCTGGTACCGGGAACGGAACTCACGACCTTGCGCTTGCCAGGCAGGCGCTTTTGCCGCTGAGCTAAATCCCCAGCCCCCTTTCCTTTTTTTTTTTTTTTTTTTTTGGTTTTTCTCTGGTACTGGGAACCGATAGGTTTTTATTTCTGATGTTATGTTTTAGGTTTTGTAAGCAAGTACACAGCTGATGTGAAAATGCTGATGTCTATTCTAAGCACTCGCTATACATTTGCTATTTTATTGGTATTGTATTTCCCTGCTAAGTGCACACGGTACAATACAGTAGGAAGCTCCTAAAAAAACAGGAAGAGAAGAGAGGTGACAAGAATGGTCTGCCACATAGGAATGGAAAGCTATGTGCATGTGCTGTCGGTGAAAGCAAGACGTGTGGATGGAACATGAAGTTATCATGTGTAAAGGTTGCCTTGGGTGTGACAGCTGAAGCAAAGACTATTTTTGTGGTAGACTTTTGTGTTCACAATGTGGTTCGCAGAGATTTTTATTTCTGATGTTATCTTTTAGGTTTTGTAAGCAAGTACACAGCTGATATGAAAATGTTGATGTCTATCCTAAGCACTAGTTACACACTTGATATTTAATTTTATTGATAACTTATTTCCCTGTTAAGTGTACAATATGGTAGGAAGCCCCTGACATAGCAGGAAGAGAAGATAGGTGACACGAATGGCTTGCCACATGGGAAAGGTACACAATGTGCTGTCAGTGAAAGTGAGACATGTAGATGGAACATGAAGTTGTTATGTGTGACGACTGCTGTGGGTGTGACAGATAAAGCAAAGATTATTTTTGTGGCAGACTTTTGTTTGTGTTTATATTATAGCTCATATCCGTTTTTATGTCTGATGTTATCTCTCATGTTCTGTAAGCAAGTACACAGCTGAAGTGAAAATGCTGATGTGTAATTTAAACATGCAATACATATTAAGAATTTAATATTTTATTTTATTGATACCTTACGTTGCTGTTAACTACACATTGCATACTATAATAGGAAACTCCTGAAGAAACAGCAAAATCAGCAAGATGTCAAGTATGCAATATAAAAAGGCCAGGAAAACGAAACACATGAGCTGTCAGTGTAAGCGATGTATGTGTAAGGAATGTGCTGCAGTCACGTGTGAAGACTGCCTTAGGTGTGACAACTGAAGTAAAGATTATTTTTTCTTGTAGAGTGCTATTGGTATTTTCATTGTAGTTAATATGAGAATTTATTTCTGTGGTTCTTTTTTATTAGACTTTATGACAAAAAATGTGTTATGCTCTGCAGGCTAGGAATAAGCAACAAAAGCAAAGGAGACTGCACAAAACTGAAAGTCTCTGCACAGCAACAGAGTAAGGAGACAATCTGTGGAATGGGAGAGAGTGCTTGCCAATTGTATGTCTCTTAAGAGGTTAACATCCGAAATGTGTAATAAACTCAGTATAAACATGTGTCAAGTCCTTAGCAATAAAACCTGATTAAAAAACGGGCAAAGATCCTGAATGGACACGGCTGGTGGTATAACTCAGTGGTACAGTGTTTGCTTAGCATACATAAGGCTTTAGGTTTGATCCCTCGCAAGGCCAACAAAATAAAAAGATACAAATGGTCAGGAGCTATATGAAAAAATGCTCAGTGTTATTAATCATTAGAGAAATACAAGTTAAAACCACAATGAGATATCATCTCACTCCTGTTAGAACGGATATTATAAAAAACTCTAACGGTAACAGTTACTGCTCAGGACACAGAGGAAAGTGAATACATTGTTGCTGGGAATATAGGATACTAGAAATGGAAAATAGTATGGAGCTGACTCAAAAAATTAAATAGAACTACCGTTTGATCTGACAATCAATCCCACCACTGGGTAAATATCCAAAGGAAATAAAATCAGTATATAGAAGACACGCATTCCCACGTTCATTGCAGCACTTCGTTCAGAAGAGGAGCTTAACAGTTGCTATTCAGTTGCATTTCAGAATTGTTAAAGATCACTCCTATTACTGCTCTCTTTGTGGTTATATACTGGGCATGCAGGGTAGGAGAGAGAACTTTTTTTAATTCTCAGGTCTCTGAATCAAGAGAACTTTATACAAGGAGGTGCATTTGAGGAACCTCATACATCTGGAGCCAATTTAAACATGAGACTCTGGGTCTTTGAGCCTGCTGATGCTATGAGATGAAATTTGGGGGGGATACACCATGTGTTTATTACTTGGACAGGATGCAAATTATTTTAGCCAAAAGGCAGAATACAACAGATAGTCTGCAATGATGGCAACATGACTGCAATAATTCTTTCCGCCCTAGTATGTGAGAAGTCTATTTCCTTATTCCTTAAATTTGCATTGGCCTTTTGAATTCCTTGCTTGCAACTCCCGCCTTTGTCCCTGCCTCCCTCCTATCGCTCTTCCTTCCTTCCTCCCTTCCTTCCTTTGTTCCTCCTGTCTTCCCTCCTTGCCTCCCTCTCTCTCTCCCATCCTTCCTTCCTTTCTCCCCCCGCACTCCCTTTATTTTTGGTTTTTGAGACAGGGTCTTGCTATGTATAGTTCAGACTGGCCTTAGAACTCACTATTTAGTCCAGACTGGCCCTGAACTTGCAGCAATCTTCCTGCCTCAGTCTCCCAAATGCTGGGATTACAGGCGTGCATCACCACGCCAGGCTTGAGTTGGTTTCTTTAAAGCTTTGTAACAAAAGTAATGCTACACAATCTCCAAAAATCAAGAGATCCTATAACTTCTGTTCTATCCTTCTTGGCATCCAAGATCACTGTGTAAATTAAACCTAGATTAGCCTTCCTGAAGGTGAGGAATGATATATAGAGAGACCTCAGTTACTAACACCAACTACTAATTTTTTGTATATGTATACATGTCAACTTGTATATTTTCAACATTTAAAACTGTGCCTTACCTTTTCCTTTCCAATGAAAACAAAGAAGAATTTAAAAACAAACCAACAAAATTACAATACAGAATGTCAGGAGTCATCATTAGGAGAGAATTTTATTTTAAGTGTCATCTTAAACTACAAGGATGTCCACTAACGTCACAGTTAAACATACCAAAGGAGAAGTCATGTGGTCAAATGCCCACTTAACCCACTCAAACATCTCAAACCATCTTTTGCTGACTCTCTATACTCCAGTTTTTTTTGTAAATGAGAAACTAGACAGGTACATATTCATAAATGCTAACTGTCCCTGTTCACATAGAGACACAGCATAATCTCTGAGCTTAACAGACAGAGAAAGGCAGGGAAAAGCTGGAACTCCATGCAATACTACACAGGGGCCTAGCACCCTCCAGCTTCCAGCAGAGTGAAGGGAGCAGAAATGCCAACCACCAATCACACGAATGTAGCCATCTCAGACAACCAGCTCTAGCTGAATCAAAGATGACTACAATACATGCGTGATCTCATCTGGGTGTGGTGGTGCATACCTGTAATTCCAGCACTCAGGAGGCTGAGGCAGGAGGATTATCATGGGTTCAAGACCAGTCTGCGCTACAGAGTGAGTTCAAGGGCAGTCTGGACTACATAGTGAGACCCTTTCTCAAATGAACAACAAAAAAATAGGTCTTCTCAGTTCTAAATATTCTATCCTGTGTTCCAGTTGGTAGTTTCCATCAGTTTACTTAAAAGGACATGAAGGTGTATACACGTATAAAATTTTTATGTCTTTTTGTTGCTGTTGTTACAGTGCTGGGGATCAAACCTAGGGCCTTACTCATGCTACATACGTGCTCTGCAACTTAGCTGTCCTCAGTCCTTATTTCTTCTTCTTTTTGTTTTTCTGAGACAGGGTCTTCTATGCAGTTTAGGCTGGCCTTAAACTCATTATGTAGCCCTGGTTAGCCTCGAACTCTTGGTGATCTGCCTGTCTCGGTCTCGAGTGCTGGGATTACAGGCATGTGCCACCATGCCTGACCCCTTATTTCTTCTGGATGAACTGATTTGATTCTTTTACTATATGACATATCCCTCTTTATCTCTGGCAATACTCCTTGTTCTGAAGCCTAACTACTTTGTCTAACATTAGCAAAGCCATCCAGCCTTATAATTAGCACACCCAGAAGTTCTGACGTACAGAGCAGAGTAGCTAAATGTCATTAACAGAACATAAATGGTGATTAAACCAACTGCTCACTGATGAGCAAAGTATGAATATATGTAATTATATGCACTGACCTCATCAATAAAAGGTATTAACACAACAGCCTCCCATTCCTGTTGTTTTCCATTTAGGTCAGTTTTAAAATCAGGTGGATAATACTCTATAATCGGCGAGTCTTCACTGGTCATTAAATGCTGTGAAAATATAAAATAGTGTAAGAGAAATATAAAAACTACTATCAATATAGCTTCTTCTTAATGTATTTATAACATTTCCCTACATGTCATATTTTAAAATTTCTAAGCAAAGTTAATTTTTGTATTTTAGATATGTTCCAATGTACATGCTCTATCTTGATTTGCAACTAAGATTGGTACTTTCCAGTTTCATTAATCTAGTTATGCAGCAAAACCACCTTTATTCCGAACATTAATTCTGCCATTTTTGTTTTTTATTGTCTTATTACTCTATAAAGATACTTAAATACTATTTTCTTATTCACTTCCTCAGTTCATTTCACAAATGTGTAATAGTCTTCCCTTAAAACCTCAAATTAACAATTTACCTTCATGCACTAATGAAATGATTTAAGAAAAAAAAAAATCCTAAAGTCTAAGAACCACTGTATCACTGGTACCGAAGAAAAAGAATCCAAGGCTGGCGCTATAAGCTCAGCAGCACAGCAACTGCCTTGCAAGCATGAGGTTGTGAGTTCGATTCCTGGTACACACACAAAAAAAGGACAAGACATTATTTCAGAGCTTGACATGGAGGCACAAGCCTTAATCCCAGCACTTGGGAGGCTGAGACAGGAGGATTGTCGCAAGTTCGAGGCCAGGCTGGGCTACAGAGTGAGCTCAGGACTAGCCCAAACTGCACAGCAAGACCCTGTCTCAAAAAGACAGGAAAAAAAAAAAGAATCCAACAACACATACTTTTATTGGAGATTTTGTAACAGAGGTAGTCAAACAGCAAGAAGGCAAAGGGAAATGATAATTATGATACAGCAGTTTTGTCAAAGAAATAAAACAGCATATTCCTAGGGTGATACTCAAAACAATATTATACGGCACGTGCACTGAGCAAATGAAACAGATGTAGCTGTAATACATGTAACGCGGCCACAGTGGCCCACAGCAGTTGAGTATCAAAATTCAATATATTCAACAGAAGGAAAAAAGTATCAAAGAAACTTATGAAGAAAGGGATAGTTTAAGGTTCAGAAAGACATAGAAAAGAGCCTGACAATGTTATTGAAGCAACGGGTTTGTGTGGGTGTGTGTTTGCGCGTGCACGCATGTATCTACTCTAGTTCCTGAAATTAGACCACAGAATTAGAAGAACAGACTGCTATCTTAGAAGTACTAAATGAACTTTACTTTTATAATCTACTTAATAGGTTTAGTGTAATTTTGGTGAACATCTTCCTCTTGTTACGTGAAGTATCTTAGCCAAAATAAACCCTTTCAATTTGATAAATGAAATGGATAAATTCAAACATATACTTCAGGTAAATACCTTATTAGAATCATTTTAGTCAAATAGGTGGAGAGTAAAAGAGAACTAGGATGGGCCAGGGATTTAGCTCAGTGGCGCAGTGCCTGCCCAGCAAGCATGAGGTCCTGAGTTCAATTCTCAGCACCAAAAAAAAAAAAAAAAAAAAAAAGGAAAGAACAGGAATGAACTTGTACTTGTGTGGACTGAAGACAGATTCTCACCTTATCTGTTTTAGTTTACCTGCTTCAATGCAGAGACAAACTAAATGTGCACTTATAGGCAATAAATCAAGCAGCGAGGCTCTGAATAGTTTATGCAGTTTGCATTTGTAAAACAAAGCCAAGTTTAAATCAAGGGATTACTTTTCAAGGGCTTTGTTAAAGAAGAGTACTATAGTTAGAACTGAAAATAAATGTATTTGTCTATTAAATAAATTTGGCTACTACTGCTTCAAGGTTTGGTCGAAGAACTCATATACCAGAGAAGATACAAAAATATTCAATTCTAAAAGAGAAAATTCTAAAACCCACCTGGTAGCATGCAGGAAGCAAATTTTTGCTAGCTGCTGGAAGTACAGCAAGAAGCTGCTCAAATGGCTTAAAAGGTTTTCCTAGTTCAAAATGGATTTTGAGTGTACTGATGTTTCGGATATCAGATAGGAAAGGTGCATAATGATAGGGATAATACCTGTAAAGCAAAATGAGCTTTAGGCAACAGGTAAACTTTCATGAAACAGGTCAATACTATTTTTCCTGTATTTTACAGCATGTAACAATTTTAAAGAAAAATTAAGCATCACTCTTAATTCTATCCCTTGAATATAAGAAATTAGCAATGTTAGCCAGGTCTGGTGGTACACGCCTGTAATCCCAGTACTCCAGAGGCTGAGGGAGGAGGACTGCCAGGTTCAAGGCCAGCCTGGGCACAAAACAAAGCAAAACCAAAATAAGCAATGTTGAAATATTTAGGATCCATGATGGAAAGTAACACATTATTTCCTTTTTTTTTTTTTTTAACACATTATTTCCTTAAAGTGCAGTTTCACATTTCTAAAGCTGGATGTAGGCCACTATGTTCTCACTTCCATCGTGGCCTGCCCTCATGCCACAGTGCCTACAGCACATCTTTTTCTACTTTTACTTGGTCTAACCTTTTTCCGCATAGCCTGTTTCTTTTCTCACCTTTAATAAAACTTTGCTACCATTAAAAAAACCAAAACCAAACAAAATAAAAAACCAAACTGGATATATTGGGTAATTTCAGGATAAATATAATGCTTTTTTATCTTGTTTTTGAGACTTAGCAGAGGTTTCTTGCTAAATTCCCCAGGCTTGTCTCAAACTCTTAGTCTCAAGGAATTCTCTTGCCTCAGCCTCCTAGTGGTGGGAATGCAGGTATATGCCATTAAGCCCAGCTTGTTTTTTTTTTTTTCGGTCTTTTTTGAGATGGGGTCTCCCTATGCAGTTCAGGCTGGCCTAGAACTCACGAGGATCCTCTTGCCTCAGCCTCCCAAGTGCTGGGATTACAGGCATGCACCACCAGGCCCAGCTAAACCCCCTTTGTAATGCTGCTGCTGCTATTTTTTCTCTTGTAGTGCTAGAAATGAAATCACCAGGCTGCTAAACAAGTACCACTATACCTCAGCAATGTATTGTTTCTATTAACTCCCAAAATATTGACTGCAATTCTTTCAGTCAGGAGACTGGATAGCAATGAGGTAGTCAGAGGAATTTCAATCCAGGGATTTCACCCTGTAACATCTACGCAAGGGGCTTGGAGCAGCTGAACGTTCTGAGAAAAGCTCAAGTTAGCTCACAAGGATAGAAGGAAGGACAAAGAACAGGTCTGAATTTACATGCCCACTACCAATCAGTTCTGTCTTTCATGCACCACCACGCCCGGCTACTAACTTTTTTTTTTTTTTAAAGGATTTTTGGTTTTTTTCCGGCACTGGGAATCAAACTCACAACCTCACGCTTGCCAGACAAGCGCTGTGCCGCTGAGCTAAATCCCCAGCCCCATAACTTGTTTTTAATACATTCCAATCTGTAACTATAAGAATATTTTCACAAAACTTGAACACACAATTTAAAAATTTTCAGTGTTTGCTCAGGATACCAAAAAAAATGTTTCTATATTCCATAATTATGGCATAAATTTCAAAAGGATGGGAAAGTACAGGAGGAGGTAGAACAGCATAGGGAATAATGTAAGATATACAGACTTTGGCTTGTACTTGATTGTTGAGTATATAATCACAGTTTCTTCATTTGTATCAGAGAGAAAATAATGTCTACTTTAAATAGTTTTGAAGATTATATAAGAACATGGATTTAAGGACCTGGCCTTAATGCTTGGTAATACGGGAGGAAGAACTTACGTTAACCTTCTTAAATAATGCCAAATCAAGGATTCGGATTTTCATTAGATCAAGGTTTTTCATCACACTGTTCTCCAGAGGGCCTTGAGAATCTGGCTAGTGACTATAAATATCTTTTTAAAAAGGCTGCTAGTAAGTGATATCATAATTAATGCCATATTACTTTGCACTGATTTATATTGCAGAAGTGTTCTAAAAGTAGAGCCCAGCAAAAGTGCTTTGAAAACAGAACTATGTCATCACTTCAATCTCTACCCATCACATCATGACTTTTTTTTAAATTGTTATTTTCCTATTTTAGTGGCTGGTTTGGAAATGTAGATGGAATTTGCTGGGATGTGGGAGATGAGAGAAATAGTGAATTTTATTTCTAGTAAAAGTGAGTAACTCTTTTCTCCTTTCTTTTTCACTCTAATATACAAATACTCATTCTTTAAAGATTACTCTTGTCAGAGAATAATTTTCAAACACAAAAATGTAGAGAATATAATCAGCACTGCCATATAACTATCACTCTAGCCCAAGAGTTATCAAGACTTTGTCATATTTGATTAATCTTTTTTTTTTTCTTTTGTTTTTTATAGTGCTGAGGATCAAACCCAGGGCAGGCCTTTTGCATGCTAGGCAAGTACACTACCAACTGAGCTACATCCTTAGCCCGGATTCATCTCCATAGAGAATTTTATGTCCTTAAATTAACAAATACTTTTTATAATGGGCCATCTGCTAGGGACGTTTTTCTTTGAAGTGTTTTTTGTTTTGTTTTGCTTTTTTGTCTTTTGGGGACAGGGTCTCGCTATGCAGTTCAGGCTGGCCTTGAGCTCAATTTGTAGGGCAGGCTAGCCTCGAACTCAGGAAGATCCTCCTTTTTCAGCTTCCCGAATGCTGGGATTACAGGCGTGCATCACCATGCCTGGCTTTTCTTAGAAGTGTTTTAACTATTTTCATTTAAGAACAGATTACTTGTATTTAAACATGATGTACAGATCTTTAAAAATAATTCCCATAAATAAATAAAAGGAAAAGAGATGTTTAGATGAGACTCTTGTAGAATGCACTATTATACAAAGATACGCTCTTACCAACTCCAGGACTGAACACCATGATAGTAATAGTGCAAAATCCACTGTATTGCTTGAACATAACATACAGCTTGATCAGCCAGAAAGTCACTGAAAATAGAAAGGAATTCATTACAACATTACCTTTTGAAATTAGGCCAGTGTCTATCTAGCTATATCATATTTTACTTCACAGAGTTAATGAATTACTTAAAAATTATATGATATCTGAGAATTATAATCAGAAAAACTCCACAGTATTTAAAAATTCCATCTTATGACATGAAAGCTTTGCCCTATAGTTTTCCTAAATGAAGTATCAATAAAGTTAAGCCTGCTGTGTCTTTATGTTTTTCCTTTTTTTTTTTTTTTTTGGTTTTTTTTTTTTCTCTGGTACCGGGAACCGAACTCACGACCTTGCGCTTGCCAGGCAGGCGCTTTTGCCACTGAGCTAAATCCCCAGCCCCTGTTTTTCCTTTTTTCTTTTTGTGGTACTGGGAATTGAACCCAGGGGTATTTACCATTGAGCTCCATCCAAATTTTTTTTTTTAAATTTTTAAACAGGGAGGCTGAGGATTTAGCTCAGGGGCAAAGCACCTGCCTGGCAAGCACAAGGTGGTGAGTTCGATTCCTGGTACAGGAAGAAAAGACAAAAAAAAATTTTGAAACAGGGTCTTGCTAAGTTGTCCTGGGGTTTGAACTTCAATGTGAACCTCCTGCCTCAGTCTCTCCAGTAGGTTGGAATACATGTGTGTGCTATCATGCCTGGCCTGCTATACATATTTAATCAGTCAATGTATTATATCTTTGATTAAAGTTTGAATATTTAGCTAGTGAAACTTTCTATAAAGTGATGCTAACACTTTCTTAAATAGTGGGAATGGGACAAGAGCAAAGCAGGATGTTCTTAGAAGTCCATGTATAGCAGATAGAATACCTGTGAAAAGTGCCATATTTGCTGAACAAGATTTTCTTCTAACCTTTTCTTTGTCAAAATCCCAATGCCATTATTTAAGGTTTGGGTAAAATAAATCTTCAAATTACCAAAACTAAATGAAATAAAATGAGCCCCATCCTACTGCCAAAAGTAGTCACTTAGAAATTCCTTATCTCCGTATTTGCGGAGAAATCATTGTATCACCTTACAGCAATCACTATTCATTTGGTGAGTTTTTTTCAGTCTTTATTTTTTTTATTTTTCAGAAGGGGCCTTATTATGTTGCCTACGCTAAATCTTGAACTTCTGGGCTCAAGCCATCCTTCCACTTTTCTACCTCAGCCCTGTAAATAGCAGATGCACACCTCCACGCTGGCTTCAGCCTTTTTTCTATACTCAGGTTCTGTCGAAGTATTAATTAGAGTATACTACAGATACATATGATTTTATGTTCTGCCTTTATTTTATTTTTTATTTTTATTTTTAGAGATAGGGTCTTGCTATGTAATACAGTTTGGCCTTAAACTATGTAGCACAGCCTGGCCTTCAACTTGCAGCATTCCTCCTGCCTCAGCCTCCTAAGTACTGGGACTACAGGCCTGTGTTACTATACCTGGCTGTCCTGCCTTTAAAATTTGTGTAAGCATCTTTCCAAATTGTTATAAACTTTCTGTAATTGCCAGTTTAGTGGTTCTATAGATTTTGTAAATGATGTGTAGATGACAGAGACAGTAATTGTGATGATGACGCAGAGGCTGATTGTGATGTATACTCTTATCAGATATTTAGATTATTTCTAGTTTTTTACTATTTTAAATAATTCTGTAATAAACACCCTTGTATATAAGGATAAATTTTCTATCCGGCAATGTTTATCACAGGAACATAATATGTCAGAATTCATATCACCTTTTCCAAAACTATACCGTACTAGTTGAAGTCTATAATAATTTATGAAACCAAAAAATATCCTTCTTTCTCACTATTTTGACAAAATTATGATGTTTTCTGAAGAATTATAAAATCTAATTTTCCCCACTTTTTAAAATAAAAAGATTGGCAGAAACATACTCAGATACTACATCGACTCCCATCTTCGTCATGTAATATGTTCTTTTGTATTGTCTAAACTCAGTTTCAAACAGATCATCATCTTCAGTCTCCTCTTCTAAATTATCTGGGGAAAAAAGCCAGAGAGATAGTAAGTAACAATTATGAGTATCCTGTTTCCTGCTCAGTAGTCTGATAAATATATATACCAAATTTAATGCTTATACACTAGTGATTTTTTGGGGGGTGGGTACTGGGAATCGAACTCAGGACCTTCGGCTTGCCAGGCAGGCGCTTATGCCGCTGAGCTATATCCCTGGTCTGCTTATATACTAAGATTGGAATCTCTCCCCTTCAATATTTACTACATTAGTACTAATACAGGAAAAGTATAATAACTATCCAGTCAAAGTAATAACATTAAAATAGTTTGTACTTACCCTTAGAAACTACCATTTCACCTTCACTTTTGTCTAAAGCAGCCCAACACACAGAATTTTCCTGGCCCTATAAAAATTATAAACTGTTATAAAATGAATGATAAGGCAGAATTTAGAATTCAGGCCATATAAAGCTATTTAATGCGTGATTCACACCAACATGACTGAAAAATACATTTAATTATATGTTTCTGAAGAATATACTTCGATTATCTCATTTACTTAGAAAACAGTATATCAATATCAAATTCTTTAGTCATATATCAATTTTAGGATATTTATGAGTCAAATTCTGGGCTACTCTTAATACAATGTTCCTATCTGAATTAAATAGTTATAAATGCGTATGTTCTTCTCTGTATTAATCCTGACATTCTTAATACTATTCTATCTTCTACTTCATTTCTTTTTTATGCAACATAGAACAACTCTCCCATCTTACCATATCCTGCCCATCTGGGTCCTGTCTGTTGCGATCTTACCTTTTTCTTTTAGCTTTGATTGCCTAGTTAGGACAAGAGACTCAGTTCTTACTACCCCCTTATCTCCATTTCCTTTCCTTCATTCAGCCTATTACCTCTACCAACTTCATCTGCCCCAGGACTTTTCCCGCACAAGGTCTCTAATATTAGACACGCGTCAGAAAGACTGGTGACATTTAAGGACGGGGCTGAAGCAGGGGAGTCACAGAATAGTGATACACAATTTTATGCATACATGTCATCAAAAAGTTACAAAGCTCATTTTCTTAGGAGGAAAAAAAAAGAAAAAACAAACAGAAAGTCACAGTGAAATGCAGACTGACTGCTGTTAAATTCCAACACAAGAGCTAAGCAACTGGAAAGATAATGCTAGAGAAAACCTGGGTAGTTGCCCCTCCTCAAGGAAGAGTCCCTAGGTTTGAAACTAAGTAGGATTAATCAGTGCAGTAAAGAGTATAGAAAACTTAGGCTCCCTTCATTACTGAAAGGTTGAAGAAACTTTCCGAAGTTTCTGAAGCTAACATACAAACATTTTTTTTTGGTACCAGGAATCAAATTCAGGACCTCGTGCTTGCCAGGCAGGTGCTGTGCCTCTGAGGGATATCCCTGGCTCCTCATAAAGACATTCTTTAGAGCTTACTAAATATTTTACAGAGCACTAGTACATTCTAAGTGATTCTATCATTAATTTATTAAGCAAATAACATTTATCAGCTATTATATCACTGATTACTCTTAATCTAGCCTATTACTGTATTTTATATAAAAATAATTTCTAGAGAAAATTCAGTTTTAGTTAATGTCTCAAATCATTAATGCTATAAATATACACATTTTAAAAACCAGTGCTTTAGTCCATTGTTTTAAAATACAATGGGTTTAAATGGTCATTTTTAGAAAGTAATTTTCTGAGCTCTTATATTTAGAAATGTTTCCCATACTTATTAATAGGATGGAAGAGCAAAGAAAATTTCTTCTTTAGGACTAAAAATAAGAAATTAATTTTTAAGGTTCAGATCGAAATGATAAGACTCTTAGTAGAATAAAAAAAAATTTTTTTTTTCTGTCTATAGAAAATAAATGAAAATAAAATAAGGTAATCCTAAAATCAAAAGAAGGAAAATGAGAAACAAAGAATATCAGTTTTACCTTTACAGGTAAAAAAATGAAAGGACACCGAAAAAAATGGACACCTTTGATTTTTTCTTTTCCTTGTAGTTCTTGGCTTCTTCAGCTGCGATACCTGCTGCTTCATTGAGATACTTGTTACCAACTTTGCTTTCAAACCACTTCAGGTCCACAAAAACTTCACTGAAGTGCTCCCTATCAAACTGTACAAAAACAATTAAATTCATTTAAAAATGACAAGTGTATCTGGAAGAATACAAATCAATCTTTTAGCAGTGATTATTTCTGTGGTATAAGAAATTTGAGACTGTTACTCTTTTATACACATAAGAACTTCATCTTTTACTCAGAAAATTAAACATAAAAAGCAAGTAAAAATATAATTCATTCAGGCAAAGGTGTATAGAATAAGTAGCTGGAATAAAATTATGAAATCTTTTTCTTCTGACATTATTTAATTGGTTACTGACCATTTCTATCTACTTGAGAAAAGAAAACCAAAAACTTATGATTACTTACATCAGATAGTTTCACAAGGTATTTCTCAAATCGAGGTAAATTGAGATGCCCACTTTCATTAATATAACCTACAAAGAGCAAAACCCAACCTTTTACTGAAAGCTGACATTATTTTTTCTGAACAAGTTTACCAAATTCTTTCCATAAATTGTTGAATGTTAACAATGTACTAATCAAGAAAAAACTCAAGGGTTAGGCTATAATATAAATCAGGCCTAGTTTTCTAAGACTCTTACATTACTGTAATATACAACATGTATATTATGAAGAAAAATGTAAGAAATTCCAGGCTCACATAATAATCTTCTCACATTTCCAACAACATTTGGTAAAAATTAAACTATGTTCTAGAATTTATCCAGATCATTCAATTTAGTAAGTTAACTTAAGAAAAACAGTAACGCCCTGATACTGTTGTCTATTTTTGCAGACTCACTGTTGCTTGTCAATTTTCCATATTTTTATTTTAAAGAGAACAAAACAAAACAAAATAACAACAATAAAAATGATACAGGATTTCAAAACAAGATGACAGGAATTAACAACGGTTGTTATACTACATATAACTGAAATCATTTCATCATATTAAACAGTATGACACATATCCATTCACAACAACTGAATTTCTATGCTTATATGAAAGGAGTTAAGTGCAACCAACAAGTTCTGCTGGCTTTCTTCAGGGAATTAATGGTAAAAACGAGTTGAATATCAGTAAGCGAGGGTGCTTAACTCTGTTCACTTATTTTCCTCAGGAGTCATGGAAAATGACATCAATATTTGGCACTTTAGACTGAAACAAACCTCCAGTGTTCACCTACTTTAGTTGTGCCTGTAATAATCTAGTAAAGTGAGTTACATACTTGGGGTAAGTCAGTAAATTCAAGTAGTCTTAAATATATACTGAAGTTTTCTTACCCCCAAGTTCGGGCAGGATGGTAATATAAGTTCCATAGAGAAGAGGCAGTGCATCATGATTAATATGTAAGTGAGGTAGATGAGGGATAAAATCATTGCCAACAAGAAATCCCATCAAAATCCAATCATCTATAATTCTTTCAATATCATATTTAAATGTGATCTTTTCCTGTGGCAAAATGGAGAAACAGTGAAATCCTGTGGAAATTTCTACATACAAAACTTTGGTCCATGGCCATATTAGTACTTACTTTTAATAATGAAAACTCATAGTCAATATACTCTCTCATTAATGACAAATGTAGGAGGTGAAATGTGGTTTCTTCTGGTGCACACACCCTGTAATTAATCAGATGATCAAAATGGAGTGAATTATATTTTTAAGGAATTAAGTCTTGTAATTAAAGCATGTAATTCATATAAAAGTTGCAGCATAAGGACAAAAATAGAATTATAGTAGAGAAACATGGAAAATCCAAAAGAATTGGTTTATAATATGTTTTCTGGGGGAAGACTCTCAGAATTCAGAAGCCCTAAATAAAACAGGATAAATGTAAGAAACCAGTGGGATCTAGCCCACTTAAGGCTGGCCATTAGCAGACAGCACATAGATGAATGAGTATATATTTTTATATTTATTTCTGATTAATCTAGGGCCACACTGGTGATGCAATATTACTTGCTTCTCTGGATTGCATAGGGTTCTATATTCTTGATTAATGGTCTATACTCTGAGTTTAACTGCAAGTAAAATAAAAGGGATATAGCATATTAAACAAATTATATACTATTCTCTCTAACAATATTTGATACTCTCCTGTGATAAAAATATCTGGCAAACTTTGGTTAACGTGAGGGTTAATTTCCCTAATATGATAAAGGGTATTTATAAATCCATAGTTTACATTCAACAGTAAAAGAGTGAAAGTTTTCCTCCTAAGATCAGGAAGCAGGTAAGGATGCCTATTTCATCACAGCCCTGCAAAACATTACTGCTAGCAGGGCACAGCAGTGTACACCTGTAATCCAGCTACTCTTGACCATGAGGAAGGAGGACTGTGGCTTCAAGGACAGCCCTGGCTACAAAGTGAGAGGTAGGATCTCAAAAAACCAACAAAAAAGGGATGGAGTGAGACTGTGACTCAGCTGTAGAGCACTTCCTAGCATTGCCCTGGTTTTGACCCCTAGCACTACAAAAAAGCAAAACCAAAACAAAAATACCACAGCTATTCAACACTATTCTCAAAGACCAAGAGGAGGATTTAGGCAGAAGAAAGAAAAGAAACTGAAAAGGAAGAAGTAAAACTGTATTTATAGATGGCATGATTCATTGTATAAAAATTTTTATATAATAAAAAATTCTAAGGGCTAAAAATTAGTTCAGTCTACCTGTGCAGTACATGATCAACACTCAGAAGTCAGTTATTTCTATACACCATCAAAGAATAATCCGAAGAGAAATGAAGAAAATGAGTCTATTTACAAACAGCTAAGATTTGTGCACAGAAAACTACAAAATGGTGTAGCAAGAAAAGGAAATGGAAAGACATCTTGTGTTCATGGGCTGGAAGGCTTAAAATCAAGATGCCCAAAGGTATCTACAAATCCAATATAATTCCTATCAAAATCCCAATGATATTTTTTATAAAAATAGAGAAATCTATCCTAAAAATCATTATGTAATTTGAGAAGATCCCAAATAGATAAAACAATCTTGGGAGAAGAAAACTGAGGTCTCATTTTTCCTGATTTCAACACTTAGTACGTACAAAGCTACATTACTCAAAACACTGGTACTGGCATGAAGACAAGCTATGGGTCAGTGGTGGTGAACCTCTTACAACTTTCAATGACACAAGAGAGTCCATGGTGGTATGTGTGCCATAGGTTCCCACCAGTGCTAAACATCAATGGAACAGAATACTGAGCAGAACAAATAAAACCTGGTTTTATGATCAAATGATTTCCCACTAGGATACCAGGACATTCGATAGGAAAAGGGCTTTTTTTTTTTGAGACAATATCTCACTATTTAGTTCAGGCTAGCCTTGAACTTACTGGGTAGCCCAGGCTGGCCTCAAACTCACAGCAATCCTCCTGCCTCTTTGAGTGTTGAGATTATAGGTGGGCACCACCATGGGTGATTAATAGGAAAAGTCTTTTCAACAAATAGTTCTGGGAAGATTGAATATCCACATGTAAAAGAATGGAGTTGGACCCTTACATCATATATTAAAAATTAACTCAAAATGGACCAAAGACCTCAATACACAATTAAAACTATAAAACCCAGGGCTTGGGATATAGCTCAGTAGTAGAGGGTGTGGCCAGCTTGTGAAAGCCTCTGGGTTTGATCCAGATGGTGAAACAAAATAAAACAAAACAACTAAAACCCCAAGAATAAAAATTAAAACTCTTAGAATAAAACTTAGGTGATACTAGCTTTATAACACTGGATTTGCCAAAGATTTCTTGGACATTACACTAAAAACACAGATAACAAAAGAAAAAGATAAACTGGGATACATCAAAATTAAAAACTTTGGGTATCAAATGACACTATCAATAAAGTGAAAAGGCCACTGGTGAATTGACAGAAAGTATTTACAGACTACATATCTGTTAAGGGGCTTAATTTTTTTTTTTTTTTTGGTTTTTCTCTGGTACCGGGAACCGAACTCACGACCTTGCGCTTGCCAGGCAGGCGCTTTTGCCGCTGAGCTAAATCCCCAGCCCTGGGGCTTAATTTTTTTTTTAAAGCACTAGCAAAGTTTATTCAAGAAAGTAAAAGTGAAGAGTGGGGAAGAAACTGGCTCTGGAGTGAGCCTGGGCTGAGTGAACGGAGAAAAAGCAAGATAAAAGTGCATCCTGAGAAAGCAGGGCCAGCTACAGTGAGGAAAGTCATGATAGTCAAGGGGTTTAATTTCTGTTCTTTGGTTCAACTTGTATCCTATATAATTTACCTCTGTGTTTTTTTGCCACCAAATCGGACTTCTTCTCTTAAAAGAGAAAAATGTGCCTCGTGACTTGTTAATCCAAGCATGATCTGTGGAAAAATGATTATGAAATATTTCTATTCTTCCACTGCTCATCAAATCAGATACACAGAAGCTATTAGAAATATTTCTGCACAGAGCAATAATTAGTACATTAAATATATAAATACCAAAATATGGTCCATCTGTAGACTATGAATGGGATAAAGTGAATGTTCTTTCTAGGAGAAACATTCAACTTTGAGTCCCATTACTTTTATAACTGCCATTCTGACCTTTACCCTACCTATTCTTCCCTCTATAGTCCCCCAAACTTTAAACAAACAAATGCTCTTAATTTTCAGTTGGTTTTCTTATAAAATATCTTAATCTCCAAAATTAATTTAAAAAGCTAATGAGACATATCAATAAAACACAATGTATACTGTTTATTTTGTTTCAATATGGAGTCTAACAGTGAAACCCAAAAAACAAAAAAGCAAAAGAAATATTTACAGTGCAATCACGATCACAACATGAACCGGTTACTTACATATTAAGTATGATTGCTAATTTTTGTTTTATATAAGATAATAGGATTGCGTTTAAATATTTTAGCTGGGTGTGGTGTTGCATGCCTGTAGTCCCACCACTGGGGAGGCTGAGGCAGGAGGAATGAGGCCATGCTGGCCTACGTAATTCAAGGCCAGCCTGACTACACAGCGGATTCTTTTTGAAAAAAAAAAAATTGTTTTTTAATTTCAAAAAACGCCCCCTCTTTTACAGAAAATTATGCAAAAATGTACAGATTAAATAATAATGTTTGGAATTTGTTTTAATAACCCAGAGTGGTATGGTAAGACAGAAAGGAGACAGGGATAAAAGTTAAAAATTAATACCTAAGTAACCGAAAAACACAGTAAAGGTCATTAGACAATTATGCTGAGAGAAAGTGAGCTACATTCCCAGCCTTTAAAAAAAATTTAAAAAAAAATTTTAGACACAGTTTCAGTAAATTTTCCAGGCTGGCTTTGTGCTTTCAATCCTCCTGCCTCAGCCTCCTCTACAAAGAGGGTATAGGTATGCTTCATGGATGGTTTATCTTTCCTATTTTTGTTTAGCTTGACAATTTCCATAATAAAAAGTTAAACAAAATGTTTAGTACAGGCACAGTTGGATAAGGACATACTAAATAAAAGTCATGGGCCTGAGGGTAAAGAAAGGTTCAATTCCATGACTTCAGAGGAATACTCGAAGCAGTAGGGTTAGTCACATTTGTAAAATATAGAGGTCAGTTGATCATAAAGATGGCAAAAAACAAAAACTCTGATTTCCCAACTGTTGTAGAACTTTGGTAACGGCAAAAATAGCAATAACTATTGTCTTCTATATTTGTTGCCATAGCCAGTAAGATTCCTGTATAAAATTAAGTCTCTTAGATATTTCCTTATAATGGCATTGTCTTATGTAACAATAAATATTATACCTACCAAGTCAGCATCTAAACCATAAAGACAGTGTCTGGTGTTTGGATCATGATCTGGCTTTGCTTTTTCGGATCTGATAAATTCCATGATTTTATGTTCGCCTTCTCCGGGAGTCTAAATATAACGTTTTAAAAAAGTGTGGTAATAAGCTATGCTTCAGAATATTAAACAAATTTTTAAAAATTCTTTAAAATAAAAAAAGATGATAACCTCATGGCCTGAGAAGTAGATGGTAACTCCTTGCCATGACTTGTCTGTGGAAATTTTCATATTTACAAAATACTTCAGATGTTCATGTAACCTGGCCATGAATTCAGTCCCTATAAACAAAAAGGTTTTAAAAAGTTAATCTCTGAAAGACCTAAAAACAATGAGTTCCCCATGATAATATAATAATCAGATCTGGATATCCAGGAAGTAGGTAAAAATAGGATCTTTGAAAGAGGTCAGAAGTGCTCTCGCTTATGTTGAAAGCAAGAAACGTTGTCCTACTACCTAGCAAATATCCTGTTTCAAATGCCATTAGTAACTCTAAATGAATGCAGTGTCACAAAGGGAAAGTCAAGGAATTTTATTGCTGTCCTCAGACTGTGTTTCAAGTACTTTTACATATATACTTAAAGGGCAATGTTTAGACTCTAATGAACCTCAACCTCCTACTATTTTTGCTGAACTCTACAGTAACTTTCTAAGACACGCAGCTTCAACTAGATTGCCAATAATTTTAATGACAATACCTATTACAATCATTAATCGGAAAATTATTACTTTGGAAATTCAGTCTACAATGATTTTGTTTTAGGAAAACCACAAATAATAATAAAAGGCAACACAGTCTTAAAACTATAATAAGGATAAAGATGATTATTAAATTGAGTAATGTGTATTTAAGGCAGCCAGCAAAAGAGAAATTACTATTGTTTTTAAAGAATTCATGAGAAAGTTGTATTTTAGGATGTTCATTCAAAGTAAAGGAATATAATGACGGTAGGCAAAATCCCTGAAGAGTATAGAGTACACTGCTATATATACAATTAAATTAATATATTCTCTCTAGCTTGAACCACTGGTGATATTTGCCTGACCGTCCAATCAGGTGGCCTGTATCACCAGTGGTACATGCATGACTGTTCCCTCTGTCTATTTATATCACTGGTGGCAGAATCGGGACAGTCATATACATGTACCACCAGTGGTTCAAGCCACCTGGAAGCAAGACATATGAACTGTGACCGTGTCATGAACCTGTTAAACGTATTACTGATATATATATTGTATTTATTTTTCTTAAAGTGACAGAAATCTTAAGCTGTTGAGTGGAGAAGCAAGGTGGACTAGGGGAATGGGTTTTTTATCTTGAAATCGCAAGTGAGCTATATGAAAATCACAATCTCATTGAGACTGTTTCATACCAAGAAATAGTGAGAGTCAAACTGAAAGATCTTGTAAGTTCTAGGCCTGGAATTCTGTGCACCTGGAGAGTCCTGACCATACCTGTTCTTATTAACATTTGAAAACCTGACAGTGGGACTTTATGGGACACTTGTGACCAATGTGTTCAAACTATCTCGTGATCAGATACAAATGGGAAAATATGGCAAATGGAACCTCAGGGCCCAGACTAGATAAAGTCTAGTAAATAAAAATACTTTTATACTTTTGAAACAATAAATTTTCAAATTACATTTTAATTCTTTCAGGATTTTTCTCTCAGTGACTTTACCTGGTGTAATACAGTTGGAATCAAAGCGAGCCTCTGTAGGAAGAGTTTCTCCCTTTTCAATGGCTTTTTTAATTTTGTCTTCTGCCTCCTTGGCTGACCTTACAGGTAAAGAAAACAAAACAAAACAAACTTAAACCTTCTGAAAAAAAAAAAAAAAATCTTTACATAAACTGCTATTTACATCTTTTAATTAAACATTAATTCATCAATTTTAAGATTCAAGAATATTTAAGTTTTGAAATATAACTGATAAGGGTAAACCTCAGAATTCTTTGTTTTTATAAAAGAATTGAATTTTTTATACAAGGACTAGAGAAGTTGGAAACCAAGACAGTAAAAACCACATAAAACATTGTAAGCCCTTTCAAAGTTAATTCATATCAGAAATAGATATCAATTTCAAGCTAGAAACAAGATTAAAACCTCTGTATAGCTTTAAACATTATATATGTATATATGTATAATTCAATTATCTTTATCATTTTCTATCTTAAACATTTCCAAGATCTCTAAGAATATTATATAAAACAGAACTATAAAATTATGTATTTCTTATTTGACTGGTAAAATACGACATCATGAGTAGGAGATATTCCCATTTCTGGGGGAATGTAAACAGAAAATACACATGACCAGAAGATATTCTGTGTTGCATTATTTGTCTTTAAATGTTTCACCTAAAACGCCTCCCACGCTGCTGATTCATTTTTGCTCGAGGAGCCACACCATCAACAGCCATAAAGAACACTTTTCTAGGTTTAATAATTCGAAACAACACCTCCAAGTAGTGAAAAATGTCAGTAAAGATTTTGTCATCTGAAATTCTGAAGTGGACATCATCGTCATTAGGATGAGAGCACTGATGTATAATTCCATTCATATCCAGATACAAGTTGTCAAATTCAGGAATCTAGAAGACAAAGACACAAGCTCAAGATCATCAATCATAACAATGCATTAGCTTCTGTGGGAAGTAATTATTCAGTGATAAAAACAGAATGTTGGGCATTCTGATTATTAAACGAAATGGAGCAAACAGTCACAGTTGAATGAAGATAGTAAAGAAAATGTGCAGAATTGGTAATATGAAGACATGTTATGTAGCTGTATAATGTTCCAAAAGCTTGATCAAATTTACGGCCAGAAAATGATACACTCATACAAAATAAGATATCTCAGGAAAACATCAAAGTGTTTGGTTCATTTGGTACTCAAAATAACTTCCTAAAGCCTCAATTTCCTCTATAAATGGGTAATATAATGCTCATGTAGTTTATTCTAAGGTTTTTTTTTTGTTTTTTTTTTGTTTTTTTTTGTCTTTTTGAGACAGGGTCTCACTATGCAGTTCAGGCTGGCCTTGAGCTCACTTTGTAGCCCAGTTTGGCCTCGAACTCCCAACGATACTCCTGCAAGTGCTGGGATTACAGGTGTGTACCCCTACGCCTGGCTATTGTAAGGTTTTAAAAATGATTTAAAGTCTTATTGTACATTTGGTTTCACTATTACAGAGTTACCTTATTTGGTTACATTAGTTTTTGTTTACATTATTTCTTTTTCTTTCTTTCTTTTTTATTTGTCTTTTTGAGTCAGGGTCTCGCTATGCAGTTCAGGCTGGTCTTGAGGTCACTTTGCAGCCTAGGTTGGACTTGAACTCGCAAGGATCCTCCTGCCTCAGTCTCCCAAGTGCTGGGGTTACAGGCAAGCGCCACCACACCTGGCTGTTACATTATTTCTTAAAACTTTATATTATGCCAGGAAGTTTAGGCTATGTTAAATGTTGCATGTGAAATGTGGATTAATTTCTAAATTTTGACTAGCAGGCATCTATTTTTACAGAAAGACTTTTATGGCTCTGGCTCCTATTTACTTTTTCTCTATTTAAATGTTTGTGAGCAAGTAAGTGGAACACTATCAAAAGAAATAGACAGAAAAAAAACACAAACAAAACAAAAACAAATAGACATAAAGAGGGACCTGAAATGAGCACAAATAAATAGTTAGATTATGGACTGTAATCAAGTTTAGAGGAGAGTCTGCTTCACATGTTAAAGAAAATTACTAGCTGGGCATTGTATAGAACATGTTGTAATCCCAGCACTTACAAGACTGAGGGAGAAAGATCCCAAGTTCACGTCCAGCCTGGACTATATAACAAGACCCTATTTCAAAAAAAAAAAAAAAAAAGGAACTTTTGACTTTCTAAAAATAAAAGCAGAATCCTTGCATAAACATAATGAAAACCACTTCTGAAACAGACCTTCAATTTTAAAACTGTAGAAGTAACAATACAAAGGACGATTAAAAAGTACAGTCAATGTTCCAATTTTTAAAAATCTTATTACAGTAAAAAAGACGTTACTAATTGTTAATGATGGGATAAGGGTATTCAAAATGAGGGGGAATATTCTGGGCATTTTGAAAGGCATCAATGGCAGTGTGCCTTGAAATAATTTTTTTAACTTAAACATCCATCGTACTGTTTTTAACTTAAACATCCATCATTCCTTGTTAATCAAACTGTTATGGCCAATTCTGTTAAAAAAAAAAAAATTAAGGTGTGGTCCTCATCCACCGTATTTACTGGATCTGGCACCATGAGACTCCTGGCTCTTCCCCCAACTCAAAATGACCACAAAAGGTAAAGTTTTGAATCGATTCAGATACAGAAGTAGCACAATGAAGAACACTCATGAAGGAGGATGCTCAGAACGCTTCACAAACTTGAGAAGGATGGTTAAATATATCTGAAGTGAGGGATAGTACTTTGAGGAGGATTTATGGCAATGTGTCTTTTACTATAATAGTTCAAAGATTAAAAGTAGCTTTCTTACGAAGATTTCTCAAAAAACTAAAACTAGAAATTACATTTGACCCAGCTATTCCTCTTCTGGGTATCTTCCTGAAATAGTTAAAGACATCATATTATAGTGATACATGCATACCCCTGTTTCTGGCAGTGCAATTCATAACAGCTATATCCTGGAAGCAGTCAATATGTCCATCAACAGATGAATGGATAAAGAAATGTCTGTATACACAATGGAGTACTACTCTGCCATAAATAAAGATAAACTTGAGTCCTTTGTAGCAAATGGATGCACCTTGAGACCATAATGTTAAGTGAAATAAGTCAGACACATAAGTTTTCTCTTGAGAAATCCAAATTACAAACAAAGAGCAAAATAAAGAATAGGAACTAGGAAGTAGGGCGACAGATCTTTTTTGAAATGGGAAGATGCTCAAAAGGCAGGGAGGCAGGAAAAGGGGAAAGAGGTAGGGATAAAAATAAATTAGTATGCACGTGTACCAACTCCACACAAGGAGCTCAAACATTATGTGCTGAAACATAGTAATGAGAAAAAATAAAAACATTTCATTAGTTTTCAATCACACCTTGTACATTTTACTGTTTTTGAAAAAATGGCATGCCTTGTAGTTGTGAGGGTAAATCAGTGTGATTTACCCTCACTGATTTCAGAGTGTGAATCAGTGAACACTGCAAAAACATTTATAAAATAATCATGGATACAGTACTGTACTAATCATCATATAAAAAATTTAAGTGTACTTACTAACAAACAGGCTCAACCGAAATGATAGTTGCGATCATGTGATTTTTAAAGATTCAAGATTTACATTCAAGATTTAAAGCTTGTTTTAAGAAGTCCAAAAACCTCAATGAAAATCTTAAACTATTTTTGGGAGGCAGGACTTTACAAAAACATTCCTAAGTTTCTCTAGGACACCGATGGTGAACTTTTTAGAGTTTTCAATATGAACAGCCCACTGAAGTGTGTGTGCTATAGGTTTGCCACCACTGCTCTAGGAGAATAAATATGCACTAATAGCCAGGAAGAATAATAAAGAAAACAGGCCTTTGGCAAATTAAATTAAAGAAACAGTTTGAAGCAAATAGCCCAAGAGTATGCAGAAATTTACTATATAAGAAACATTTCAAATCAAAAAAAGAAAGAGATGGGGTACCTACCTATTTAGAAACAAACTGTATTTGACCTTACATAAAATTCTAGAAGAGATAGGCATAGTGGTATATACTCTTAACAGTCCCAGCTACTTAGGAAGCTGAGGCAGGATTACTTGAACTTAAGAGTTGAAGGCCAGTTGGGACAACATAGCAAGATCCTGCCTCAAACAAGAATACAATTGAGAAGGATCTATCTATCTATCTATCTATCTGGTATAGGGGTGTACACCTGTAAACCCAGAACTTAGGAGGCTGAAGCAGGAGGACTGCTGCAAGTTCAAGGCCATCATAGGTTATATTTTGAGTTCAAGATCCACGCTGGACTACAGAGCAAGACTCTTTCTCAGGAGAAAACAACAAACACACACTCAAAGCCAACCCCCGCCCCCACAAAGTATTTTCATAGTTTTAGGATGAGAAAAGCCCAAGATCATAAAGTAAATAGATTGGCAATCTAAAAAAAAAGTATTCTTTTAAATGATATGGTTAAAAATGTACCATAACTAAATTCAACTGAGAGTGACAAAATCCAAGGAAGTGTTTTGTATATTAGGACAGTCAACATTCCTAATATACAAAAATTTTTCAAATATAAAAAAGAGCCAATTTTTTCAGTAACCACAGAAAATAAAAAATAATTCAAAAAGGAAGAAACATGGAAGTCTAGTAAGCATAGGAATAGATATTTATCATCCCCAAATTTCAAATTGAAATGATACATCATTTTCACATTTGTAAAAACTCATATTACCCTGAGTGTTGTTGACAGTGTTTTAGAGAAATGGAATTTCATGTTATCAAAAATAACAACTGGCATTTTTGGGAACTTATTAGTTCTGAACATTAGTCTAATTATATTCATTCTCTCACTTACATATAACAATTTTTTTTTTTTTTTTGGTACCAGGAATGGAGCTCAGGACCTTGTGCTTGCCAGGCAGGTGCTTGTGCCACTGAACTATATCCCCAGCCACATATAACAATTTTAAAGATAAATATTTAGCATCTCAACCTTAGAGAAGAAAGTCATAGAATTAGAAAAAAAGAAATGAGAGTCATACCCAATAGTTTCAGATGGGGATATAAATTGGCATAACTAATCTGAAAGTATGTATCAATTGTGGTCAATTCCTGGAGAAGAGTGAGTTAGGCCAATACACTGCAAGCTCCCCTCCCAAATTAACAAAGGTGGCTGATCCTGAGACACAAAGGACTACAGTTAGCCATGCCTTGAGTTCATCACTGAAAAGAAGACTGACAGAAGAGATCTGAAGCCAGGTGTAGTGGTACACACCTGTAATTCCAGCACTTAAGAGGATGAAACAGGCGGATTGCTGTGAGTTTGAGGCCAGCTTGGGGTATACACTAAGTTCAAAGCTAGCCTTAATTACTGTAATAACTACATAAGTTGATACATTCTGTCAACTTGAGAAGTTTAGAAGCTTAACTAAGTAACTTAGTAGTTCTACATACTAGGGCACACAGGACATACCAGAGGACTGCTGTTTATACCCTGGGATGTTGTAATTGTTGATTTATTGGGTCAACTTGAAAAGTTTGTAAGTTTAAGTGACTCAGCAATGGGCCAGGATCCTCATTTTATAAACATCCTCAGCCTGTGCAAGAGTATGGCATGAAGATGGTGTGAGTGCTATACCCACCATAGGGTAGCCTGCATGCAATATAAAGGAGGAAAATAGGCTTGCTCTCCCCTCTTTTGCTCTTGTTGCTTTTGCTATCTTCTGCCACCTTGAGTGGTTGCCCCTCAGTCATACCACTTTGCTTTGGAGCCAGTGAATTATGGACTGAAACCTCTAGAAACTGTAAGCTAAATAAAGCTTTCCTTCCTTAATTTTGGGAGTAAGGTATTTTGTCTCAGCAACAAGAGAAAAGTAACTAAGACAACTATACGTAAGGCTTTGTCTGAAAAAAACAAAAACCAAACACCAAAAACCAAAAAAACCCCAAAAAGACAGAAAGAGATCCCCATACTAGCAATGAGGTCTTTTTCTTTTTGTTTTTGTTTTTCTTCCAGTACCAGGAATCGAACTCACGACACTGCGCTTGCCAGGCAGGCACTGTGCTGCTGAGCTAAATTCCCAGCCAGCAATGAGGTCTTGACACTATACAGTACATGACAATATATCTAAGCACACTAAGTAAACAAATAACTTTAAAAAAAATAGAAACATGACAAGACAAAGAAACAAAACTTCCAAATCTGATCCATGCAACACAGATGGGGAAAGTGACATAGTTTTATGACCAACTGATCTTCCTTGTATGCAATTCCTGCACTGTCTGGGAGTCATAAACAATACTATAGCCCAGTACCAAAGAACTGGATGCTAGGCCAAACAGGATGCAACCTTTCATCCCTAGTAAACACAAGAGGCAGTATCCTGGGACAGACTCAAAGGTCAAAGGTCAACCACACCTAGAAGACATCACTGAAAAGTAGTCATTTCCTTAAGAGACCTTGATACTAGTAATAAAGCTGCCTAACATAAGCAATGGATAAGCCTCAATGAGGAAAACAACTCAACAACAACGAAAACAGAAAATGAGAAAACACAGAAGCAAGATGCAACCCAACACCCCCAACTCACCCAAAGCAAATCTAGGGGGCACCAAAGTGGAAGAAACCAAAACCACCCAGATGAATTTTCAGAAATAGCAGCAATGCAAGTACCAAAAGAGATAAATAATTCTTGACAAAACCAAAAAAGGAATAATTAGAGATGATAACCATAATGAAGGAAATGGTCAGTGAATCTAGAGCAGATTAAAAAAAAAAAAAAGAGTTTAGAAAGGCATGAAAACTATGAATGCCCAACATAGGAAAGAATTGGGTGCCATAAAACCAATTCAGACTGATACCTAGGAGATTAAAAATTCCACTGAAAGTATATGGTTAGAATCAACCAATGTGAAGACAGAATATTAGATCTGGAAGACAAGGTTTGGTTAATGATCATCAAATTAAAGACTTCTTAAAAATAGCAAGGGAGGGCCGGAGATGTAGCTTAGCAGCACAGTACCTGCCTGGCATATGTGAGGGCCTGAGTTCGATTCCCAGTACCAAAAACCAAAAGAAAACAAGGGACTACAAAAAATCAACCCAACAGCTGCTAGATGATGCAAACAGGAAATCAATTAAAAAATCAGAAGATAGCACAAAGGACATAAACAACTTGTTCACAGAAATAATAGCAGAAAACTTTCTAAGCATGGAAAAAGAATTTGACATCAGCTAAGTAAGACATGTAGAACTCCAACTAGCCATGATCAGAAAAAAACAAAACAAAACTATACCAAGACATATAATAGTAAAAATTCCAGAAACTCAATACAAGAACAAACTATTAAAAGCTGCTAGAGAAAAGAAACAAATCACCTACGAAAGAAAACCCAATGGAATCACAGCAGACTTGTCAACACAAACCCTCAAGTGAAGGAGAGCTTAAAGTGAAGCATTTCAAACCTCCCCCCAAAAAAGAAAAAAAAAAACAGCCTCTAACCCAGATTGATGTACCTTGTAAAATTATCTTTCTAAATTGATGGAGAAATAAGATGCTTCCATGATAAAGAACACTTCAAAAAAACTCATGACCACCAAAACATCACTCTAAAAATTTTGCAGGATATTCTAGAAAAAAAACAATGAAGAAAAGCTGGGGATTTAGCTCAGCAGCACAGTACCGGCCTGGCAACTGCAAGGTTGTGAGTTCAATTCCCAGTACTGGAAAAAAACCCAAGCGGGGGGGAGACAATGAAGAATTCTAAAAGTCCCAATAAAATGAATCCACCAGGCAAGAAAAACAAATAGAAAGGAAAGAAAAGGAAATAGCAATGGGAAAATAATATAATAACAAGGCTAAATCAATACCTATCAGTTATACCCATCAATGTGAATGGTTTCAATTCACTGATCAAAAGAAACAGACTGGCAGAAGGATCAAGAAACAAGATCTAGGGGCTGGGGATTTAGCTCAGCAGCACAGCGCCTGCCTGGGAAGTGGAAGGTCATGAGTTCGATTCCCGGTACCAGAAAAAAAAAAAAAAAAAAGAAACAAGATCTGACAACATGATGCATACAAAAAAAAAAAAAATTTAACTCAAGAAGAATTCACAGACTGAAAATCAAAGGATGGAAAACAATACTCCATGCAACAGGAATGTGGCAAAAAGCAGGGATAGCTATTTTATTTGAAAACAAAGTGTATTTCAAGTGAGACTGACCAGAAGACAAAGAAGATTACCACATACTTGTTGAAGGTATAATCCAAGAGGAAGAGATAACAAGCATAAGTGTATATGCACCAAATACTGGTGCATCCAACTATAGAAAACAAACACTAATGGATATGAAAAATCAGATAAACAGTAATGCAATTGTAAAGTGGGACCTCAATATCTATCCTACTGTTACAAACAGGTCAACTACATAAAAATTCAAGAAATAAATAATAGTGCTGACCCAAACCTTGAACAAATGGACTTAGCAGATATTTACAGAGTATTCTACCCAACAACAACAGAATACACATTCTTCTCAGGTGCACAAAGGACTCTTCCCAAAACAGACTACGTACTAGCTCATAGAACATGCTTAGGTTAAGCTGGGCATGGTGACGTAGGCCTGTAATCCCAGCACTTGGGAGGCTGAGGAAGGAGGACTGTTGCAAGTTCAAGACCAGCCTGGGCTACAAAGTGAGCTCAAGGCCAGCCTGAACTGTGTAGCAAGACCTTGTCTCAAAAAGATAAAAAGAAAAGAGAAGAAAAGAAAAGAACATGCTTAGGTAAATACAAAGGAATTGAAATTATCCTATGTATATTATCAGATCATAGTGCAATTAAATTGGAAATAAATGGTAAAAGAAACCAGAAAAACTACATAAACACATGGAAAGTAAGTAACACCCTTTTAAATAATCAATGGGTCACAGATGAAATTAATGAAGAAATTAGTTTCTACAATTAAATCATAATGCCAAATGGCATACTGAAACTTATGGGATGCAATGAAAGCAGTCCTAAGAAGGAAAATTTATAGCAGTGAATTCTGACATCAGAGAAACAGAGCAAGCTCAAATAAATAACCTAATGTTGAACCTAAAGCTTCCAGAAAAAGAAGAGCCAGTTAATCCCAAAGCTCATAGTGTAATGGCAAATTTACAAAACCTTACAGTAGAAAATAAAAATCAATCAATAGCCAGTGACTATGCTCATGCTGCTTGCCACACAGACTGCTAAGAGCAGTTAGCCTTGACTATCTGGGTCCAGATGCTTCTTCCAAATAGCTGGCTAGGTCAAGCTGATCACATCTAGCTGTAGTACCTGTTTTTCTACTTAAAATATGTATATATCTAGTTTTGTTTCAGCCTGCCTAAAGGACTTTAAGCTTTATACCCACAACACACTGGCCTGCTCAAGGATGCATTTAATTCTACCCACTCTGCTCAGATCCCCTCCCTCCTGGAATATTCCTGTCTAATGATAATTTCTTTTAAGTAAACCTGCTTAAGAGAAATCTGTGTGATAATATATGACTTAATTTTTGAAATCCATGTATCCAACCATGTAATAACCAGCAATTCCTGCTTACAACCTATATTTAAACTGAACTCAAAACTGACTCTGGGTTGATAATTTGGAACTTGTTTGCATTAGCCCGGTAGTGCTACATTAAAGTTGCCTTCCAAAAGTCCTCAGTGTGGAAAGTTTTCCTTTAAGGCTTGGACTTTTCCCACAACAGCAGAAAGGAAATTATAGAGATCAGAGCAGACGTTAATGCAACTGAGACTAAGGAAACAATACAAAGAATCAATGAATTGAAGAGTTGGTTTTTTGAAAGATTAAATAAAAT
>NW_004955508.1:3442142-3451054 GCF_000276665.1 Chinchilla lanigera | reverse complement strand
AGAAAAACAAAAAAAAAAAAAAAAAAAAAAAACTACCGACAAAGAAAAGCTCTGGTCCTGACAGATTCACTGCTGAATTCCATAAGAACTTTAACAAAGATTTAATGCCACTACTCCTCCTCAAACTCTTTATTAAATCACAAAGGGAAGCAATACTCCCAACCTCATTCATGGGAGTAAGAATTACCCTGATAACAAGAGAAGGATCCAACCAAAAAAGAACAACAGGACGATCTCCTGAATGAACACAGATGCAAAAATCCTCAATAAAACATTGGCAAACAGAATGCAGCAAATCATCAAACAAAACAAAACAAAACACCCCCAAAAAACAACAACAAAAAACACCATGCCAAGTCAGATTTATCCTCAGGATGCAGGGATGGTTCAACTTACACAAATCAATAAATACCACATACTTAATTAACAGAACCAAGGATGAAAACCACACAATCACCTCAATAGATGCAGAAAAAGCATCTGACAAAGTCCAATGCCCAATTACGATAAAACCCCAAAGAAAACTGGAATAAAAGGTCTTTATCTCAACCTGATAAAAGCCATCTATGACAAATGAACAGCCAACATCATACTAAATGGTCAGAAATTGAAAGCTTTCCATTTAAAAATCAGAAATAAGATGCCTACTACTACCACTCCTATTTAATGTAATTCTGGAAACATTAGCCAGAGCAACTAGACAAGAGAAAGAAATAAAAGGAATATGGATAGAAAAGGAACAAAATTATTACTGATGACATGATACTCTACATAGACAACACCAAAAACTTCATCAAAAGACTTCGAGAATCAATAACCAACTTCAGTAGTGTAGGAGAAAACAGTCAACCCTCAAAAATCAGTACCATTTCTGTACATGAACAACAAACTCACTGACAGAGAAATCAGGGAAACACCACCTTTAACAAGAGCATCAAGAAAAATGAAATATTTAGGAATCAATCTAACGAAGGAAATGAAAGACCTATATATTGAAAACTATAATACTACACTCTGAAAAAGGATATCAAAGATGATATTAAAAAATGGAAAGGCATGCCTTGTTCTGGGATAGGCAAAACCAATATCGTGAAAATGGTAACACTTCCAAAACTGTTATACAGATTCAGTACAATCCCAATCAAAATCCAATAGCATACTTCACAGAAATAGCAAAAACAATCCTAAAATTGATGTGGAATCAGAAGAGACCTAAAATAGCAAAAGCAATTCTGGCAACAAAGGCAATAGAGAGGGCATCACAGCACCCAACTTGAAGTTATACTACAAAGTTATTGTACTGTAAAAAAAAAAAGCATAGTACTGGTAACAAAACAGACCCAAGATCAATGAAACAGAACAGAAGATCAAGAAACAACTCCAGACACTCAGGTACCTTATCTTCGACAAAGGCGCCAAATACCTTCACTGAGAGGAAGATAGTCTCATTAATAAATGGTGTTGGGAAAACCGGCTTTTCACATGCCAAAGGCTGAACCTGCACCAATGTCTGTCACCGTGCACTAAACTAAAATCAAAATGGATCAAAGATCTAAATATAAAAACATAAACACTTAATCCGTTGGAAGAAAGAACAGGTAAAACTCTTAAAGACACAGGGGCAGACAAAGACTTTATAAATACAACCTCAGTCACACAGGAAATACTACAAAGAATTAACAACTGGAAGCACATTACATTACAAAATGTTTGCACAGCAAAACAAACCACCAATAAAGTGAACCCACAGAATGGGAAAAAAGTTTTACTAGGTATTTCTTAGACAAAGGACTAACATCTAGAATATATAAAAAGCTCAAAATATTATACCCTTCAAAGTTTAAAGACTGAATCAAAAAATAGACACATGAAATGAATAGGTACTTCTCAGATGAAGTACAAACAGAAAATAAATACAGTGGTACCTTGGTTCACACACTTAATTCATTCTATAATTCTGGAAAAGATGGTCACATTTGTGTTCATGCAAGAAAAATGGCCATGGTCATGTTCCTCACCTGATGCAGTTTGCAAACAAAATGAAAATTTTGCTAAATGCTTCTGTTTGCAAACCCAATTGTTTGCAAAAGCATTTGTGAACTGAGATACCAGTGTATATGAAGAAGTGTTCAACATTACTGGTAATTTGAGAAATGCAAATTAAAATAACAAGTGAGATTCCATCTCACTGCAGAAAGAAGCGCTATCATCAAGAAATCAACTCATCACAAATGCTTATGAGGCTGTCGAGAAAAAGGAACCCTTCTCCACTGTTGGTGGAAATGAAAACTGGTACAACCACTATGCAAGTCAGTACAGAAATTTCTAAAAAACTAAAAGTAGAGGTTCCATCTGATGCAGCTGTGCCCGCCCCTTCTTGCTATCCTCCTGAAAGAGTTAAAAGCATCATACCACAGTGATACAGGCATACCCATGAAAATGTGGTATTTATATACAATGGAGTATTATTCTGCCATATAGAAGAATAAACTTGAGTCATTTTTAGGTAAATAGATGTACTTCAAGACCATAATATTAAGTGAAATAAACCAGACACAAACCCCGAAGGTAAATAAGGAGCAAAAATGAGGACAGACATTTGGAAGAGGAAGAACATATTCAAATGGGAAGGGGAACAAGGGAGGTGCAACAGGGGAAGAAAGAAACGGAAAAGGGATTGAAAAAAGAATGAAAGGGAAAAAAATGGAAACAGTTTTTGTAATTGGGCAAGGAAGATGGGTGGAAGGAAGGGAAGTGGGGGAAAAAAAGAATGAAGACATTCTATGTACAGGTACAAATTCCCTGTGATGAATGTGATCAGTATATAGCAAATATGTACTCATAAAAAAATAACCAGATCAATGAGGCATTTGGCAGCGTAGAAAATATAACTATTATATAACTGCCACAGACAATATAACTAATTAGATGATGGAGGTAACGAGCAAAACAGTCAGAGATCTTACAGAGGCCACTAATGAAAAGCTAGATGAACTAAACAAAATGATACAAAACATGAGTGAGGTATGGTGGCATGACACTGAGGTAGGAGGATCACTGTGAGTTCAAGGCCAACCTATGCTACACAATGAATTCAAGGCTGAACTACATAGTGATAATATCTCTTAAAAAAGCGGGGAGGGAGGAGAAAAGATACAAAACATGAATGACCAGTTTAGCAAAGAACTAGAGCCCATGAAAAGCTTCCAAACATAAATCCAGGAGATTAATAATTTTTTTCCAGAAGATTAATAATTACACTGAAGTATGAGCAGTAGAAGTGACTGATGTGAGGACAAAATATCAAAATTAGAAGACAGGGATGCAGCTGGGTGTGGTGGAGCATGCCTGTAATACCAGCACTTGGGAGGCTGAGGCAGGAGGATGACTGCGAGTTTGAGGCCACCTGGGCTACAAAGTGATCTCAAGGCCAGCCTAAACTGCATAGCGAGATCCTGTCTCAAAAAGACTAAAAAAAAAAGGAAGACAGGGATGCTTTCAAAAACCACTTATTCAGAGATACCTTAAAAACAACAAGAAAATGGATCCAGCATCTGCTCAGTGACAAAAAGAAGACTAATCTAAGATCAACTGGAATAAGTGCAAAATCAGAAGACAACATAAAGGGCATGAAAAACCTGTTTACATATTTACCTGTTTACAAATAATAGAAGAACTCTTTCCAAATATCGGTAAGGAATTAAACATTCAGCTAAGTGAGGCATACAGAAACCTAAACAGCCACAATCAAAAGACAACCTCTCCATGTCACATTACAGTCAAAATACCAATACAAGGACAAAATCTAAAAAGGTGTAGAGAAAAGCAATGACTCATTTACAAAGATAAACTCATTAGAATTACAGCAGACTTTTCCACACAAACCTTAAAGACCAGGAGAGCTTGGAATGAAGTCTCTCAAGTCCTAAAATATAATAACTTTCAGCCCAGACTTATATATCCTGATAAACGTTTTCAAAACTGATGGAGAAAAGAGGTATTTCCATGACAAAGAGCACCTAAAAAAATTCATGACCTGAGCCTGGTATAGTGGCACACACCTGAAATTAAAACACTTGGGCAAGGCTGGCTTGAACTACATGGCAAGACTCTGTCTCAACCCCCAACTAAAAAACAAACAAACAAAAAACAAAACAAAACAAAACAAAAAACATGACCACCAAACCAGCACTATAAAAAATTCTCAAGAATGTCCAAGAAAGACAACAAACGCAACAATGCCAAGAAATCTAGTACAAAGAATACATCAGCCAGAGTAAGCAGATAAGCAGAGAGGGTAGGAGAAAAAAAAGGGAAATCAGGAACAGGAAAATAAGAATAAGTCAATATGTTTCAGTAATATTTCTCAGTGTGAATGTTTTTAATTCCCCAATCAAAGACCCAGATTGGCAGAATGGAAAGAAACAATACCCAGTGACACACAGCATGTAAGAAACACATTTAATCCGAAAAGAAATACACACATTAAAATCAAAGGATGGGCTAGGCCTGGTAGCACATGCCTGTAATCTCAGCATTTGGGAAGTAGAGGCAAGAGGACTGAGTTTGAGACCAGTCTAGGCTACATAGCAAGTTCAAGGCCACATAGCAAGTTCAAGGCCAGCTTGGGCTACATAGTGAGACCCTGTCTCAAAAAAAACAACCAATCAACTAACCAATAAACAAACAAACAAAAACTCAAAGGATGGAAAACTATTCCATGCAATGGGAACATGAAAAAAAAGCAGGAGTAGCTATTCTAATTTCATATAAAGTGAACCTGAAGCCAAAACTGATCAGAAGAGGCAAGGGTGACTACATACTGATTAAGGGAACAATTCAATGAGCAGCAAAAGCAATTATAAACATACATACAGAGGGGAAAGAAAAGAGGAACAAAAAAAGAGAATAGAAGGAAAAATGGAAACAAAGCTTTTGTAAATAAGCAAGGGAAGTGGGGTTGAAAGGAGGGGAGGGAAATGGAAAAAAAAGAAGCAAGATATATCATGTACAGGTATAAATTCCCTATTACGAATGTGATCATAATGTATAAGATATACCAATTAAAATATATACAACAAAAAAATATAGAAACTGAAACAACCAAACCAAACCAAAACCAAAACACCAACCAAAAATCAGATCCTTCAAAGTAAAAGACCCAGTCCAAAAATGGGCAACTGAAACAAACAGACATTGCTCAGAAGAAATACAAATGGCTGACAAGGGGCTGGGGATTTAGCTCAGTGGCAAAAGCGCCTGCCTGGCAAGCACAAGGTCGTGAGTTCGGTTCCCGGTACCGGAGAAAAACAAACAAACAAAAAAACCAAAAAAAACCAAATGGCTGACAAATACTTGAAAAAATGTTCAACATCTCTAGCCATTAGGAAAATGCAAATTAAAACAAGACTGAGATAACATCTTACCTCAGAAAGAATGGCTGTCATCAGGAAATGAGATAACAACAAATGATGGGGAGCGTGCAGGTGGGGATGGGGGGCAGGAACCTTTCTTCACAGCTGGTGGGAATGTAAACTAGTACAACCAATATGGAAATCAGTATGGGGATTTCTTTCTTTCTTTTTTTTTTTGGTACCGGAAATCAAACTCACAACCTTGTGCTTGCCAGGCAGGCACTTGTGCCGCTGACCTAAATCCCCAGCTCCCAGTATGGGGATTTCTAAAAACAAACAAACAAACAAAAAAAACCCAAACTGTACTTGTTTTCTTTTTTTTTTTTTTTGGTACTGGGAATCAAACTCAGGACGTTGTGCTTGCCAGGTAGGCGCTTGTGCTGCTGAGCTATACCCCAGGCCCACAAGTCGCATTTGATCTACTCCCCTCCTAGATATCTTCTTAAAAGAGTTAGAGACATAATATCACAGTGATACAGGCACATCCATGTTTATAACAGCACAACGCACAATAGTTAACTCTTGGAAGCAGCCTATTATGTCAATCAACAGATAAGGGAACAAAAAATACGTGGTATTTACCAATGATGTATGCATACCCATTTTTTATAGCAGCATGATTCATATAAGCTAAATTTTGGAAACAGCCCATACGTCTATAAACAGATGAATGAATAAAGAAAATGTGGTATATATACACAATGGAGTATTATTCTGGCATAAAGAAGGATACACTTGAGTCATTTGTAGGTAGATGTACCTTAAGATCATGTTAAGTGAAGAAACTCAGATACGTAAGTTTAAACATTGCATGGTTTCTCTTATATGAAAAACTCAATACTGTATATACAAATTTTGAAATAAAAGATAATAGGATCCATGAAACAATTATAACAAATCATGTAACATGATATCTCAGTACCTTGTGGTTCAATATTACTGGATACTTTAGGATCAAAATACTAAGGAATAAGGGTAAACTGCCAAACAGCTTGTAGATTCATTCAGTATTGTGCAAGAGGATCGAAAAAGCAATGGGAACACTTCTGATAGGCCTAAAGGTCTCCTAAACATTAATCATTCTAAAATCTCAAGAAAATTAAATTCACATAAAAATGAGCCCCAGAAAAGTGTGAAGGTCAAATTGCATACCAAGTTAGTTATCATAGGAGAAAAGAAGGAACAAAATAAATAATACCTTGTGACCTTAAAAACATGCCCACAAAACAAAACGAAATTATAGCCACCTACTTCAGAGTACTGTAAATTAAAATGCACTAAGAAAATAATGTCAGACATGAAAGAACAGCATATCAATTTTAAAAACTCAGGAATGAGATGACAGAACTAGGGAAATTAGAAGTAAGTGGAAAAATCATTTCAGAAATAAGCTAAACAATAAGCAGGATGAGAAAAATGATGCTACAAAAGAAAAAAACAGGTGGAAAGGAGGAAATTTTTTAAAGTAAAAAACATTTTAAAAGATTGTAACAAAAGTAAAGAGTGATAGGCAGAGAAGAAAATAGGAATTTCTGTTTGTTATGGTGTTTTTGTATTTTTCCAAATACTATGTTGGACCCTAATTTTACAATTGTATTGTGCAAAGACATTTTTTATTACCATATGTTTGCAGTACATAACGATAGCATCATTTTAGAATGATTAATGTTTAGGAGACCTTTAACTTTACAAAGTTTACTCTTTTTGGGGGCAGCGTTAGAAGGCACTGTATGGTGGTTTGCTTTTAAAGCTTTCCTGATTCTAACTACAGCATCCCTAATTTTTACCAGGGCTTTCTCTTTTCTTATCTCTATTGCCCCTTTTACTCCAAGCACTTTCCCATCGGTGAGCTCTGCCCCAGATAAGCACCTTGGCAGGCAGTTTTAAAGTTGTATTTTTTTGTTTGTTTTTTTCGGTGTTTTTGGTTTTTCTCCGGTACCGGGAACCGAACTCACGACCTCGCGCTTGCCAGGCAGGCGCTTTGCCGCTGAGCTAAATCCCCAGCCCCAGCTAAATCCCCAGCCCCCAGTTTTAAAGTTTATTGAGGGTATATTGCCCGGCTTCTATGGTTTTCCTTATGGCAGACCTTTCACTCAGTTAATTCTAAAGAGAATAAAACTCTTCAGTTTCAGCTTCTACTGTCTAACTGGTTTCTCAAATCTTTTAGTGAATACTTTTTTTTGCGGGGGGCTATTCTAGTTTCCCGGCTCTCAGGCCCATCAGAAGTTTCCCCATTGCTTCTTCGATCCTCTTGCACAATACTGAATGAATCTACAAGCTGTTGGCAGTTTGCCCTTATTCCTTAGTATTTTGATCCTAAAGTATCCAGTAATATTGGACCACAAGGTACAGAGATATCATGTTACACGATTTGTTATAATTGTTTCATGGATCTTAGACTTTGCTATGTAGTTTCTCTTTCTGTTTCACGTGAGGATTCAGGCACTAAAAATCTCCGCTGCCCCATCAGGACTGGCTTTTTGAACCACTGTGGCTTATGTAGGCATTATCACCTCGAAGTCCCGCTTCAGAGTAGCTTAGGTAGCTCATATGTCTCTTTTTAATCAGAGATTTGTGAAACACATCATTTTGACCCACGAAGTTTTAAAGTTTATTACAGTGGAATTTAAAAAATAATCCTACTTCCTATTTCTATTTACAGGAAAGCTGCCACAAAACCTAACCTTAGTGTCCAGGTCATAAAACTACATTAAAGCAGGGTGTAGTGGTGCACACCTTAATTCCCGGGGTTAAGGAGACTGAGGTGGGAGGATCGCTGCGAATTCCAGGTCAGTCTAGGCTACACAGCGAGACTGTCTCAAAAAGCAAATAAAATAAATAAAACCGCATTAAAAAGATGAATTTTGCTTTTCAGTAACAAAATTCCTCAGGGTGGAGAGAATGCAAGAAGAGTTTCACCAAACAAGACTCTGTACCAAAAAGTACAGAATGAAAACATTATTGAAAAAATTATGTACTACCGAGTCACCCTGAATAGCAATCACTTCTTTTTCACTTTAGAGGCAGAGTGACCGATGCGCTGCATATACTCAAACATTTGTTGTTTGAAGGACCCAGGAAAAGCAAACCTGGTTGTCTCCTTTTCTGCAACGTACTAGTATATTTTTTTTTACCCTCCTCTTTGGAAATAAATGCCCCTCTAAATCTAATTCAACCCGCATTTTAAATGAAGGATAGGTAAGCATTTGGGAATTTTTGTAACTTTCCCCCTGCATACCAAATCTGACTGGAATCTAACAACAAACCAACTCTTCGCAGAGATCTAATTGTGCGCTTCCACATTTGAAAAAGAATAAACTCTAACAGACCGCTGCCATTATCAATACAAGGCTATGTATGACAACTAGCTCGACCCACTATGCAGAGTGCAAAGCTAACGAGATCTGTCAGAGGCGACCGCCCGCGGAGACAGGACAGCACGGCTCACGGCCTCGCCTGACCGAACGGCCCACGGCTGCCTCGCCCGCCGCGCCGCCC
>NW_004955508.1:3412759-3441819 GCF_000276665.1 Chinchilla lanigera | reverse complement strand
CGGCCCGGGAGCAGCGGGGGCCCGCGGTTCCGGCCTCCGAGCCGCGGCCCGCGCCCACCCACCTGATGCTCCTTCACCACTTCGCTGAGGCAGGGGTACCGCTCCGAGATCCACCGGTAAAACTTGGGGACTCCCATTTCCGCCGCCAACAGCAGTCCCAGTCGGGGACAACCGAAACCAAACGCCCCGCCGGGGCCTGCGCCGCCGCCTCGGGCCGTCGCTCCGCCGATGACAACACTCCGCCCGCCCGACCACAGAGAGCGTCCGTCGGTGCGGCCTAGAGCGACAGGCTCGGAGGACGCGTCCCGGGGCGGGGCTTAGCGCGTGCACCGCACCGCAGCCGCCGCGGGCTGCCCGGGGCTCCCGGTCGCTTCGAGACCCGAGAGGCTTTGGATGTGCACCTTACATTTAGTTCTCAAAACGCGTTTGCAGAACTGCGGATTTGCAAATGGTACGAAAACTACGGGACAGTGAGAAGGATATTTAATGATTTTTGCCCTGGCTACTGCCTCCTGGGGTTACTGATGTCACTATTTTCAACGTTAGTTTGGAAAGGTCTGATTTATTCGGCTTAATTTGCGATGGTAGGATGTTATGTTCTCTGAGGAATGTAAGTCTACAGTAGGTTCCTTTAAAAGCGTTCTTGCTGGGCGTTGTGTCACACACCTCTTAATCCCAGCACTCACGAGGCTGAGGCAGGAGGATCACCATGGTTTCAAGGCCAGCCTGAACCACACAGCAAGACGCTGTCTCAATGCCCTCCCCCAAATCGTTCTTTACCAGACTGTAGAAAAATAATTTCCTCACTAGCCTCCCTTAACTGTTAACACTAAGCTCCTGACAGGAAATTTTGTATCTATGTGTCTATCTATATACACATATACATATCACATATTGTTATTTTTTGTTTCTTTTTAATTCCTATTTAGGAAATTATATGTTTAGTTTTATATTCATGCTTTTTGGCTTATGTTTTTCCCCATCACAGTCAACCATACACAAAATGCAATTTTCCATTTCCTGGAATGTAATAATTGCATTATTTTGTGGTTATTATTCCTTTATTTTAAATCAAGAAAATTTACACAATTTCAACATTTTTAACAACTTTAAACTCATCGAATTTTTAAATATTGCTGCCTTCTACTACCACTGGATCGTGCATTCTGGTACACCTACAGTTGTGGGAGCATCTTTAAATACTGGAGCTGAGGATGTAGTTCAGTGGTAGAAGGCATGCTTACATGTATGAGGACTTGGGTCCTGGGTTCATCCCCAGAACCACCAGAAAAAAATAATTACAAGGTATTTATTTAGGTTGTTTTGTTTTATTGCGACAGGGTCTCACTGTGTAGTTTAGGCTGGCCTTGAACTCACTGTGTAGCCCAGGCTGGTTTTGAACACAAGGCAGTCTTCCTGCCTCAGCCCCCCAAGTGATGGGATTACAAGTGTGCACCACCATCCCAGCATAGAATTTATGTTAGAAAGTAATAGATACAACACATATTAGTAATAAAAAGTATGTTCATTTGATTACTAGCATATTTTTACATAATTTCATTTCACATATATGGGGTCCAACCAAGATACATTTGACACAGTAAATTTTCATCAGTAGCTTCCTGTATAAGGTAATGCACATGTCCTTCAATAGATAACGGCAGGCCTGTTACTCTATTCCGGGTCTTGATGACACCCTGTAGTCGTTGTTCAATGTCAAGGACGTGAGTCTTGGCCTAAAATGAAAGGGAAAGTCACTCGGGTTAGGCCTCCAATAAATGTGTAGTGTTGGTAATTAGAAATGTCTACCTTTCTTGATATTTAGTAAATATTGGTAAGTCAGTATCCTTTTACAGGGCCAAATACAGAAAAATAAAATAAATCCAATAACCTGATATACTGACTTGGAGGCTTTCGATATAATTCACCATGAACTGACTGGACGTTTCTGGACTATGTGAAATGTCCAGGAACTCTTTCCACACTACAATTCCGGAGGGTAATCATTTAAAACACTTGTTTTGAAGGCTGGGGTGTAATGCAGTGGTAGAGTTTTGTCTAATATGCCTGAGACCCTGAGTACAATACCCCCACCACAGGGAAAACAAAACAAAACAAAACAAAACACCCAAAAATAAAACCTGGCTTGAAAGTATTTAGAATCTAAATGTATGAAGGAACACTAATAATAGCAACCATGCCGATATTTACATTATAAAATACATTCCTAGCGGGGCGTGGTGGCACACACCTGTAATCCCAGCACTTGGGAGGCTGAGGCAGGAGGATTGTTGTGAGTTCGAGACCAGCCTCGGCTACAAAGTGAGCTCAAGCCTAGCCTGAACTGCATAGCCAGACCCTGTCTCGGGAAAAAAAAAAAAAAAAAAAAAGGCAAAATACGTTCCTGGGTGCAAATGGCTATTCTAAGTGCAATACTTAGAACTCTACACACTGGGCAGGGATATATAGCTCAGGGGTGCAGCGCCTGCCTGGTAAACATGAGGTCCTCAGTTTGATTCCCAGTACCATTAAAAAAAAAAAAAAAAAAAAAAAAAAGAGAATTCTACGTATTTATGTTTTAAGAAAAGGCACATCAAAATGCAAAAGTGAGGCCGGGCGTGGCGCACACCTGTAATCCCAGCACTTGGGAGGCTGAGGCAGGAGGACTGCTATGAGTTTGAGGCCAGCCCGGGCTACATAGTGTGTTCAAGGCCCGCCTGCACTACAAGCGAGACCCTGTCTCAAACAAAAAAGAATGCAAAAGTGACAATGATATTACAAAAACAATCCTCAGGTAAGACTATAGTTTAGTGGTAGGGTGTGTATTTTGTATATATAAGACCCTAGGTTTGCTCCCTCCCAAAATTTTAAAATCCCAAATAAACCAATCCCTAACTTATTAAAAATACCTGTGAGTAAACACTGAGGCTTCCACTACTTATTGAAGGATTGAATCACTACATTTTTCGAGGAGGACTGTTGCACACAAATCACTAATTTCAGTGTTCCAACATGGCCATAAGTGCACAGGCAATCTGTGCTCTGTTTTCAGACTATTCTTAACTGTAAGCTGTCTGTGATTAAACAAGTGTGATTATACAAATGCTAGAATTTTTCATAATAACAATTTTAAAAACCTTAGGTTTCAGAGTAATCAATATTTGGTCGCTGACACTGCTTAGAACCAGCTCTTATTTGTAGAAGTAAGGCAGTTAGCCCACTTCAGGCTGCACCTTCCACTCACCTTCTCGTTGACAACCTCCCCAGTCTCGCTCAGCGGTGCTTTGGCGTGTCCTTTTACTGGCTTACTCCACTCCACAAGAGGGTCATGTATAAAAGTCTTTAAGACGCTAAAATGAAAACAAATAGTAATAGCACAATGTTATCTTTGCAAAAAGAAACACTGCTAAGAATCAACACTTAAGAGCAAGTAAAGGATAAAAAGCAGATGAGTGATGAGTAAGACATTACTGTGCTGGTACCTTCACAGTAAGATTATGTAAAATGACTGCTCAGGGGTAAAGAAAGGTAAAATGAAAGGACAGTGTAGTAAAAGGCAAGACGAAAAAGAGGTGGTTTTGGAGAGTAAGAGGAGTTATGTGCACCATCTCTAAGTATATACTGTGAATTGATAAATGAGTATTGAATGAATGGATGTATCCCTCCCCTTGAAATAATACAGGTAAAGGATTTGAAAGGACATTTATACAAAGATAAACAAATGACCAACAAACAGATGAAAAGATGCTCAACATCCCTGCTTATCGGAAAACACAAATTAAAGCCACAGTGAGATACCACTTCACACCCAGCAGAACAGCTAAAAAATAAAAAAGACAAATAAGTGTTGGTAAAAATGTGGAGAAACTGGAACCCAGAGCACTATGGGGAGGGACAATGAAGTATTAGGACTGCTTTGGAAAATAATTTGATAGTTCTTCAAAATGTAAAATTTGTAGCTAATGTGTGATTCAGTAATTCTATTCTTATATATACACAACAAAACTGAAGACATCCGCATAAAGTTTTTGTTGTTTTTGAGACAGGATCTTGCTATGTAGTTCAGGCTGGCCTTGAACTCACTATGTAGCCCAGGTTGGCCCTGAAATCTCTCACTGATCTTCCTGTTTCGGCCTGCTGAATGTTGGGATCACAGGCGTGCACCACTGTGCCTTGCCCGTGTAAAGTTTTGTACAGTGTTCACAGCCACTCTAGTCACAGTAGCCGAAAGGTGGAAACACAAATTTTTTTTAATGACACTTTTTTGTGTGTGTGTGGTACTGGGGATTGAACTCAGGGCCTTGTACATGCTGGGCAAACAAATGTCTTTTAACCAATTAATGAATAAATAAAACATATATATGGGCAACAGGAATTATTTTTGGCAATAAGGAAGAAGAAAGTACTTATACATGAGGAATCTTGAAAACACGCTAAGTGAAAGAAGACAGACACAAAAAGCCACGTATAGCTGGGCAAACTGGCACACGCCTGCAATCCCAACACACAGGGGGTTATGCAGGAGGATCACTGTGAATTCAGCATCAGCCTGAACTACATGTGAGATCCTATGAAAAAACAAACATAAAAAACAGAGCAGCTGAGGCAAGATTGGTCAAAGTCAGAGTGGTGGTCACGGTCCTGGAGGTGGTACGGACGACAAGGACAAGAAAAGCATGAACCTCCTGTACCAACTAGAGTGGGGAAGAAGAAGAACACAAAGGAACCAGACGCTGCCAGCAAACTGCCACTGGTGACATTTCACACTCAGTGCCACTTAAAACTACTCGAGAGAATTAAAGACTATCTTCTTATGGAGAAAAATTCACTAGAAATCAGGGATCAATGAAACCATTAGAAGAAAAGCAAGGGGAGGAAAGGTCCAAGTTGGATGATCTTAAGGGAGACCTCAATGTCAGCAGGAACCTTGGAAGAGATCATCGCTGACAATTATGCCATTTTGTCTATATCTGTGGGCTCAGAACACTATGTCAGCATCGTTTCATTTGTGGACAAGGACCTGCTGGAACCAGCGTGCTTAGTCCTATTCAACTACACGGTGTTCACCGTGGTTGGGGTGCTGATGGGTGACACAGATCCCCTGGTCACAATGAAGAAGGTGGAAGAGGCCGCCCAGGAAACCTATGTCAGCATTGGTGGGATGAACAACCAAATCTAGGTAGTTAAGGAATCTGTGGCTCTTCCTCTCACCCATCGTGAGATGGGTATAAGGCCCAGAAGGGCATCATGCTCTGTGGCCCACCTGGCACAGGTAAAACTTTGTTAGCCAAAGCAGTAGTAAACCAAACTTTGGCCACTTTCTTGAGAGTGGTTGGTTCTGAACTTATTCAGAAGTACCTGGGCAATGTGCCTGCACTGGCATGAAAATTGTTTCAAGTCGCTGAAGAACATTCACTATCGATCTTGTTTATTAGTGAAACTGATACCACTGGGACCAAAATATATAGTTCAAACCTTGGAGGTGAGAGAAATTTAGCAAATGGCATCGGAACTGTTGAACCAACTGGACAGATTTAATTCACAGAGATGTAAAAGTTACCAAGGCCCCAATGGAATAGAAACTGTGGATACAGCACTAATTAGACCAGGGTGCATCCACAGGAAGATCAAGTCTCCCCTGCCTGATGAAGACTAAGAAGCACATCTTCCAGATTCACACAGCAGGATGATGCTGGCCAACGATGTAAGCCTGGATGACCTGATTGTGGCATGGTACCAACATCAAGGCAATCTGTAGACAAACTCATCTGATGGCTTTGATAGAGCGTAAAATCAAAGTAACAAATGAAGGGGCTGGGGATTTAGCTGAGTGGCACAGTGCCTGCCTGGCAAGCGCAAGGTCGTGAGTTCAATTCGCAGTACCGGAAAAAAATAAAAATAAAAACAAAAAAAGGCAACAAATGAAGAATCAAAAAAATCTAAAGACAGTGTTCTATATAAGAAACAGGAAGGAATCCCTGAGGGGTTCTTTATCTAGTGAACCACAGTTGCTTTCAAGAAAGTGGTTGGGACTTTTCCCAAATCCTGAGAAGGATGAGGTCTGAAAAGTGCCCTGAGGGAAACCACATTCCAGTTAATCTTTACTGGTAAGATGATGGAGACCACTACACAGCAGTCCTGAGTAGGACTTAAATTAACCAATGGGGTTTCATGCTTACTTGTGAATCTGTCCAAAGCCTAGGCTCCTTGTCTGGAGATGGGCGGTAGTCTCATGGTAAGTGATCCTCTGTGAGTCACTAATCCCTAATGAGCCTGTAATGGCAGATGAAGCCAGAAAGCCTCAAAGCGTAAGATAAGAACACAGCCAAGGACACCTGGATCAACCTCACCTAGATAAAGGCATCTCACTCCTGGGTGTATTAATTTAATACCTTACTTGGAGAAGTCCTTGAGTGGTTCTGCCCTTCTTGAATACTCCTCTCCCTTCTTCTGCTAACTACATAAATACGGGCCACCCAGAGAAGGTCTTGTCTCAGCTCTAAAAGCGAATTCTGTAAGAGGGCTTTGATTCTCCTGGAGCCCTGAAATCATTCCATTTGCCTCCTTTTATTTAGCCTTTGCTGAACACTCATTTGGGAAAGTAAGACACGGCATGTCCCTTCCAGTATGCCTGGAGGATGCTCACTGGATGGCCTTTGTCTGTGGTCACTGTGCTGCTTGCTGTCTACTTCCCAATAAAATGTGCTCTTTTACACACAAAAAAGAAAAAAAATTAAAAGGCCACATGTTATATATGATTATACTTACATGACATGTCTAAAACTGGGTGTGGGAGCACATGCCTATGATCCCAGCACTTGGGAGGCTGAGGCAGGAGGATCGTTGTGAGTTTGAGACCAGCCTGGGCTACAAAGTGAGCTCAAGGCCAGCCTGAACTGCATAGGGAGTCCCTGTCTCAAAAAGACAAAAAAAAAAAAGAAACTAGGCTATATGAACAGTATGTAATGGTGAAGATTGGACAATTACAGAGAAATAAGAGTGTGGATATTTGACTCCCAGGTAGTCTTTCATATACTCTAATGTATAGGTTTTTGAACAGGGGAAAGCATGATACCTTGAATTTCAGGAATAGGTGCTTTATCTACTGAAGGGAAGTAATGAGGAATTGCGGTGACCAAGCTGTTATAATTTTCAAGAAAAAATAATGATGGACCTGACCTAACCTTATGGCCATATAAATGAAGGCACAGACCATAAGTACAATTTTAAAGGATTGATAGGACTAGCTCTAACTGCATAGTAAAACTGTGCCTCAAAAAGACAAGATTAGAAAAAGGAAAAGAAATGTCCATAATAGGCAAATCCATAGATGTAAAATGTAGATTAGTGGTCGCAAGGAGATGCTGGGGACAGGAAGATGGAAAAGAGGAAGAAATTAGGAGTAAATGCTAATGCTTATGGAATTACTTTTTGTGGTACTGAAAATTCTTAAAATTAGAGATAGTTGCACAATAATATACTAGAAATCACTGAAGCGTATACTTCTAAGGGGGTGAATTTTATGGTAGGTGAATTATTTCTCAAAGCTATTCTTCTTAAAAGTGTACTTTAGCCAAATGTCAAGTGATTATTAAGTAAAGCTTAGGGACCAGTGTTTACACTCAAGGTTACTGCTACATTATTTACGGAGTATGGGTGATTACCTCATTAAAGGCTCTCTCTGATCTCGCATCAGCCTCAGTGTAACTTCACATGCTCTTCGAAAAAGACCTTCTGTTCCCATAGGACCCATTCCATTAACCATGTTATGAGTTAGGCGAAATGGTACAATTTCTGGAACTTCAAAGGTTTCTCCCTTAAAAGCAATGTATTTTATCACAAAGTAACAATGTTAGAATTTTTAAACCTTTACTCAAAGAGTTTAGAACTTCACAGCTAAACAATTTTAGCAAAGAGCAAAAATGGCTTCAAACTATTTGTTTGTAACTATATTAGAGGCTTATAACATGGAAGTCATCTGACTCTGCTTTTGGGGAACTGAAACCAAATTTGATCTTGGACAAGATCTAGAAGACTAACAGATTCACCTTTCACTGATTTAGTATAGTGAATCCTATTAGAGAAAAGTTTTTATGCATTCAATATTCTCATTAACTTCCTGTTTTTCTTGAAATAATATACAAACAAAATTTCTCTTATTTTTCTTCTTTAAAGCTTTCACTTTAAGCTGTGTGTGCTGGTGCATGCCTGTAATCCCAGCACTGAGGCAGGAGGCTGAGGCAGGAGGGTTGCTTCTAATTTGAGGCCAGCCTGGGCTACAAAGTAAGTTCAAACCCAGTGTGAATTGCACAGCGAATCCCTGTCTCAAAAAAACTAAAAAAAAAAAAAAAAAAAAAAAAAGCTTTAAAACAGGAGCGGATTTAGATAACAATATGCAATGTATTAATTATTGTTACTCTCCTACTAGCCAGTTTTGAAACTTGTTTATTTTCTTAAAAAAATTAATACAAATTGTTCTATATCTTATAAAAGGTGCAACTGTTAAAAGAAAAAAACAAAAAAACAAATCAGGGAGGGAAAAGAAACAGCTGGTTCTCAGATACATCCCTCAGGCAAGATGTGAAATGTTATTCAAGTCCAGTTCTGCTGTGAATTTTCTGCTATTCTCTAATTTGCCTTTTCCAGGGTTCTTTTATCCTTCCAGTGAGTTACCTTAAAGTCCTCTTTTGCATGATTTAATTAATCAATTAATTTTCTGGTATCGGAAATCAAACTCAGGACCTTGCGCTTGCCAGGCAGGCGCTTGTGCCGCTGAGCTATATCCCTGGCCTGCATGATTTAATTTATACCACTGATTTATCTCTGATTTATTTTTTTTATTTTTTATTTTTTTGTCTTTTTGAGACAGGGTCTTGCTATATAGCTCGGGCTGGCCTTGAGCTCACTTTGTAGCCCAGGCTGGTCTTGAACTTTTAATGATCCTCCTGCCTCAGCCTCCCAAGTGCTGGGATTACAGGCGTGCACCACCATGCCCACTTATCTCTGACTGATTCTCAATTGAGTGCATGACCTTTCTCAGTCTCCTGGAATAGCGCAAGACAACTCAAAGAAGATTGCAAATGAAGAAATAGCAGACTAACTTACCAGTCTGTAAGTTCTTTCTTTTTTTTCTTGAGACAGCATCTCGCTATGTAGTTCAGGCTGGCCTTGAACCCACTGTGTAGCCCAGGCTGGCCTTGAACTTGTGGCAATCCACCTGGTTCAGCCTCCCAAGTGCTGGGATTATAGGCATGTACCACAATGTTCAGGCCTTCAGGATTTTAACCTTAGAAAATTGTAGGGAACCTCAGAGATGAGCCTAACTGCTTTAATTTCTTCCCAAAACCTTACCTTGGACCTACTGAATCTGAAGGACTATTTTTTAGATACCTGCTTTTATAATTTGTGTTTTGGTTTTGCTTTTTTTGGGCAGTACTGGGGATTGAATCTACAGCATGGTGCATGCTAGGTAGGTGCTCTACCACTAAACTTCATCCCAGCCCCATATATTTTTATTTTATTTTGTTCATTTATTTGTTTATTTATTTATTTATTTTCTTTTTTCTTTTTTTTTTTTGAGACAGGGTTTTGCTATACAGAGTTTTGCTATGTAGTTCAGGCTGGCTTTGAACTCACTCTGTAGCCCAAGCTGTCCTCAAACTTGTGGTAATCTTGCTGCCTCAGCCTCTCTAGTGCTGGGATTACAAGCGTGTGCTACCACACTGGGCTCCAGTAGATCTTTAAAACTGGATAATTCTGATGAGGTGCCAGATTTGGAAACTACAGTATTAAATTTTCTCTATAAAATTAAGTCTCAGTAAATGAACTGATCTGCCCATGTTCACATACCTAGTAATTGAGTCAGAATATGCTTTTGGAATGCAAGTTCAGTGCTACTTTACTGTATTACTCTTCTAAGTTCTCTCCATCCTAAACTGCTCTGCTATAGATTCACTGATGAAAACTAGACAAGAAACTCAGTGTGACACAGCTATGAGTGTAAGTTACCCATATGTATGTCTCGAAAGGGAAATTGCTGAGGAAAGGAAATTGGAGAAAATGTATAATTAATTGCACTAAGTCACATTACATACCTTATTAAAAAGACAGTTGAAATCCACATGTACACATTCACCAGTCAAAGAATCAAAAAGAATGTTTTCACCATGACGGTCTCCGAGCCCCAGGATATAGCCAACCATTGACATTACAGCAGTAGAACGGCAGTATGCTGATCTGCTACTGTACCTAAAGGCAATACAATGGCCCATCAAATATCTTTAAATGAGGCAACAAAAAAATTATAAACATTCAACCATCACATTTTTGGTAACTTACCATGATGTAGGATCAGGGAATGTTCTCAGAAACCACTCATGAAAAACAGGAGGATGCCTGGGAAGGAGAAGTTCTTGGTATACTTTGAATTTTTCAGATACAGATGCTGTCTTTGGCAACATACACTGGCGAAGTTCCTTTCCTGTCATATACACTCCTACAGGGCAGAGTGATTTCCATTAATCATACAGCCAAATGCAAAAGGGGCAAAAGTATTTTCATTAAACTAGGACAGTGTGTGATAAATTATTACTCAAAAGAAAGAATAAATGAAAAATTTTCAATCATGCATATATAGACTTAACTACGTGATATTACAGTGAAATAAGTCATGCTATTTTCCCTTTAATACTTACAAAAAATAGAACCTCTTACTGATGAAAATTACTCTTAACAAAACCCAATGTTGTGTGACCACTTAACTCCAGAATATAAGACTCAGAAAAATTCCAGTGCAAATTTATTCCTGGAATTGTGAAAATGCTGCAATACTTAGTGAAAGTATATGTAATGATTTCTCTGTTTTTGGGGTTTTTTTTTTCTGGTACTGGGAATCGAACTCACAACCTTGGGCTTGCCAGGCAGGCGCTGTGCCTCTGAGCTAAATCCCCAGCCCATGATTTCTCTGTTAACCCGGATGTAGTATACATTCTAACCAAACCATTACTCAGGAACCAACATTGGTGCTCTGAAATAATTTACTTCATCAGATAAGCTAGCCTATAAAATTCATAGTACAGTTCATTCTTAAGCTAAGCATTAGAATCCAAATCTAGTCTAGTTTTATGTCAAGCTTCATGATTTAAGGGTTTCAGCCTCAAGTATTGCACAGTTTGCTTGTGTTTATGATATGATAGCAAATCTACTTAATATCAAGGCCAAGTACGATGATGCATGCCTGCAATCTCAGCACTCAAGAGGCTGAGGCAGGAACAGCACCGAGTTCAAGGACAACCTGGGCTCCACAGCAAGTTCAAGGCCAGTCTAGACTACATAGTGAGACTCTCAAAAAGCAAACGAATCTGGTATCAACAACTAAAACTTACATAACATTTCATCTTCATGAATAAAACAGTCAACAGCGAATTCTTTGAAATTTAACTTAAATGCATTTAAGTTTCAACTCTGCAATATGTTAAACATATGAACTTAGATGTTAGTTCTCTGATATGGTCTACACAATAGTCAATTAGCCTTTAAAATAATGTATATAATATACTTAGCATAATGCCCATAATCTAGTAATTTATCAGGATCATTTACTGCTATAGATTGAACTGTGTACCTCAAGAAAGCTGTTAAAGAATGTGACTTTATTTGGAAATAGGAAAAAGAAGGGGTTACTTTTCAGTTTGTGTGTTTGGAGATAGGATTTTACTTTATAATTCAGGCTGGCTTTGAAGTCACTATGTAGCCCAAGCTGGTCTTGAACCTGTAGTGATCCTCTTGCCTCAGCCTCCTCAGTACTATGATTACAAGTGTGCTCCGGCAGGTCTGGCTTTATTTTTTAATTTTTATTTTTGTTAGTAGACGTCAGCAGTGTGTAGTGATTACATTCATTGTGAGAAGTTAGTGCACATACGTAACACATCTTACTTTTTTTGCACCCTATCTCCTGCTCCTATCTGGAAATAGGGTCTTTGCAGATGTAATCAGGTTAAGATGAGGTCATTTACATTGGTCCATAATTCAGTAAGCCAATGACTACCATCCTTATAAGACAAGGATAATCCATCCAAGTTTGTATTACTTTTGTGTGCCGCTTTAGGAAACTGATCTATTTATTTTCTGCTTGACTCTGATAATTTGATGTATTTACTTTTGATGTATTACATCACATGCATTTCAAAAATATTTTGAAGTAATTCTAGACTTAGAAAAAGTGGCACAGGCTGGGCATGGTGGTGCACACCTGTAATCCCAGCACTCAGGAGGCTGGGGCAGGAGGATCGTTGCAAGTTAAAGAGACCAGCCTGGGCTACACAGTAAGCTCAAGGCCAGCCTGAACTGCATGGCGAGACCCTGTCTCAAAAAAAGGCAAAAAAAAAAAAAAAAGAAAAAGTGACATAAATGATAAGAGAGTTCCTATATATTCCTTATGCAGCTTTCCTTAGTGTTTGTATCTTTTCAAACAGTGGTATAACAGGAAATTCTTATTGTCACTGTATTATTAACTAACTTCAAGTCTTATTCTGATTTCACTGATTGTCCCATTAGTACCCTTTCTTTCTGGGTCAGGATCCAATGCAAGATTCCATATTATATTTAGCTGTTTTGTCTACTTAACAGCATCAAATTTGAGAAATACCTGTCTTTAAGAGTGTTGACTGGGGCTGGAGATTTAGCTCAGTGGCACAGCGCCTGCCTGGCAAGCGCAAGGTCATGAGTTTGATTCCCGGTACCAGAGAAAAACCAAAATAAATAAATAAATAAATAAAAAATAAAAAAAATTAAGAGTGTTGACCACTTACAGTTTTGTTCTTCTGCTATATAATTAGTATGTTTTTCCTTCACAATTAATACGTATCTATCTTATAAGGAAGCACTTTGAGACTGAAAATAACTTTTCATTCTACTTTACCCTACTAATTTTAGTATTTACTGACAATCGTTGTTTACCACAAATATTACTATGGAGTTTGGCGATTTTCTGTTCTATCTGTTCTATATTTATCCATTGCAACTCTACTATACGAAAAAATTCCTACTTCCCTATTCATTCATTCATTCATTCATTCATTCCTGTCATTATTTATTTTTGCTCAAATTATTCCAGGTTTACATGGTGGGACCCTATTACTCTAATCAAACACTTCAAATTTCGTTCTAGCATAGTCCCTTTATTTTCTGTCCGGATACTAAGAAAACGAGCTCTTATTATCCATAATTTGCTAAGGACTTACATATACCTATGTCAAGTAGTTTCAAAATTTCTAACCAATATGTGGGAAAAACAAATTTTCAGGCTGGGGATATAGCTCAGCAGCACAGCACCTGCCTGGCAAGCGTGAGGTCCTGAGTTTGATGCCTGGCAGCAAAAAAAAAAAAAGGAAAAAAAAGTAAACAAATTTTCATATGTATTTTTGTAAATTACCTCAAATCCTTCTCCAATGAAGATAAGAAAGGATTAAAAATGTAAGGAAAGAATAAAGCAAAGAAGGAAGGGAGGGAGCAAGAAAGGGAGGGAGGAAAAAAGGAACAAAAGAAGGAAAATATTTAAGTGCTTCTGTACATGCAATCTAAAAATTTCACTAAGGCATGTAAAATAAAGTATCTGACATAATAAGTATATCTCTAGTCTATGCTTGTAGCTATCATTTGTGTATTACATACGTGTAAGCAAACATTTAGTACCTTTCTCTTTATATATCTTGGTCAGAATGGGTCTCAAGCCAGCAGTGTTGTTCACCCACTCAATAATCCCACACTCATCATTCAGTGGAATAACTGCGTATGTTCGGATGTGAAGTTCTCTCCTACGAGATTCTGCATCTTTTCTTAAGCACTATTAAAGAAAAAGGTGCACATAAATTTAAAAAATTAGAATTAAAAATTTCTACATGCTACATCAAATATAGCTAAGAGCTTCACTTCACAGTAGAAGAATGCTAATGAAGGTTTACTATGTGTAGTACAGGTGAGTAACTGTTCTGAAAGGTAGAGAAGAAAACCTGGGATAGTACCCTCAATCTATTTTCAAACCACCTAAATGCCTTAGGCAAGTCCTTTGAAATTACTCACTACTAATATAGTAAGAATATTATGTTATAATATTGTACGTTATACTATTGTACTTATAAATTGAACAGTGACAAAATACTATTGTTTTTTATTATTTTATAGATATTACTGAAATGTGAAGTCCTTAGGGCCAAAGGATGGTGTTTAATTTTTTTTTTTCGTTTTTGTCTTTTTTGAGACAGGGTCTCGCTATGCAGTTCAGGCTGGCCTTGAGCTCACTTTGTAGCCCAGGCTGGTCTTGAACTTGCAATGATTCTCCGGCCTCAGCCTCCCGGGTGCTGGGATTATAGGCGTGCACCACCACGCCTAGAGGTGTTTAATTTTGATTGTCAAAAAAGCACATGAACAAAAATATGAGTTATATAACATCCTCAAAATGTATTTCTTACTATTATTTAATTATTATAGCTTTACTTCCAGAGCTATTTTTCTAGCACAAGAAAGCTTTGCATACTTAATGTGCTTAATCCAGATATACAAGTAAGAAAAAATAGTATAATGTTTAATTCTGGAACATTATGAAACAGGCAAATGAAGTATACATCTATGTGTAACTTCACATCTATTGCAACTTCATTTCAAAAGCACAATCACTGATCAAAACCACATGTAAATTCTAGGATTAAGGAGGCTCCATAAATGCCAGACAAATAGTATAGCAATTAAATCTCATATAAAAATCAGCCTGAGGCTTCTAAGATCAAAACAGTAAGATTACAGTAGTTTTTTCCACCATCAGGCTATTTTATTTGATCATGTTAATGAAAGGATGGAATAATAAAAAGCCTTAATCAGAAATATATGTAAGTTTACAAAGCCAAGGCACTTGATACTCAAATGAGAAACATGTCCAAGGAGCTTTGGGAAGAATATACTAGTTATTTAATAGTGAAGTAAAGTAGCAATTTATCAAACATTTTAAATGAAAATTAATCCTCATCATATTGCCTTTGAAATATTTTAAATGTAGTATTAATTTTTAAATTACTTTTGGTTAAACCAAACACAGATAATAATTGTGCCTTTTTTGTAGTTGCCCTGGTGCTAGGCATTGAACCTTCTGTGATCTATCACTGAGAAACACCTCCGGTCCATAACTTCTTAAAAATGAAACAAAGGGCGCTGGGGATTTAGCTCAGTGGCACAATGCCTGCCTGGCAAGTGCGAGGTTGTGAGTTCAATTCCCAGTACCGGAAAAAAACCAAAATCAAAAAAAACCAAAAAACAAATCAAAACAAGGGCCGGAGATACAGCTTAATGGCACAAGCACCTGCCTGGCAAGTGCACGGTCCTGAGTTCAATTCCTGGTAACAAAAAACAAAACAAAACAAGCAACAAGTTTGAGGGCAGCCTAGGCTCCAGGGCAGCCTGTGCTCAGTAGCGGGTTCAAGGCCAGCCTGAACTGCACAGTCTTTGAGACCCTGTCTCAAAATAGACAAATAAACACCCCCCAAAAATCACAAACAAAACAAATCACTTACTGCTTTACCTTTTCTATGTTAAAGGCTACAGACTTTTTCCTCCTAATAAAAAAGTACACCGAAGCAGGGTGTGGCAGCACATACTTGAAATTCCAGCACTCAAGAGGCTGGAGCAGGAGGAAAAGCCATGTGTTCGAAGGCACCCTGGACTATATAAGGGAGTTCAAGGCTACCCTGCACTACATAGTGAGACTCAGTCTCAAACAAACAAACAAACAAAACCAAAAAATAAATAAGTGAAAAAGGTAGACTGAAATGTGTGGGGACAGGTGTAGTGATGTATACCTATAATCCCAGCACTAAGGAGCCTGAGGCAGGAGGATTGCCAAGAGTTCAAAGCCAGCTTGGGGTACATAGTGAGTTCAAGGCCAGCCTGAACTACATAGTAACACCCTATCTCAAAATACAAAACAAAACAAAACAAAACAAACAAAAAAAGTCCCCTAAGAAATGTGTGGGGAGGGGACGGGAAGGAAAGACAAAAAAAATTGTAAAAAAAAAGTTTCATCTTTCCACAGTATCATTTATTTTTCACAAATTGAAAAAAAAAATATGCAATTATAAACTGGCTAGGGAATAATTCAAGATATATAAGATATATATATCTTATAAGATATATAAGATTCAAGATATATATAAGGTTATATATATAATTGCATAAAATATGCAATTATAAACTGGCTAGAGAATAATTCAAGATATGTAAGTATAATTCAAGATATATACACTGATAATAAAAGTTTAATGGGATTTCTTGTATCACTTTTGAGATAGATATCAACACCAATAGAACGTAAAAAATGCTAATAATTATTTCAATGAGGTAAATAAAAGTATAACTTTTTTCTAGCACTGAAACATAACCCAAATAAATCTAATATGCATATTTTATAGATATGTCATTAAATAGGAAATATTTTCCACATTAATATGGATATTTTTTCTGTAAAGCAATATTTGTTAAAAATTGAGACATGCAATTTTATTTGTGTATATACCTTGTCTTGATTACTTTCCTCTCACTGCTGAGAAAAAAATACCCAATGCCCAAAATTAAAGAAGGTTTATGTAGCTCACTGTTGGTGGAGGTTTCAGTCCATACTCAGCTGGCTCCCAGGCAGAGTGGCCCACGGCAGAGGGCAATAGGTCATGGTGGAATATAGCAAAAGCAACAAGAGCAAAAAGGAGAGCAGAGAGCAGCCTGTTTCCCTCCCTTACTTTGATGCAAACTATCCACCCCAGGGCAGGTGCAGCACTCACACCCATAATCCCAGCATTCGACCATGGATCAATCAAAAACTCTACAAGCCCGCCCCATGACTGCACGAGGCTTTGCGGGGACATCCAGACACAAACCATAACACACCTAAAATACTGAAAACTGGGATTTAAGCAGACACTTGTATATTCATGTTCAAAGCAACACTATTTATAGCACATAAAACATGGAAGCAACCCAAGGGTTCATCAATGGATAAAGGGTAGTATACATATGCAATGGAATATCAATCAATTTTAACAGGAAATTGTGAACCCTGAGTCATAATGACAAGTGAAATGATCCATTCGAAAGGAGAAATATTACATAATCCCATTTAAATTAATGGAGTCTGAAAGAATTGTTTGAGGCTGGAATGGACAGGAAACAAGGAGTTATTATTTAATAGAAACAGTTTCAACATGAGAAGATCTACAAAGTTCTGAAGGGTATGGCAGTGATGGCTGCATGTGAAATGGTTTAATGGTAAATCTTCTGTTATGTATGTTTTATCACAATAAAAGCAAGTGAAAATGAAAAGTACATTTCACTTCTTTTTCCTATGAGTGACCTGTCTGCATACTGACAAGCCTGTATCACTGACAGTAATTCTGGTAAGTATAAAATAAAAATTATCTCCAAACCTTATTAATCAATGAATTGAATTCCATTAGTCTACAGTCTTTTCTCAGGTCATCTTTAGGCTTACACATCATGATGTAGAACTTTCCATCTGATCCTTTTAAAGAGATCTTCTTTGGTTTTTGAAGAGAAGCAAGAATTTCCACCTACATAAGGATAAGTTTTAAGACCAAATTTCTCTGTTTAAATGTATCCATATTATAACTATTACATAACAAATAAAAATATGATAATCTATATTATATAGTAAATCTATATTTTAACAATTTCTTTTCATTATCTAAGATCTAAAAGAAGAATGGTTGCTTAGGAAACAGTTTCACTCTTTAGGCATGAGGGTGATAAAAAGATTACTTAATCAGCAAAATAAGCCAGGCATGGTGGTACAAGCCTGTAATCCCAGCATGAAGGAAGCTGAGGCAGGATGATCGTTGCAAGTTCAAGGCTAGCCTGAGCTACAAAGTCAGTTCAAGACCAGCTTGAACTGCATAGTCAGACACTATCTCAAAAAGACCAAAAAAAAAAAAAAAAACCAGCAAAAGAAGTACTTACACATGTAAATTGAGGCATTCCCTTTAAAATAGTCATAGTAGTTAAGATTTTTGAAATATTTAAGATTTATGAAAGACCTTTCAAACTTGGTTCTTGTTTTTTCTTTTTCTTTTTGCTTTTTTCTTTTTTTTGAGACAGGGTCTCATTATGCAGTGCAGGCTGGCCTTGAGCTCACTTTGTAGCCCAGGGTGGTCTTGAGCTTGCAACAATCCTCCTGCCTCAGCCTCCTAAGTGCTGGGATTACAGATATGAGCCACCATGCCCAGCTCAAACTCTGTTCTTCATTTAAGAACTGATCAATAACTGAAAATAATTTGACTTTTGAAAAGAAAAAACCTAAAATCAAGTTTACCTAGTGAAGGGATAAGATGAACAAAGTTACAAACAAAAATGACAACAATAAAAATAATTAATAATAATGCATTATGTGGTTGGATAATTGGCTATGAAAGAACAAATGTTCTGAGCCATAAAAATAGTAGGATACATATAAATCTTTCAGAAGTATTTCCTTAGGAAAAATGCTCTAGTACCATTTCTTTAAAAATAATCAGGGGCAGGGATGTAGTTCAGCGGCCTAAGCACCTGCCTAGTAAGCACAAGGTCCTGAGTTTGATTCGCAGTACAAAAAAAAAAAAAAGCTTAAACTTAGTTGGTTAATACCAACATTATGGTTTGCTGCATAAAGTGATCATGTGTAGCCAGGCACAGTGGCACACGACTAATCGCAGCACTCAGAAGGCAGGGTGAGGAGGGTCAGTGCGAATAGGAGGCCAGCCAGGATTACACAGCACAAGATCAGCCTGAACTACACGGTGGGAGACCCTGTCTCAAAAAGAGAAACAAACAAACAAAAAATCATATGTCTAAAGCTACATTTCACACTTGAAAAAAAAAAAAAAACAAGCTCTGATTTTCACTTCTTCCCATGAAGCAAATAAAACTTGTATTTTATTTTTTCTCTTTTCTATTTTGAGGACAAAAAAGAATATGGAAAAATTAAATTCTGAAAACAAATAAGGATTAGAGTTACACTGAAACAATATGAGCATGTTGAAAAAAATAAAATATTGAGTTAAACGCAGAATTTTTATAATTGAGTTTTCTTTTTATTTTTTTTTGGTACTGGGAATCGAATTCAGGACCTGCACTGTTGCTGTATCCCCAGCCCCTATCAGTAAATTTTCTACAATCAGTATAAGACAGTTTTACATTTCTGTATTTCCTTTTTTCTCTGCAAATAAGATTCATTTAGATTCTTAGCTTGACTTGAAGTTTTTAACTAAATTTTAATAGTATAGTTATAGACATACAAAACTATAGTTTACCGTATCATCAAAACCTGCAATATAGGCCCAATGTCCAGGAAATGGGTCATGATTAGTATGGGCACCCGGAATTGATGGAAGAGTAGGTATCATGACTGACTGCAAGGGAATGAGGATCTCACTAAACGTTGCTTCTTCTACCAGCCTCTTTAGCATTTTAAAATGAGTGCTCATGCTTAATGTGGAGCTACTTCCATCAACCTGAAAAAAGAAAACAGCACATTTTATCTTTGTTTGCTTTGAATTATAAAACATTTTACCAAATAAACATTTCACTTTTACACTTTCTTAATTATGAATGTTCAGCAGTATAGCTTTTAAAGTCTCCCCCTCCTACCCAAACTGGGGATTGAATGCAGGGACTTTTCAGGAGCTACATTCCCATCTTAAAGTTCTCTTTTACCCGAGGACTGTTTAATGACTAAAGGAGGTAAATGAGGTCTATGATTGATTATCAGACATTAAAAAATTTAAAAAGATCTATAAGTTAAATTCTTTTTGGGAGTATCAAATCTCATTCTGCAGCAAATGATAAACTCTGCTAAATTTCTCATTTAGTGTAAAACTCATGCATTTCATTGCACAAGGAGCTATGTGTTTGATTATGGGTTATTCCAACAGATTATAGTAGCGATATCCAATATAAAGTATATGTACCTTTAAAAATCTCAAAACTTCTGAATTCCTAAGTGTAGCTTGCCAGGAAGATTTCAGATAAAAAACTGGAAACCTGTATATATAATGTACTTATACAGTGCCAGTGTTTAATAAACTGGCTATCATCATAACACTGTTTTTTTCTGTCTTTTTGAAACAGGGTCTTGCAGTTCAGGCTGGCCTTGAGCTCACTTTGTAGCCCAGGCTGCTCTGGAAATTGTAACGATTGTCCTGCCTCTGCCTCCCAAGTGCTGGGATTATAGGTGTCTGCCACCATGCCTGGCGTAACACTGTTTTTGATAATGTTAAGTTCATTAGAGGGCAAAGAGAATTAATAGAGATAATAAAAACAGATTACCCCCTTTTAAAAGTGTATTCATAAAAGGTAAGATACAGGGTAATCTGCATACATGTATTTTTAAAATCTAGAAACAATTAATAGACTTTGAATACTGTCTCTGTCAAGAGAAATCTGGCTGTTTGCCTTATAGTGTCTCCAAGCCCTCCCTCCTATTTTTTGAGAGGGGGTCCTGCTAAATCGCCCAGGATGAATTCAAACTTGTGCTCCTCACACTTCAGCCCCTGAATAGCTTGGATTATGGGCATGTACCACTGTCTGGCTGTGTCTGTCAGCCTTCCTCCTTTTAAAAAATCTTCCCTACACATTTCAGGTTTTTTCTCCAATTGTTAGGTAGAAGTAGTGAGTCATTCCTGTAACTGTTTTCCTACTTTGTAAGTGTTATGGTTTGTCTAGATGTCCCCCACCTTCCAAAGCCTCAAGTGGTCATAGGGTTTTTTTTGTAAGTGGCAGAATCTAGAGTATGTGACTGATTGGTAGTGGGATGCTGGGATGGAGGGAGTTGAGATTAAGGGTGGGTGATTGCTGAGTCAGTCCACTGACTGGAAAGGCATCACCGTAATCCCAGCAGATTTGATACAATACAAGGGTCAGAAAGAGCCGTCTCTCTCCTCCTTGCTTGCCTTTGCTGTGTTCTGTGACCACGAACTGTTTCTCCTCTGGAATTCCCCTCTGCCAAGCCACCCTGCCCCAGACCCAGCTGATAATGGACTGAAAACTCTACAAAGTCTACAAACTACTTTAAGTAACTGAATATTTTATACATATATTTTTATTATTTAATACATTAGAAGAAATTTAAAAATCATTAGGATAAATCATATAGGGGGTGGGACTATAGCTCACAAGTACCATACTTGTCTGCCTTGCACAAGGCCTTGGATTTGATTCCCAGCCCCTTCCAAAAAAAAAATCATATCAGATTTTTACATTTTTTTTTATAGTATACATTACATTTTATTTTTATAGTATACAATCTGATACACTGTGAAAAATCCTATCAGATTTTTACATTTTTTAATAGTATACATTACATTTTATTTTTATAGTATACAATCTGATACACTGTGATATATATGTATACTTACATATTTTAGATTTTTTTTTTTTTTTTTTTTTGGTACTGGGAATCGAACTCAAGAACTCAAGAACTCGCACTTGCCAGCACAGGCAGGCGCTGTGCTGCTGAGCTATATCCCCAGCCCACAGAATTTTTATTTAATTAACAAAATGAAAGAAAAACATATCAAATCATGTTTTATAGAAAATTACTTAATGCTAGTCTATATGCAATAAAGATCTATGGTAGTACCGATTTGTTGCATAATTCTAGAAGCTTGTCAGTTAGACGCGTTGCATCTCCAACAAATTTTTCTAACGATGATTTCATATTGATAGCTTTATTTAGGATTTCCTTGCATCTGTTCACACGCATAGGATAAGAGGACTGTCATTAAAAAAAAAAAGTTAAGTGGAATTGTAATGAGACTTTTAGAAAGTTGAAAACTTGACAAAAATCCAACTGAAAAAGTACTTGTGATGTGAATTTATACTGATAAATTTCTTGGAAATCAACTTGGTAATACCATTTCTCAGAAATGTGAAAAAATACAGATTTGTCTATCTGTGTTACAACAGCAAAAAAATACAAATAATCTCATGACCAACTAAATAAAGCTATTTTGGAATTTTATGTATCTAAAAATGTACCCTCAAAGAATACTGGTCATATGGAGATACTGCAATTGAAAAATATAAAAATATACTTCAATGTAATTCGAATTCAGTATGAAAACATACTTAGAAAATCTATATACAAAATTATAATAAAGTATTTATGAAAAGTAGAGGGCATAAATTTTAACTTTAAATCTCTCTGTATTTTCTAAATTCTCTAAAATATTTATTTTATATATTTCTACTAGTAATACAATAGTTCTTTTGGTATTGCTCAATTCAGGTGTTTTGGATTAAAATTCTTGGAAAAAAATGGACTACTATAATAGTGTACTAGACTTCGTAAAGAAAACATGTTTAATTTTTTATCTTAAATATACTAGCCACAAAAAAAAGAGAAAATATATATGCACACATAAACATGAAGCATGTCACTTTGCTTCCTATGGTATCTCCCTTTCTTTTCGAGACAAGGTCTCACTATGCATTGCAGACTGGTCTTGAACTCATTTATGTAGCTGAGGCTGGCCTTGAATTCACGGAGATACTCCTGCCTTAGCCTTCCCAGTGCTGAGATTACAGATGTGTGCCACCAAGCCCGGCATCTCCCAATATAAAATGAAGTGTAATACTATAATTTCTTTTTAAAAAGTACTTAAATTACTCACCAAATATAGATTGGAAACCCTACAATGTTCATCTATTAACATTAAATAATGAATGCCATATAAAGTAGTAAGAGACATTCTGGTGATTAACATGTTACCTTTGACACAGCTGTCATCATCCACATTGCTTGCTGAGGATAGGCTAGAAACACTTTGGCTATTATTTCCATCAAGACAACAAAAACTTCATCATAGGAATGACAAATTCGAGAGATCAATTGTGAAAAAGCAGTCAAAAACTGATATGGAGCTAACTGATTTGTATGCTCTGTGATAACCTTATTTATTTTAGCCAAGTCATTTCTCATCTGTACACGATCAGAACGGCCAGCTAGAAAAAAAATCATTTTAGAAACAGTAAGGAAATAAAATCCAATAATATCAGTTCATGTCACAGAAGAAAAATTATAGGTATGTATGTATGTATTTATTTATTGAGACAGCGTCTCACTATATAGCTCAGGCTGGCCTCAAACTCACGATCCTCCTGGTTCATCCTCTGAAGTGCTGAGATTACAGGCAACTGCAAACATGCCTAGTAAAATTCTTTTTTTCTTTTAATTTTAAAAAATTTTTATTAGTACATGTTTGCAGTACCTAACGATTACATTCCTCACTGGGAGTTACTACTGCATGTGTAGCAGATCTTCATTCTTTTTACTTCCCCTTCTTCCACTCTTCCTATTCCCAAAACTGTTTTAACAGCTTCAAAATATATTACTTCCATGCCCAAAGCTATAGCACTTGCCAGTTTATGAAAAAGAGGTGGCTCTGTACAAGTAGCATAAAGGCCAACAGTCATTAATTTTTTCCAATCATTGTAATTTGTAGGGTAACTTATTTGGCTTAAACTAACATCTTTTATTTATTTATTCTTTTAAACTAACACCTTTTAATACATGTTGGATTCAAACTTGAAAACCCTGAATTGTAACTACTTTATAATGATTTGTCTTTCTATTCCCTTCCCCTATTTATACAGCATTTTCATAAAATTCACCCTAGCTTTTAGTAGATTAGATTGTCAAGCCTATACCCCAGCTTTTAGTAAATGAAACTGTCAAGCTAAGACTATACCAAAGTTACATTTCTTCCTAGTCCCTTAAAATTTTTACAAGAGTTATACCTTTTTCCCATTCGAATGCCTTAGCACCAAAATCAAGCCATAGTGATAGCATTCGGGGCATTGACTGATATATGAACTGGTTTCCATACTGTAGGGATCTGTAATTACATAAATAAAAATATTATTAGCATAATCTTGTTTTTATGAGTTAAACTTTAAAGAAAGACTAACAATTCAGTCATATATAGCCTTCTGACAAACATGGTGTCAATGTTTCTTCCTAATAGGTTATTTTTGATGCCTCTCTTCCTTTTTTTTGGTTTTTGGAGGTAAGACCTCACGATGTAGTTCAGGCTGGCCTTGAACTCATTATGTAGCTTATGCCAGCCTCAAACTTGTGGTAATCCTCCTGCCTCAGCCTCCCAACTGCTAGTATTAGAGGAATGCGCCACCACGCCTGGCAATATTCTTAGATCTTTATGGTCTCTACCAAAAATAATAAAATAAAAAATAATAAAAGGTCAGAGCTAGTCAAAGTCCTGTCAATCCTTTAAAACTGTCCTTCATTTATATTTAACATGCCTTCATTTATATTTAATGGTCATAAGGTTAGGTCAGGTCCATAATTATTTTTTCTTGAAAATCACAACAACTTGGTCACCACAATTCCTCATTACTTCCTTTCAACAAATAATGGAGCAATATTCCCGAAATTTAGGCTACCACGCTTTCCCCTGTTCATTATAGTATATGAAATACTGCCTGGGAGTCAAAATATCCACGATCTTATTTCTCTGTAATTTTCCAATCTTCACCAGTACATGCTATTCATCAAGCCTAGTTTCTTTCTTTTTTTCTTTTTGAGACAGGGTCTTCCTATACTGCTCAGGCTGCCCTTGAGCTCACTTTGTAGCCCAGGCTGGTCTTGAACTTTTAATGATCCTCCTGCCTCAGCCTCCCAAGTGCTGGGATGACAGACATGCACCACCATGCTGAGCCAAGCCTAGTTTCTTTACCATCCTGTGAGCAAACCACGCAATCTTATTCCTTGTTAAATCTGTGAAGTTACTAATGTTCTCTCCTTACTGTAACATTTTTTGAAGATTGGCCATCAGTTTATTTTATTAAAAAATTTTTATTGTATGTAATTATGGCTTCAACATCATAAAGCTAGTAACTTAAGTTTTGATCTCAGATATGCCCAAAGTCAATGCCTACTACACTTGTCTGATCCACTTCTGGTATCTCAGTAACATTAAAAAGATATGTCTGATATTTACATTATTTTGGTATCTGCTCACATATTCTTCAGTGTACTATTATATAAATGTTTTATGTACTTGAGACTTCTATTTTTATTATTTTGGTACTGGGACTCAAACTCAGGATCTTGTACTTGGAGGCAGGCACTGTGAAACTGAGCTATATCCCCAGCCCTCGCCCTCTCTTTAAACTTTAGCTCCTTGAGGGCAAACATTTATACTTAATCAGTAAAAAAAAAAAAGAAAAAAAAAAAAGCTATTCAAGATAAACTCAGTTATTCAGATAAATACATCCAAATAGTTAACCTATCAAACATTACTACTTCTTAGGAGTTAATAATGCATGAAAATTTAAACAGTAAGCATGACATCACACAATGCATTATTTGACTATAATATACTGATATATGGAACTAAAAGTTATATTTCACTTGCTATCTAGTTTATAAACAAGCTGTTCTACGTATAATGTCAAAATTATTTTCTTTACCCTATTTTTCATAGGAATGGACTAGAAGAAAATATTTCATTACAATTTAACCATGAAATGTAGGCTTATAGAAGGTTTAGAGCCTTCTATATTCTACGGTTGGGGACTTGGGGGATGAGGATCTGGAATGAAAAGAACTTTTATTACATATTCTCAGCACTGTTGAATTCTTTTAAATATATTAATATATTATATTTCCACTAAAAAGTTATTTTTTTAAAAAAAAAATTACATCCAGGAAACAATTTATATTTCATCAGAGACAAGAGGCTGAATCAATGATAAAGGAGAAAATACGTTCAATATGTTAAAATACGTGGTAACAGTCACCCTGACATACTTAATCTGCAGACAAGCAGTTCTCACACTCACCTTCCGAAATGAAGCACTATATACCTGATGAGGTCACCCTGCTTTTCCATTTTGTTGTCTGTTACCATAGGCATCAATTTGTCATAGTACTTGGCAAGGTAGAAATGTCCATCTTCCCACTCTGGCCGGAACAAGATAACATCCTGCAAGAAAGAACAAAGGCAATATCCAAGAGCATCACACACTGCACTGGGAAGTCAGAATGAATGGGTGATTAAGGGTCAAAAGTATAAGACCCATACACAGTTGAAGCTGTTGCATGTGACTTCAGTTTGCTATATAATATTTCGTGATAGCATCATACAACATTTTATCCATTCTATAACTGATTGAGATATTTCCAGTATAAAACCCAGAAATAATAACGTTGTATACTTTCTTGAACACATCCTGTAGGGACATACTGGGGTCATATTATATTCTGGATATAAGCCTCTTATCATTTAGATGTATTACAAGTACCTTCTATCTGCAGCTTGCTTCTAATTTAAAATGGTATCTTCTGATAAACAGAAGATGCTTCTCTTACAGTCAATGTTGTGGTGTGTTTAAGAAGTTCTCACCTGGCATGGTGGAACACACCTATAATCTCAGCACTCTGGGAGTCTGAGGTAGGAGGATTGCAAATTTGAATTCAGCCTAGGCAAGTTAGTGAAGCCCTGTCTTTTTTTTTTTTTTTTTTGGTCTTTTTGAGACAGGCTCTCGCCATGCAGTTCAGGCTGGCCTTGAGCTCACTTTGTAGCCCAGGCTGGCCTTGAATTCATAATGATCCGCCTGCCTCAGCCTCCTGAGTGCTGGGATTATAGGCATGCCGCCACCACGCCCAGCTGAAGCCCTGTTTTAAAGTAATTTTTTATAGGGCTAGAGACACAGCTCACTATGAAGGCTATGGGTTTAATTCTCACTCCTGCAAGCAAAAAAAGCTCTCTCCTAGACCAATTAAGTAACTGAAAGCCATTTGTGTTTATAGTATGAAGAAGGAATCAAGTTTGATATTTTTTTCCCTGTAAGGTGATCCAAATGATACCCGTTTTCCTGATCCAAAGGATACAACATTTACTGAAAAGACTGTATTTTTTATTATATAATGCCTTATAGAATCTATCTGCGCTCTCTGTTCTGTTCTACTGGTTTATTTCTCAACTTGAGAGGATTACACAGCCATTTGTTTTTAACATCACTGTCTTAATCACTGTAGTTTTAAAATAAGTCTTGATATGTATGCTGGTTACTCTATTTCACCCTGCAGATGTATTTGGCACTGTTTAGTCTTTTAATCCTGCTCAAGGGCCCCGAATTTGACACTGATGATTTATATCACTGGGTTTATTTGCTGTCTGGCTTTCTGTGAGTTTCAGGAAACAGGAAGTTGTAATAGCAGATTAGTGGGCAGGAAGAAAGTGAGGTCAAAGTCTTTCTACTCTATTTTTTCCTGCTGGGATATAGTTGACAATGGGTTTATTACCTCCCCTAGTGTTACATTCTGATTTGACTGCCCCTTCCTAAAAAATAGCTCTTTTTACAGATCCCAGTACAGGTTCTCTCCTCTTAATCTTTCAGATCTACATGGGGCAAGGTTTCCTGTTATTGCTAGAAATAGGGTAGTTTTACCATCCTTTGTTGATTTCCTTTAACCTACTTTTTCATTAAACTCTCGAATTCTTTTGATTTGTCACCTATTTTCTGACTGCATCTAATCTCATTCAGTATTGTACAGAGTGTCTTGGATAATTAGTGAAGATTAAGAAAATGTAACTAATACTACATGAGATCCTAAGTTATTCTAGACACAAAAAGAACATCAATGACAAAACTGGTAGTACAGTATCGTGCTAATTTCTTAGATCTGATTATTGTACTATGGTTCTAAACGATACTATAATTATGGAAAAATGTAATGAAGGGGAGAGATGAGAATTCTCTATACTTTCTGCAATTCAATATTTAAGTTTATTTCAAAATAAAAATTTAAAAATAAAAGTGCTAGAGAGAAAAAATGTTTCTGATTCTTCTCAGTTTTTCAATTTCTACACAAATTTTATTTTTTAAGTTACTTTTTTGAGACAGGGTCTCACTCTATAGTTTAGGCTGGTGTCAAATTTGTTTCAGCTTCCCTAGTGCAAGGATTACAGGCATGGGCCACATGAATTTCTACATAAATTTAAAATATGATTGTCAATATAATTTCATACTTAAGCATATAGTTTTTTGACAAATATATAAGCCCGCTGAAACTATCACTCCAATCAAGACAATGAACGTACCTAACTTTTCCAAATGTCTCCATGCCACCTTTGCCACCAATCTCCTCCCACCCACTAGCCAGGCAACTACTGACATGATTCATAGCAATTTATTTTTGCCCTTTCACTATACCATAATTTGTTTAACCATTCTCTATGGATGGCCACCTAGGCTATTCTGTGTGTGACTAAAGCTGCTAGTCTTTTGATGGACATATGCAGTGACTTCTCTTGGATAAAGGAACAAAATGACTAGGTAGGTCTATGTTAGGTGCATGTTATCTGCTTATTTTCCGACCTGCAATGGTGAGAGGTCTGAGGACTTTCGCTGTTCTGTGTGAAGTGGATCTGTGATTTAAAAAATTCACTTCTTTCTAATGATTACTGATGTCTTTCCATGATCTTTTTAGCCATTAATATGTACTCTTTGGGAAGTGTGTATTGAAGACTTTGGCAGATCTTTAAATTGAGGTGTTTGTCTTATCAAATTTAGAATTCTTCATACTTTGAATACATTTTCTTTGTCAGATACATGTACACTGTATTTCCTCCCAATCTATGGGCTTACTTTCTCATTTTGTTCTCAGTGTCTTTTCTATAGCATGTTTTAACTTTGATGGAAACCCAACTTTCCAGCTTCTGTTTCATAGTTAATGCTTTGTGTAACCAAAGATACTTTTGCCTAACTTAAGGTTGTGAAGATTATATTTTTTTCATCTGGAAGTTTATAAGTGTAGCTTTTGTTTAGGTGTATAATTCACTTTGAAGTAACTTAAGGCAGTAAGGTAGGAGTCAAAGATTATGTTTTCCTCATACAGACTTCTAGCTGCTCAAGAACTACTTGAAAAAAAAAAGAACTAGTTGCTTGCAAATTATGTTTTAAATCACTTTCTTGCTGATTTAAAGAAAATTAATTTTTATAATTTT
>NW_004955508.1:3352854-3411364 GCF_000276665.1 Chinchilla lanigera | reverse complement strand
CCTCAAAGGTGCCCAGGTTCAGGTATGGAGTTATTAGTATCTATAGCGATTGCTCTTTGATCAATAGCGATTGCTCTTTGTTCATTCTAGAGGCTATATATTTGTGGCTTTTTTCCTTTTTAATTTTAAATTTATAGGAATTTACTAACTTTACTGGTCTTTTCAAAAACTATAGCTTTATTGTTTCTTTTTACTGTATGTTGCTTTCTATCTAGGCTTACCTTTATTTAAATTATTTTTTCCTGTCCTCCAACTCTTTCTCTGTTCCCTCTAAAACTCTACATGTCGTTTATTAGATCGCCTGATACTATCCCACAGGCCACTATACTCTGCATTTTGTTTTTAGTGCTTTGCTTTTTTCCAGCCTCTTTTTCCTCTGTGTGCTTCATTTTGAGCTTCTTTGCTTGTATCTCTTACTCTACAGATCTTTACCTTAAAATATTAAATCTGCCATCAATCCCACTTTATAGCTCTTGGATAAGTATCTAGGAAGGGAATGGATGTCACTTAGGAGGTATGTATATTAACTTTTTCATTTCCACAGCAGTAAGAGTTCTAGTTTCTGTAATATTAAGTATTTTTCATTTCAGACATACCTTTTCATGAAAAGAATTTCACTTTAAAATGACAAAAAAAGAATTTCATTTGAATGTCTTAAAAATAATAACTCTTTTGAGCTCTAACTCATATACCATAAAGTTCACCTATTTGGTTGTTTTTAACAGAATAAAGAGTTGAGAAACCTTCACTAGAAGATTCTTCAGAATCTAATGCCACACTTGGGAGGCTGAGGCAAGAGGATCATTGCAAGTTTGAGACCAGCCTGTGCTACAAAGTGAGCTCAAGGCCAGTCTGAACTGCATAGCAAGACCGTCTCAAAAAGAAAAAAAAGAAAAAAAAAAAGGATCTAAATCCAGAACATTTTAATCATTAAAACAAGAAAAAGTCCTCTGCAAATTAGTATTCTCTTTCTACCTACCACCCCAGCTTCTGGCAACCGCTATCTACTTTCTGTCTCTATGGATTTGCACATTCTAGCCATTTTATACAAACAGAATCATGCAATCTGCAGTCCCTCCGACCTCCAGGTCACACTGCAGTGGTGTGCTTTAGTCTTTCTCTGAGCCTCTCGTCTATGTGATATGTAGGCAATGGGCACAAAAGATAAGGCCACTCAAACCACTGTGATGGGAATTGGGGATGTACCCAGAGTAATCAGAACCCGAAAAGTTGGTATGAGGAGGGTATATCTCTCCTTCAATGCAGGCATTAATATCCCAGGCAGAGATGGCAGGTCTAGGCTGTCTGCTATCACACTTTGCTGTATTGGTGAGGTTCTTTGCTCCTCAGATGATATGCCTTAGAGCACACTCAGACGACACTTTCACACACTCACTACTGGGTACTGACTCTAAGGCTTCCACACTGAGCTATATCCCTGCCCTTTTTAAGTAAGTTTTTTATTTTGAGGTAGAGTCTTGCTATGCCACTAAATTGCCCAGGCTGGGCTTGAACTTGCAATTTTCCTACCTCACAGGTGAGTATCACCACACCCAACTAGATGGTCTCCCTTTACAAAGTAAAAGTTCTATGTATGGCTTTGGGGCCTACCTCACTATCAAGACCCTTTAGTTCAATATAGTTTTTGATGCAAAGCAAAGTTAGTTCCTTAGATGGCTTGAGATCTTCTTGTGAACAAGGGAGCGGACCCTGGTCTCTCACTGTGTTTCTTGCTTAGAACTCAGCATCTGCAAATCTGAAGATTTGCAGTGTCTGTCACCTGCTTTGACTCTTGATAGTGATTGTTTTATCAGATGCTAGACACAGGTCACATTGTTGTTAAGTTTTGGATTTTGTTGTACTGTTTTAAAGGGTATCAGAGTTTGAACTGGTAAGAAGTAAGGTTACTTGGAAATCAGCTTTATCATTGAGAAGCTTGTTTTAATGTTCTTCCAGGGTAGATGTACAGAAGCTTTTAGTGTAGGGCTAATTTAGCCTTATCTACGGGGAGGCCTTTCTAAGGTCTCTACTGAATGCTGCATGTATACAATAAGGCCTCTCCATGTGCCCACTGCTCTGAGTCACCCTTAATCCTCTGATCTGGTATTCAGCCAAAAACTCAGGGAGATTCCTATGTGAACAGGAATTCATTTAACTTTTTTCTCTTAATCTGCCCTATATATTCTAGCCACCTGTTCTTCTAGTTTTCCTTTTTTCTTTTTTTTTTTGGTACTGGGAACTGAACTCAGGACCTTGCACTTGCCAGACAGGCACTTATGCCGCTGAGCTATATCCCCAGCCCTCTCCTAGTTTTCTCACTATTTATATATCTATATATTCTTCCATTCAGACTTGAAAAATCATTACACCCAATTTCAAAAAATGGATTCACTAGGTTTCTAAATGAAATTACAGTAGATATATATTCACCTTGTACTTTTTCATAATTGCATTGCTTTCAAAGTTCGCTGTTTCTTCCATGAACCGGCCCACCAGGAGCGTAGCTCGACCAAGGATTAGCACATTCTTACTCTCAGCTGGGGTTTTATTTTCAGGAAAATATAATTCAACACCTTTTTGAAGAACAATAAGTGCTTGATGAACATCACCCTAAAAGAAAAAAAGGCAATAACAATAACAAGCCTTTTAATTTAAGAACATATTACTATTTTCTGACCAAAATTATTTGAACTTAAAGTTCATTTTATATATATATTTAGATACAAAATACAAATCAATTTGTAACTTCATGCTTCTCTCCTATTCCCTCCCTTTTCTTTGAGACACGGTCTTGTTTTGTAACTTAGGCTGGTCTTGAATGCACACCAATCCCCATGCTTGAGCCTCCTGAGGGGTGGGATTACAGCCAGTCTTTCTGGAGTAAAATGCAATCTCAGTGTTCAATATGCATTTCTCAAATGGCTGGCAATGGTGCACATTTGTTCATTTATTTATTAGCCATTTCTACTTCTTCGTCTAAGATGTGTCTATTCATTTCAGATGCCCATTTTTGTTTTTTTTTTGTTTTTCTTCTGGTACCAGGAATCAAACTCATGACCTTGTGCTTGCAAGGCAGGCACTGTGCCACTGAGCTAAATCCTCAGCCCCCAGATGCCCATTTTTGGACTGGTTCTGTAAATTTAAAGGGAGGATCTAACTTTGACTTCTTCATATATCCTGGACACTAGTCTTTTGTGTGAGCAGTAGCTGGTAAAACCTTTTGCCCATACTGTAGCTCATCTCTTCACTCTGCTGGTTGTTTCCTTTACTATTCAAATACTTTAAATTCAGACCTTGTCCTGGGCTGGTGTGGGATACACTCTTGTGATGCTGGGCAGTGGCAGTCAATCACAGCTCACACACTGCATGTGAGCAAGAGAGCAAGTAACGGACACTCTGCTATTCCCCTTTATCTGCAGGGGTATACTCCAAGACCCCCAGAATATGTCTGAAATTAGGAATACTGCCAACCCTATATATATATACCATGTTTCTTCCTATATGTATATACTTATAATAAAAATCTGATATATAAAGTACAGTAAGAAAATAACTAATAATAAAAAGAAGATGCTACAGTAGAATTTATTTAAGACTTAAGAATTCAGGAACGGGGGGCTGGGGATTTAGCTCAGCGGCAAAAAGCGCCTGCCTGTCAAGCGCAAGGTCGTGAGTTCAGTTCCCGGTACCGGAGAAAAACCAAAAAAAAAAAAGAATTCAGGAACGGTAATGCATGCCAGTAATCCCGGCATCAAGAGGCTGAGGCAGGAGGAAAATGAGTTCAAGACCAATCTGTGCTATATACAGACTTCCAGGCTAACCTGGACTATAGGACAGAACTTTAAAAACAAAACAAATAAAAGATGTATGAGTTATTTATTTCTGCTAGTTCTTATTTAGTATTTTTGGATAGAGGTTAATCACAGGTAACTAAAACCTCATGTAAATAAAACCACAACCATGGAAAGTGAAATCAAGGACAAGAGAAGAATTGCTGTAACACTGTGTTGCTAAGCTATGATGATCACTAGGTTAGGTTTATTAACTGCACTTTGACTTAAAAGAAATATATTAAGTATTAGATACAAGGTAACAATAAAGTAACTGGCTATTTTCCTCTAGAAAAACATAGGGGAGATGAAAAATGAACATAAAATGAAACAAAATATAGTTTTAGACTTGAAATGAGAAAGAATTTGAACTCTGCTCGATAGAAATAACAATTTCTTGCAGAAGTGACAGAAAAAAAAATTCTAAATTTGGGTCTGGGATCTCGTCTCTGTTGGGCCTCTACAGTAAGGACATAACTCCCAGCGGAATGGATTTGTCTGTGAAACCCCCTTGGCCGTTACCTTGGACCAGAGCCATTTTGCCCTCTCCACACACAGCTCGGCGAGTCGGGATTCTCCTGCATTGAGGAGCGCGTTGTAGGCTGTCTGGTGGTGACCTGCCTTTCTAGCCACTCTGGCACTCTGCAGCCAGCACTCTCCAATCATCTCACTGTAATCTGGTCTACAGGATGTGACAAACACAGGAGAAAAGGAGCACTGTCATTACTTGTTGGTATTCATCAACTTAAAACATCTCGCCCAACACAGAACTTCTCAGTATACAATTTCCCAGGATCAGTGATGCATTTGATTTAAAGATCCTGATTTTAATTCTTTTATGGTGCTGCATTTTATTTCTTATACATGTATGGAGATTTATTCCAAGTTTTTTTAACATTAAAAAGATAAGTAACATTTAAAATTGATTCTTATTAAAATCTAGGTTGTGATTATACAGTATGGCCCACAGGATTTTTTTTTTTTTTGGTTTTTCTCCGGTACCGGGAACCGAACTCACGACCTTGTGCTTGCCAGGCAGGCGCTTTTGCTGCTGAGCTAAATCCCCAGCCCTGTCCCAGAGGATTAAAAATAGAAAAATGCAGTCACACAGAAAATTAGGAAATAAAAATATGATCAAATACTGTAGTTTCCAAACACTAAATTCAAGATGACTGACAGCTGAAGAAGTAATGTGGAGACCTTTTATTGAGGCTTAATAAAGCCCTCCTGAGGGCAAGGACGGGCTCCTTGGCTCTGTAGGAATTCTGCGTCATTTCCAGTCGAGCTGCCCAGTTCAGAGAATCTTCTTGAAAACTGTCCCCCGGAGACTGCTGAAACAGTGGTCTGATGCTATGCTCCAACTCACATAACATGTGCAATCTGAAGACACAGAAAGCCTATGTTGAAATCCTATCATATTCAGTCTTATTAACCTCATAAATTTCATATTACATAAAGCATGTACTTCAAATTAGCCAAGAAGAATATAAATGTGCAGTTTCTTTGGCATAATTTCAGTATATATTCTGTTATAAAATCAGTAATGCTGATATCTGTGATTTTAAATTGAGTCTAAACATCAATTTACACTAGTTAAAATATTTAGTTCTTTGCTGTGATTCCCAAATTTTTATAAATTGTATTAAGAATGGCATATAAGTCTAGATAGAAATATATAAAAGTTGAACTTTATCAACATGAAAATATATGAAAATTATAAACCAACGTAAAGTTGCATACTGGTGGTGCCAGTATAGAAGCACCTGGCACAGTAGCTGTCCATAAAAACTGTGGAATGAAATGCAGTTTTTTTTCATAGAATTGCATATTTACTTTAACTTCCCTTTCTTTACATAATACTCAGTGTCTATGATCCCCTGTGCAATGCATAAGGATATTGCCTGTCAGCTACAGATCAGAATTAATTTCAGTGCCTCAGTCTCTGGTTTCATTATGACATCAACCAAAGGGGCTAATACAAAATACAGTGAGTTCTCCTATCTTAAAAAAAAGCATAATTACTTTTTAATTTTATCATAGTTCAATTACAACACTTATATTATCATTTTCTTCACAGGTGAGTTAATAGATCTAAAATTTCCATCATTTTCTTCCTTACCTCAACAAGTTGTTAATTTTTTTCTGGCAATGTAATGCCTTGGGGTGGGAACCAGTAACTACCTACATGTCCAGATTACGTAGGTTACTTACACAGAAAGAAAACTATGATATTAGAAGAGGTCAAATATCTTTTTATATTTTTACTAGTCCCATAATTACCTTTCCAATTAAAAGGATATAGGTTAGAAAATGTGTTTTAAAAACCATAGGGTGATTGTGAGGCAAAAAGAACACAGAGCCATTTTGTGTAGCTAAGCAATACACCATATGTAGTACCAGAATGACTTACTCATTAGAAAATTTCAATCTTGTCAGATACAGACCAGGAATATAAAAATGGGAGCCCCAGTACCTCACAATGTATTCATATCCTCGTTGGTAAGAGCCTCTTTCAAAGCTTGCAGCTGAAAGAGGTACAATTTGCTCTGCTCTCACTAGTTTCAGTGTGTCATAGAAAGCTGCGGTGTCTCCTTTCTTCGCTGATAATAGTAGCTGGCCCAGTCTGACACTCCATGATGTAGATTTTCCATCTGAAAATCAAGTGGACAGTCAAGAAATGCCAAGGTACATGGGTCTAAAAGCCGGATTTACTTCATCTGATGCAATGGTCAGCAGCAATACTGCATCATGGCTTCACTCTACTTCAAACAATGAAACAGGCAAACATAAAACAGGCTAAGAGATTAATTATGGATGTTGCTAGCTACTTAAGTCTGACTACATATGGCAAATGCGGGGGTGCTTTTTGAGATAGAGTCCCATTATGCAGTTCAGGCTGGCCTTGAGCTCACTTTGTAGCCCAGGCTGGTCTCAAACTCACAACAATCCTCCTGCCTCAGCCTCCCGAGTGCTGGGATTACAAGTATGTGCTACCACGCCTGGCCTGGCAAATTGAAATCACTTATATTTTAGTAAGTATTTCACCTGCTGCCAAATAGTTTTCCACCAAGTCCCACTGTGACAATTTCCAAGCTGCTTCCACTCTGTATGTATTTAGTTCATCTGTCCATTCAGACCTATTAAAAGAAAAGCACATAAACTAAGTATTAACTTATTGAAATTTAAAATGGTATTTAAATTTTTTGATTGGTTCAGATGTTCTATTCATTGTATCCATTTTTTATTTACTATATCTGTATTACATTTTACTTTATACTTAGATATATAGTAATATCACTAACCAAAAACAAGAACATTTTGGTATTTTCAGTCTTAAAAAACATTTTTATTAATGACTTCTGATAGACTATTTAAAGAATGATATTTGTTCACAAATTAAGTTGTGCTATATATAAGAACAGAGTTAATTCCTGGATAATAACATAGCCCACTGACAAATTATCTGCGTGCTTAACTTGAGCAAAGAGAATGGGAGAAATAGATACGAATTCAGAAATACGCAATTCTAAGAGTTTATGATTCTGAACTAAGTTTAATACAAAAACAGAGGGGCTATAGCTGTGGGAAGGGGGCAGCTGGGGGCTGCACAGGCTGCCCCGCACCAAGGGTAGAAGAAAGTTGCAAATGTGGGCCAGGGATATAGCTCAGTGGCACTGTGCCTGCCTGGCAAGCCCAAGGTCATGAGTTTGATTCCCATTACCAGAAAAAAAAAAAAAGTAAATTGCAAATGCACCAAGCACGGTGGTGCAGGACTATAATCCCAGCACTCAGGAGGCGGAATCATTTATAGTATGTGACATACCATGACATAACAAAGTATACAAAATTAGCTACCTATAATATATACCTATTCTAAAACTGTTTTTAGTTACTTTAAAATTTAGGTTTGCAAAATCTGTGATATGAGACAGAGTCCTAGCCCGGTGTGGTGGCGCACGCCTGTAATCCCAGCACTTGGGAGGCTGAGGCAGGAGAGCCTCTGTGAGTTCAAGGCCAACCTGGGCTATATAATGAGACCTTGTCTCAAAAAAAAACCCCAAAAACAAACAAAACAAAGACAGGGTCCCACTATGTTGCCCTAAACTCCTAGGCTCAAGCAATCCTCTTACCTCAGCCTCCCTTCTGCTGGGACTACAGATGCACATTACCATGCCCAGCTATTTGGCTGTATTTTTTTCCCTAAGACTTTTTCTAGGTGACACTAGGATGAACAGTGATATTTTGCATCATGATTGCATAGAAGCAACTGATTTTGTTCATATTTCTTCTTTATTAATAACATCATTTGATTAATAACTAGATGCTATACATACTATAAACTAGAACCTGACCTAGGTACAATTTTCTATTTAATTACGTAGTAACAGGGCATATAGCATAAATATACCTATATTATAAGAAAACTAAAAGGCCCAGAGAAGCTGGTATCAGTACCCTTAAAAGTCTTTCTTCCTCTTGCTATAGTAAAAACAACAGGAAAATATTACAAACGACTTAATTATTATTATTTTTTTTAATGTTAAAGTAGCACAGAGCACAGCTGGTGCCAATACTATAGGCAGAGGGCAAATGCTCTTGAGGCCCAGAAAGTATTCTACCAAGTGACCCCAGTGGCAGGTAGGTTCTGAAGTTTCCTGGGTTAAGGAACATCTAATTGAAGCATGATTCTTGAGACAAAAGAAAAGAGATTAAGTGATCTACTGACTTAAAAAAAAGTAGAAAATAAATGTTTGTTATAATTATCTCTAACACCATGGAAACATGAAACACTCATTACTTAAATAAGCATTAACCTGCCCAATTTACAAATTAAAAAGTCCCTATTCAGATAGAAGGGAAGAAAATCATTCTTTCATAAAATATTACCTGTTAGCATGCACTCCATTCACCTGAGTAATCACAGTAGAAAGCTGACCAAGACCTAACATTGACTTCACTACACCATGATAATGAATGATCTGTAAATTTAAAAATATTTAAGATAGCAATTATCACTTCAAATTTATCTTGGGAACCACAGTTTAACTGGTAATGTTTACCTCATTGTGCTTACCTGTATTTAACGACTAGCTTGCCTGGCCTAATAGCACAGGCTACTACTACTATCCTAACACACTGAAAGTAATAGAAAAGAATGAATATAACTTAAAAAAAAAACCCTCAGATTTAACTTATTATATTTCTCCAGATTTGTTCTAATTTATGGTTCAGATCAAATATAAGTAATAAGTACAAAAGTACACAATACATGTAGTATTTTAAAGCTTATGGAAACAGTGTCTCACTGCAGTTCAGCCTGGTCTTGAGCTCACTTTGTAGCCCAGGCTGGTCTCAAACTCACAACGATCCTCCTGCCTCAGCCTCCCAAGTGCTGGGATTACAGGCATGCACCACCACACCCAGCTTATTTGTCATATTTCTGAAATAAAAACTTAAATGCAAGGATTATAGTATTTATATAGGTTCTGGGTTTTAATAACTAAAAAGTTATATAGGATTATATGATATTGTTTAAAATTGAAAACAAGATGAGGAAAAATAAAGGTCTTAATATAGTATTGAACTTCTGAAAAAATAAACATCAAATACTGCCAAAAGTAAAACCTTGAGAGAGTATCTAAGATTATCAATCCATCCATTAATAAAAATTATAAATCAATAGATAAAGATGACACATCAGTGATTCTAAATCCCTTTCCTGTCCCAGAAGACAATTTACTACCATTAGTTCACTGATTGTAATGGATCACTTCAGTTTTCTAGGTGAGTGTAGTGCATGTGTGTGTGAAATATGAGTTTCTCAGGTTGTAGAGAATCACTATTATTAATATTTTTTTGTTTTGGTTTTTGGTTTTTGAGACAGGCTCTTGCTATGTAGTTCAGGCTGGCTTTCAACTCACAACTATCCTCCTGTCTCAGTCTCCTGAGTGCTGGAATTATAGGCGTGTACCACCATTCCTGACTAGTATTACTAAAAACTAGTGCACAATTTATACTTTGTTTTGGTACTGGGGATTGAACTCAGAGCCTTAGCACTGAGCTACAACCCCAGCCCCCACCTTTTTATTCTGAGACAGGGTCTCAGTCACTAAGTTGCTAAGGCTGGCCTTGTACTTCTGACCCTCTTGCCTCAGTCTCCGGAGTGCTGCCATAACAGCTGTGGCCACCGGATCTAGCCTGTAGTTTATATTTTTAATACCAAACTAAAATTACATTAATGTTCTAATTACTAAATGTACAATATAAATGTACTACAAAATAAATCTCAATGACTGGAGAGGTTGCTAATGTCATAGAGATCTGCCACTGGAAGGGAATTCTGAGATCATCTAGCACAAGTCTCTTATTCTGTCAGTAAGGAAACTCAGGCTCACACAGGGTTAAATACTTCCCAGGTACAGTACACTGTGAGGCCGGTTAAGACAGGACTGAAAGGAAGGTTCCCAGAGGTCCTGGGCAGGGACTTACGCTGCCCTTACCAGTCGGCATCTTACCTGGTCTGGTTCCAGCTGAATCGCCCTGTCATAACAAGCAGTAGCGTCCCTCAGCAAGCCAATGCTTTCATGTTCAAGGATTTGTTCTTTTAGAGACGGCTCTGCCTTTCGAATTGCACTTACTCCAGCTACTCCATCTGGTTCATGCATAGCAGCATACAGTTTCTTTGTTCCAAAAATCGGGAAAAAGCACAATCAGAAAACAAAACAATACAAAACACCAACAACTATATATCTAACAGTATATATCTAACAGTACACATGAAAAGAACACACACAAAATTTTCCTCTAAGTAACTATCTGTTTCACGGCAGATTCATGTAAAGTTCTACATTTATTTCAAGGCATTCTAGTACCCTACCCCCGTCATTCTACTTACATACAAAACTGCTGTCACCAAGAGCTGTAAAGAACCTTGAGGTCCTGAAGCTCTCTTTGAATCCATCTGATACCAGTTTTGTTGAGTACAGTTTATCGTATTTCACTTAAACTCTTTTTTTTAAATTTAAGAAAGCCAAGACATTAATAATCTGAGCTAAAAGGAGATATTCAAGTTAAAGATAAAAACTTGAGAAGCAATTAGCATAAAGACATTCTTTAATGACAGGAAAAAATCTGAGAAATGGGTAGAGATAAAGAAAAGTAGCTGAGGATACAGACCAGAGTTTCTTGAGGAAGCACTACCAACAACACAGGAGAATAAAATATCTCAGATGCAGTAGGAGAAAAGCGTATGTCTTAATGAAAAAGGAGTTTTGAAAGGTTTAGTTGTAAAAAGTGAATATAAAATGACAGAAGAAAAAGAAAGGACTTGAGCATTCTGTAAGGGAAAGATATTTAACAAAGCTAGACAAGGAAGAGCACAAGGACAGAAAGGGCTGACACTCGTCCTAAGACTATGAGCTCCTCATTTTCCAGTGCTTTTACCAAATTTTTTTTTTTTCACCTGAAAGTCTACTAATTTTGATCTCTTAATTCCACTATATCAGCTCCCTTGCCTTTACTTTATTTTCTTCCTTACACAATCATAATAGTATCACCTGAACCATTATTTCACCTGCATTCTCATACCTGATACCTGATGTAACCAATACATCTCCCGACTAATGTGCAGGTGCAAATGCAGGCTAGTACGTCTCACAAGGCAAACAGAAATTCATTGAATCATAGCCCTTTAAGATTCTTCCAACAACTGCAACAGGCATTTAACTAAGCTGCCATTGAGACTCTAATACCTTCCTACTTCAATACCCTTAAAGAAGCCTGGGCAACTTTTAAAGTTCTCTGTGATTTGTGATCTTTCCTCTGCCCAAACCTCTTCTCTTTTGCCATTCGAAGCCTGGTACTTTGGCATACACCGTGCTCTTCTGCAACTCTGTATGATGCTTCTGCTATGTAAGAAACCATCTCCAAGAAGCTATCCTGACCATGGCTGATCCACTCCCAATTCCCACCCCACTCCACATACAGGATAAGGCAATGTCCTTCCTCAGGGCAAATCTGTATCACCTAAGATAGTACAATAAACTGAGGTGTAACTCTTCCCACTAATCTGTAAGCTTGTAAAGTGTTATAAATATCTAGTACTCAATAAAACATATAAAACATCAATGAAATAACAAAAACATTGACAATATTTTCATTAGTAATTTAATGTATCAATTTCAAACCTGTAAAAATCCAAGGTGCTCCTGAATATTCTGCTTCTTTTCTATAATAAATGACTCAAAGTGCATTACAGCCCGTGTGTATGCTTTGGAGCGAAAGGAAGCTACTGCCAGAGTATCTTGAGGTATGAGGTCTAAAAAACGAGTTACACTCTGATAGTCTTCAAAATTCACAGCCGACACTAGGTTTAAAAAGGAATTGAATGAAGACTTATGAAATTTCAGAAGTACCAGTTTAAGGGTTTAACTTCAATTTATTTCACTAAATGAATTAATACAATGGGACATCATATTTAGGAAATTAAAAAAAAAATAAATTTAAAATTTAAACCAAGCATGGTGGAGCAAGCCTATAACCCCAGAACCTAGGAGGCTGCAGCAGAAGGATCGCCAGGAGTTTGAGGCCAACCTGGGTGACGTAGTGAAATGTAAAACTGAAATGTGAAAAGACTGCACACACAAACACCAGACTGAAGGATATGGAACAAATGAGTTAACAGTGAGGGACAGGTTAATAAGGATATTAACATGTCATTTATTTTATACTTTATATATGAAATATATATCTAATTTTCACAGGTTTTCTAAAGGAAACACCCTATTTTATACAAAGAAAAATTAAATACATGTCTTCTTCAAGGTAGTGGGAGCAAGATCACTGAAGTCTTACAATTATAAACTCACTTTTTTCTCAGGGGAAAGCAGACATTATTCCCTAATTTTAAAAATGCACAAAGCAGGTCTTTTTAGAGCTAATGCCTAAATTATAAAGTTGAAGCCAGGCATGGTAGTACATGCCTGTAATCTCATTGGGGAGGCTGAGGCAGAAGGATCACCCTGAGTTCAAGGTCAGCCTGAATTACACAGTGAGACCCTGTCTCAAAAAACCAAAGCATAAATAAGAATGAATGAATGAATGGATACAAGGAGCTAACTGGTGAATAACTTAAAGGAAGTAAATAGAAGTTAACACTTACCCTTAGAGCTGTTCTTATCTCTGTTTGACTTGTTCTGTGGAAGTTTCTCAGCATTCAGGGCCTGAAATTTGTTCCTTGCCCATTGCGTGAGATGGTCAAGCATGGAAAACACAGTCTGTGTACTGAGCTGGGACAGATCAGATGCACTGTCTTGGGCACTTATGGTATGCTGATCGTCATGCTCTAGAACTGCCATAATTTCTGCATAAACCTAAGAGAACTCATTTAATGGTTAATAATATATCAGTATAACATCCTTTATTATTGTGTCTGACATATAAGACTAACCATTAGGCAATAATTTTCAAAAGAAAAAAATTAATAATCATCTTTCTTATAACTAAACCAAGCAGATAATAATACAATTTAGCATGACTAAAATACAAAAATAAAGATTAAATTTGTGTATATTACACAATGTATAGATGTATCAAATATCACTTATTATCCTACAAATATGTACAATATAAATTTATCGGTTAAAATTATAAACAAAATATAGGGAAATGGTACACTGGATAAGAAAAGCCATGATAGAAAAGACTTAAAATTCAAAATCTGTAAGACAAAATTGGCATTAACATTCAAAATTTCTGTATGGCGAAAGGCATAAAGATTAAAAAGAATATCACTGAGAAAGACTTCTAAATATGAATGGCAATAAATTGATATGCAGACTATATATAGAACTTCTACCAATTAATTAAAACAACACACACAAATACCATTCAAGCATTGGCAACAGTTAAATAAAATATGGTAACTACATGTAAATGGGAGGATTACACTATACAGTAATTTTAGAAAGTGTTTCTCTATATGTTGGCAAATTAAAAACTAAAGAGCTGAGTGTGCATGCCTATAACCTTAGGTACTTGAGAGGCTAAGGCAGGAGGACTGCAAGTTCAAGGCCTCAGCAACTTAGTGAAAACCTGTCTCAAAATGGAAAATAAAAAGGGTTGGAGATGTAGCTGACGGGTACAGCACCTCTGTGTTCAATCTGGGTAAAAGCAAGTTATGGAACAATACCTATACGAACTTGTCATTAAAAAAATAAAGCAAAATCAACCACATTTTTTTAAAAAGTAGAAACAGGATTGAGAATAGTAATCAAAGAGTACATAAAACTAACTCCATTTTTTACGAGTCCGTATCGCCAGGCATGGTGGTGCATGCCTGTAATCCCAGCACTCAGGAGGCTGAGGCAGGAGGATCCTTGCAAGTTCGAGGCCAGCTTGGGCTACAAAGTGAGTTCAAGATCAGACTGAACTGCATAGTGAGACTCTGTCTCAAAAAGACCAAAAAAAAAAAAAAGTCCGTATCATACTAATAAGGATGACCTTGGGGTTAGAGGCTTGGTAATGGTTTTATTTGTAAAATTATATGTGTATAATTTGGACTTTTACTTTAAGAATATAACAACATGTTACTTATGCTATTAATATATATACATATATATATTTTTTTCTTTTTTTAGAAGAATAGTGTGGGGTTGGGAGTATAGCTCAGTGGTAGAGCACTTTGCTGTCATGCACAAAGCCCTGAGTTTGATTCTCATCACCCAAAAAATCAACAACAAATAAAAATAAAAAAGGATAGTATTATATGTACATGGTTAAAAAATTCAAGTGTTATAAAATATTATACAACTAAAAAGTAAAATAATTTCCTTTCCCTGACTTTATGGACAGTACTGCCCCCCGGGAAAAATCACCACTGGTAGCTTCTTAGGCATTCTTTCAACATGTTCTACATACACTTGGCACACATAACATACACTTTCTAATTTTATACACTAAGGACTGTATATTTCTTTGATCAATAAAAGTTAAAAAATGATTTTAAATATGTAGCAGAACATACATAGTAGTACATAGGTCTACATTTCCTACTAATCTGTAGCTGTTCTAATATCAATTATATGGGAAAAACTAAGTTTCACATGTTCACAAACCAAATAACGGTATCTCTCACCTCTTGCTGATCTTCTTGATTACAACCCAACAAGACATAGACTAGAATATGTGGAAGAAGATAGATGGTCACCTTTAAATCGTGCTTCATCATTATGCTACAGCAGGTGAAGATTTTACTGGCGAGATCATGCCTAACCTGTAAACCCAAATGGTATAGGGAGAATAAGTAGTTGTACATATTTTACTCTATTGACTGAATCTCAAAAACGCAACACATGAGATCATTCACTACAGCACAGTGGGTATTCTCCGTGGAGAGGCATGTACAACAAGCAAGGAAGATTTCAGTCCACACTCTCTGGTTACTCCACATATCCCCGAAGGGGTGCACTACTGAAACCCTTACAGGCAACAGTTACCGGAGCTGCCAACTGCCACAGAACGAATGTCTCACCCACTTACAGCTCTGTTTTCAATGTAGAATGTTTTGTTACGGATAACCTTTCCTAATTATAATGTATTTGACTTAGCTACCATTAAATTTAGTGTGTCAGTTCCCTATGTGAAAACTTCAAACATTATGATGTAGAGCAGTGCATTAAATATGAGATTCACATTGTAAGCAATAAACAATGATAAAAACTAACAGAAAAAGGTAACAGAAATAGAATATTAAGTGACTTGGGTAAAAATATTTCAGAACATGTTGTGCACCTTAAATACAATTTTTGTCAATTTAAAAATTAAATTACTGTGGTTAAAGTCAGATTTTATTAGTATAACCTAACCTTCAATTTATCAACTAATGAACTCTTTAAAATTTTAAGGTTTTTTCATTCAAATATAATACTTTCACTTAATGCAAGAAATAAATAAAATATCCCAGAGCTGGAAGTAGTTAATTTCATAGTATTCTATATTTTATACATATTTCAGTGCATTTATAAAAAGAAAAATACCTTGAAACTGCCACTTATAAATTACTGCAACATTTTAAAACAGACAGTAATTTAATTTAAAACAAAAACTGTGAATTTTAATTATGCCTAAAATAGTTTCTTAGAACACAGTGTATCTTTTTGTCTTTTAGGCATGTACAAATTTCATACTAGGAAAACATAAAAAATATACTTCAATTTTGCCATAAAATTTTATTTTAAAATATATTTCTATTTTAGATGTTTAGATGATGCATTGTCCTTCAAAAAGTACTACTAAAGGATATCTTATTATTACATAAATCTTTTTACAATGCAAAAACTGATAGAGCATCCACATTTCATTTTAAAAAGATTTCACAATGTAACATGTACAGATAGAATGTAATAGACATTTTAAAACATATTAATTCTATGATAACTGATTTTATAAAATAACTACTTTTTCACTAAAAAACCTATCACTAGTAACAACAGAGACATAATTACTCTCTATAGGTACACACTGTCTTCAAAACTTCCCTCCATTGTCACTACAAATATTTTCTGTGTACTATGCATTCAGACAGACATTCTGGTTCCCTTCAGAATTTGTGTTCAGAGGAGAAGTCCTGAACAGGGTTCTCTTCTTACCTTTGTTATAAGGTAACCTGCCCAAGATGCTGACCATTCTGCAAAGTTATTACCTAATTTACTTAAGTAAATTGGCTTCTTCACTCCAGACCAATCTGTTGACTTCTGAGAACTCTTATATCTGTAATTTTGAAAATTTGTTTATTAAAAAATATATCTGTTTAGAAGAAATACAAGAAATTATATCAACTCTATTGACTCACCCAAGTACTGCTTTGTCTTTACTGAAATCAGACTAAGGACAACACTTTTACACTACCCTTTTTTTAAAAACCTAGTACATACTGGGGACCAAACCTAAGGCAACTGCACTGAGCTACATCCTCAGCCCTTTTTAAAATTTTTTATTTTTTATTTATTTATTTTTTTTGAGACAGGGTCTCGCTATGCAGTTCTGGCTGGCCTTGAGCTCACGTTGTAGCCCAGGCTGGCCTTGAACTCGCAAAGATCCTCCTGCCTCAGCCTCCCGAGTGCTGGGATTACAGGAGTGCACCACCACATCTGGCTTAAATTTTTTATTTTGAGACAAGGTCTTGTTAAGTCGCTAAGTTGTACAGGCTGGGCTAGAACTTGCAATCCTGCCTCAGCCTCCCAGAGTGCTGGGACTATAGATCGCCACACTGGCTCGACTCTCCTTCTTAAGGGTAGAGTGGGAAGTCATTCAAGTACTTGTGAAGACTTGAATCTACCTCTTTTCTTCAGATCCTTCCAACTCTACACCTGTGTAACAAAGACTTACTTCTCTGAAGTTCAAGCCATGTAGGTATACTACTTCTAAATATTCTTCATTATGGACCTCTACCAAACTCAGTAATTACCAAACCCATTGATACCTGCAGCACACTACTTGGCATTTGCTTTCTTCCCTAAGTCTTAATACCCTTAGTGGCTTTAATGTCTGGCTGGACCACTTGATTGAGAAGACTGAGGCTTCTCAATGACTTTCTTCTCTATCCAATTATCAAAGCTTGCTTACTGATACAAAAACATCTTCTCTTTCAAAACCAACTATGGAGACATCTCATTCTATTGCTAATTTCCTAAATTTGCAGTTCTTTCACCCAGTTACTCCAACACACCTGCCCTTTCTCACTGGTATCTTCTGTCCCTTCATCATGCTCATTCTCCTGATCTATGATATCCTCTTTTCTACCTTTTCATCTAACCCGTTTATTCTGTGTGGTCATTCACTCTCTCTCTCTTTTTTGGTACCAGGAATTGAACTCAGGACCTTGCGCTTGCCAGGCAGGCACTTGTGCCTCTGAGCTGTAACCCTGGCCCTGGCACTCTGTTGGTAACAATCTTTACTGATGCCATTGCCACACACTCTTTATTACCTGGATCCATCGGCCAGTCTCCCAACCTCAGATCAGTTTGAATAACTTTCTTGCCTGAAGTGATGCTGAGAATACTGTATTGGCAGAGGAAAATCACTGACTTGCTTATGAGTTTAGTGCACATGCATACACACAATCTTCCACATCAGCAGTCCTCTGTTATCCAGAAAGCCTTGTGTGTTTTCCTCATGAGCTCCTCTATCATTTCCCACAGTGGTTACTCCAAATCATCACCACTCCCCTCATTACTTATAGAAACTTCACTGTCACTTTCAGCCAATGCTCCCATTTCCTGTACCTCCTTACAGAGAAAAAAATCCCTGTTTCTCACAATCAAATCTGTAAACTTGGCTGGTTTCTACCCTTCATTTTATCTTTTCCTGGTATGACAAGTGAGATCTTACTCCTGTTAAGTCTAGTTCCCCATCAGAGCCATGACAGTCCTATTCTGTTTTGTTGGTTTTTTTTTTTTTTTTCTGGTACCGGGAATCGAACTCATGACCTTGCACTTGCCAGGCAGGCGCTGTGCTGCTGAGCTAAACTCCCAGCCCCTATGGTCCTATTCTGGATGCTGCTCAGGTACCACTCAGGTTCTACTGTTGAGGGACAAGCCAGGTTCAGCCTAGTCACATCCTGATGGTTTCTCCTTAAATTATTTCTGTGGCAATTTTGAACTGTAGTTGTCCTATCTGAAAATTAAATCTTCTAAGTATGGGTATCCTTTAATCCAAATTTAGTAATTACATATAATTGGCTCGATTGGAAAAAAACGTTTTGGGGATACTATAGATTAAACACAGGACCTTTGAACTGAGTTACATTCCTAGCCTTTAACTGAAAAATTTCAAGAGGATATGGATATAGTCTGAAGAAATTCTGTATCTCCTCAGGCCCTATAGAGTAAGTATCAACCAGTCTAAGCTATAAAATTGACCTCCTGAAACGGTAATCTGGTATTTTACTATTTCATACAAAAGCTTTCATATAGAAGAGGTTAACTCCACTGTAACTGCCCCCTACTGATTCCCATTTTATGAGGCAGTAGTTTCAATGAGCAGATCTCAGCAAGATAAAGCTAACCTCCACCAGTTAGGAAACATCCAATCTCTCAGATACGAAAGTAGATCATAAGAATTCTCATTGTTTGCCTAAGATCACTTTTGTACATAACTACTTGAAAGTTGTTTCTTATGAAAGAATAACAAGTAGGCAGAAACGCCGGCTTCTCCTTCTCAGGGAGAAGGCAAGAGTCATCCCTACAAACTCCCCTTGAGGCCCAAGAATTTATTTAACAAGCTGAGACTGAACAAGCATTTATTATTATCAACTAAATGTCAGGCACTCTGCTAAGTACATTTTAATACTATCTCATTTATTCTTAGCAATGATCAGATGAGATGAGTACAATTAACCACATTTTCAAAATGAGAAAACTATAGCCAGATATGTTGGCACACGCCTGTAATTCCAGCACTTGGGGGGCTAAGGCAGAGGATCTCCACAAGTTCAAGGCCAGCCTGGGCTACATAGTTAATTCAAGCTCAGCCTAAACTACATAGTGATAACCTGTCTCAAAAAAAAAAAAAAAAAAAAAAAAAGACAAGATTAAAACTTGGAAATGTCGAATAACTTAACTAAGAATTTAGAGCAGGTAATCACAGAACTAAGATTCAAAGCTGGGTCTAGGCAGTTCTAAAGGCCATAAACTTTCCAGTAGATTATAGAAAGTCTTAAATTTCTAAGTATGCTGTACAAAATATAAAATTAAAAATGGGGGAAAGTGTGAGATCCTCAAAAAAGAAAAACTAAAATTTAATTTTAGACTTTATGCTAGTAAGCTACATTTTTAATAGTGGTAGTTGTAAGAAATAAAATATTTTAAAAGTTTTCTAAACATCAACTAGCAAATTAATACTCTACAAACTTCAAGGCTTTTATATGGAATTTTACGAGAAGTCTAGGCTCTGGACTAAGATTCAAAACAAATTTATCCAAGGTCATATATCTATAAGCATATGACCTCGAGTATCTTAACATTATACTTTCCAACTAAAAATTATTCATGGTTTTCTAGATCTTAATAGTCCTAAAAAGTTACTTAAATTTATACAAAAATTCAAAAATGCTATTTTAAACACAGAGGAAGAAAAATATACTCATGAAAAATAACCAGAAGGGGACCAGGGATATAGCTCAATGGCACAAATGCCTGTCTGGCAAGTGCAAGGTCCTGAGTTTGATTCTTGGTACAAAGAAAAAAAAAAAAAAAAGGATAAACCCAATATAGCTGATATAGATATAGGACTATTCATTATGCAGTAGAAATATTAAATATAAAATTTACAAAAAAAAGAAGAAGAAAATTAAAAAAAAAAAAAAAACAAAAGAGAGAAAATCTCTAATTTGTTATTAAAGGCTTTGTGACCAGTTCTAAACACTTAAAAATCTATATTTAAAAACACATCAAGGGGCTGGGGATTTAGCTCAGCGGCAAAAGCGTCTGCCTGGCAAGTGCAAGGTCATGAGTTTGGTTCCCGGTACCGGAGAAAAACCAAAAAAAAAAATAATAATAATAAAATAAAATAAAAACACATCAATGCCTGCAATCATAGCACTCAGATGCTGAGGCAGGAGGATCTCAAGTTCAATGTAGTGTGGGCAACTCAGCAAGATCCTGTCTCAAAATTTTAAAAAAAGGCTGATACTGTAGCTCAGTGTGCAGGTCCCAGGTTCAATTCCTAGTACTGTGGAAAAAAAAAAATCAGTGCATATTCAGTTTAAAGTAAAAATTGTCAAAGTAATACTGACATAGTATAAATACTTAAAAGTTAGAGAATTTAACCAAATGAAGACCCTGTTCCTCATTTTAACAAGAGTATAAGCGTAACTCACAGTGGAAAATATATTTAAGAACATAGTAAAACTAGTTTTGAGGTTGTTTTGGAGTACTAGAGACTGAACCCAGGGCTTTGAGCACAATGTGCAAATGCTCTAACACCGAGCTACAAACTCAGCTCTTTTTATTTTTTATTTTGAAATAGGGTCTCACTAAGTTGCCTAGGCTGGCCTCAAACTTGTGACTGCCTGCCTCAACCTTCTGAATAGCTGCAATTACATGTGTGAGCTACCAGGCTCCGTTAAGAATGCTTCTAATGTTAAAAAAGTGTATGAAAAATACTGATTTTTATAAAGTTAAAAAAATTCTGTGAAAATAGTTGAAATGAGTCCACATACCTAGTATTAAGATGAGGTTCTAGTATTTCCCGAACATGCTCAGGAAATCTCTTCCACAGCTGGTGACCTGGGCCATCATTTTCCATCTCTCTACAGTTGTAGATAGAAAGCAACTCCTACAAATACATGGTTTACATTCCTAAGTTCACAGTGAAGCTGATAAACCTTTTTATTATTCAGTGTACTACACAGAGTAGATATAAAAATACACAGAAAAATAAACAGAGTCATATAATTAGAGCTGGGAACTTCCATAGGATATTTATTTCAATGCCTAGAACCATTTACATAACTTATATAGAACCATTCACATACTTATTTACAAAGCTATAGCAGCACGAGTATGAAACTAGTTTATGATTCTATGTGATGTAAGATTAATTTAGAGGAAAAAATTGGTATTTTCTATATTTGTAAAGATATACTCCTTTAATTTTTTTCTTTTGGTGTTAGGAATGTATCTTAGGGCCTTACACGCTAACCATAAGCTCCACAACTGAGCTGCAATCTGGTATTCTCTGAGCTATGATGGTATTCTCTGAGCTATGATGAAAGCAACTATAAATTCAAACAGTCAAAAAACTTAGGATACCTCAAATACTAGATATAAAACACTGAGCTTAATATTCTCAAAATAGATGTTAAAGACGAATTTACTTACTACTTAGGCCCAGAGATTAAATGCTTAAACTTTTCTTTCTAGTTTTTATTTTAAAGGACTTTGTAGCTAAGAAAAAATCTTGGGCTCTAAATTATATTTAAAACAGGACACGTTAGATAATATATTATATCACTTATTATTCTTTCCTATTCCACTGAAAATTTATATGTAACACGTTTTCCTGATATTTATTAAATATGAGCATTGTCTGATAATCTTTCATTTAATTTTAAAATGTTATGAAAATTTCACTTGAAGTCAGCTTTTTTGATGTTTATGAAGTCACTCTAAAAGTAATTCTTTTAACTTCCAATAACAGACTTATTATATCAGCAATTCTCTTTTTGGTTTCAGGATCATTCATAGTCTTAAAAAATACGCTTGTATTTACAGGCCTTGCTTCTTCATTGGAAAAAAGTAGTCAGAAACCCTCCACAACTTCCACTCTTAAATCTATGCAAGTTATCTATTCCCTTACGATATGGTTTTTTTTCTTGTTCTGACAGCTGGATTGCTCCTGTTTTAATTAAGGCTACCCTTTCCACTTGTATGCAACATTCCATACCTCTCTGCCTATTCAAAATATTATATTAGGGCTGGGATAGAGCTCAGCAGTAGAACGCATGCTTAGCGTATGTACCCTACACCAAAAAAAAATATAAATAAAACAAAATATTACATTAGTTCATTCCTATATCATCACTTTTCCCTGATGAATTTTTCAGGAACACAGAAACATACTATTATTTTTTCCATCTTTATTCTTCTTTCCTCCCCAGCTACTCTTCTATTCATTTCTTCTCCTTAGCAGTGTTCATGTTCACCAAGTTTCTGAAATTTAACTCCTTTCTTCCTGCATGTTCCTTAAGGCTTTACATACTCCACTGAAATTAGTCTTGTCAAAGTCACCAACAATCTCCCTGTTATTAGACAGCACATGGCAATTCTCAATCTTCTCATTCCTGGGAAATATTTCTATGTTCCCTGAATCTTTTTTTTTTTTTTTTTTTTTTGGTAAAAGCAAAGCACTGAACACAACCTAAATGTTGTAAGTAAATTTCTTCAATAAACTATGGTATGTTCATTCTGAATATTAAGTTATGAAGAAGAATGAACTGGAGATATAAAGGGTAATCAAAAGAAAACGCACATGTTTTCAATTTTTTGTTTTGAGATAGAATCTTGCTATGTAGTTCAGGCTGGCCTTGAACTCACTCTGTAGCCTAGTCTGGCCTCAAACTCATGGCAATCCTCCTGCTTCAGCTTCCCAAGTGCTGGGATTAGAATCACCAGACTCGACTATTTAATTTTTAAAAGTTTTATTAAATAAAAAAGCACACTGCCAAGAATGGTGAGCTAAGTGTCTTCAAAGCAAGGGGGAGTATTTTAAGTATCATGAGGGAGATTAGTGGCACTGTGTCTTTTACTGTGGTTAATTTTCTAATTTAAGCATTCATCATATTTTATGATCATCCTGCATTGATCAATTTTACAGAGTATCTTGAATAATATAATCACATTTATTTGAGGGAAAATCCATGTATTTGTGTGTACATTTAAAATCTTCAGGTATCTATAATAAAATGTTAACAGGATATATTTCTGTGCTTTTTAAAACATTATGATAAATCTGCATTATTTTAATGATGAAAATGATAGAATATAAAATTTACAGCTGTCTTACTAGACACTAGCCGTCACTAGTGTAGAGCCAGTATTGATTCCTGTGGGCAAGCATTTTTACCTGAATGGCATAAGCAGCTGAATCCTGAGCTCGGCTGTTATCTGCATATGCAAGGTAAGCTCTTGTTAACTCCATCAATAACCCGTATGCAAAGTTTAAATCTTCGACTCCAGTCTTAGAAAAACAAAACAAAAACAAATACAAAAAAACAGAAAGAAAGAAAGGGTGATAATTGGCATATAAATTGTTTTAAGGTGAACTGTGCCTTCTGTGGTGAATTAATTTCCTAAGTAAATTTAATTTAGAAAAAGGAAAGAATAATGAGGTTCAAACTAAGGTTAAAATATAATGTAGAGCTAAGAAGTCAAAATCGAAATCTCTTTAGGCTATTTTTTTAAAGGATATTGGAATCATTCAGCTTTTGAATAGCTCTAGTAATTTGCATTGTGTTTTTCCCCTCTTTAAAAGCAACTTATATAAGAAACACTTCCCAAATTGCATTCTATAGAATCTGAGTCATTTGAGAAACTCCAAGAAATAATTTCAATAAACCCTCCACTTGAGCATATACTAACACATTAAAAGTTTGGTTTAATTCTTTCACAGGGATTTCTGAAACTCATTCGATTACAAAATTCTTTTTAAAACAGACACTATTAGAATACCCTAGGAAACTAATGTTTCCCATGCAAACAGTAGCAATACTGTTTAAACAGTAATATTTAAATAATTAAGCTTCAAGTATTGTTGTAATTAGATTAGGCAGCTTTAATTGCAAGAACACAGCGCACTAGATTGGGCTCAAACTTTATTGCTTTTGGCTAAACCGTTTCACAATAAGTATTAAGAGATAAAATTAGCTGCCCAAATTTTCTGATTTAGATCAAGCTGTTACTAAGAATAATTTAAATTGTTCTTTGTAAATGAAATCAATAAAGCTCAGTGAACAGAGAAATCTTGTCATTTCAAATTACCACTCCTTACCACGAATGTAAAATCTTTTCCTTGAGTTTCAGTTGTTGAGAAATCTAATCGACCTGGATCTATTGCTCCCAACTCCCCTAAACATTCTCCACAGAGTAGGCGAGCTTGCGAGTTTGCATCTTGACAACCTTTCAAGAGCACTGTCACCAACTGTGAGATAACAGGTTCTACTGTTTCACTATCAGTTGCATATTTTATCAGTTTTTCCTAAAATAAAAGAAGAAAGAAAGTTTATACATTACTTCTATAAACTAGTATATTCTCCTAAACCAGGAGGGCAAACCTTTTAGAGCTTTCACTGTCATAAATAATCCACTGTGGCACACGTGCTATAGGTTCGCCACCACTGTACTATACCAAAAATCTTAAGGATATCAAGGAATATCTAACATAAACACTAACACAAATGATTTCTATATCAACAATCTTTTCAACTAATTTTTAATGAGTTCACATAACTCAGGAAATGTTCCCATATGATTAGAATCACTAAGTGTCTGAAAGTCTTAGTCAGTGACCCTTTAAAAGTTACAATTAAGTCAGTATATAAAAATCAATAAGCCATTAAAAGAACAAGACAGTCTTATCTCAATGAACAAGACAGTCTTATCTCAATGAATTCATTCTTTTTTTTTTTTTTTTTTTTTTTTTTTTTTTTTTTTTTTTGGTTTTTCTCCAGTACCGGGAACCGAACTCACGACCTTGCGCTTGCCAGGCAGGCACTTTTGCCGCTGAGCTAAATCCCCAGCCCCTCAATGAATTCATTCTAATGGGAAAATATACATGTAAATAATGAAAATAAATGATATGTATGACAAATACAAGATGAAGAAGCAATGAAGATGAAAAAGAACTAGATAAACTTTCTAGGATGGTGGCTGATATTTCAGCAAACAAGGAAGAAAACTATTAGATAAAATTTACTGAAAAATAGTATATATAAAACTAGTAGAAAAGGGGACAAAAATGGAAAAAAGGTTCTTTTTTGGGAAAAGTAGGATAAAAGACAATGAAAAAACATGTTGGTTTAAGTAATTCTTTTCATAGATGCATGGGTTTATTTATAGGTTCTCTATTTCACTGGTCTGTATGTCTATTTTTGTGCCAATACTAAGATGTTTTTGTTTCAGTGGCTCTGTAGTGTATTTTGAAATCAGGTATTGTGGTGCCTGGCTCATTCTTTTTGCTCAAAACTGCTCTGCCTATTGAGGGGGTCTTTTGTGTTTCTAATATGAATTTTAGGATTGGCTTTCTTAGTTCTGCAAAGAATGTCATTGGCACTTTGATGTGGATTGCACTGAATCTGTAGATCACTTTCAGTGGTGTGGTCACTTTAGCAGTATTAATTATCCCAATCCCTGAACATAGAAGCTTTTCCTACCTTCTATTTCTTTCTTCAGTGTTTTACAATTTTCGTTGTAGAGGTCTTTCATTTCCTTGGTTACGTTGATTCCTCCCCCTCTACTTTTTTGAGGCTATTGTGCATGGTAGGATTGTTTTTCTAATTTCTCAGGAAGTTCATTATTGGTATATAAAAAAGCTACTGATTTTTTAAAATGTTGATTTTATACCCTACTGCTTTGCAGGATTTACCAGTTTTAAGATTTTGATGTTAAAATCTTTCAGGTTTTCTAGGTATAGAAATCTTTCAGGTTTTCTTTCAGGTTTTCTAGGTATAGAAATCATATCACCTGCAAACATAAATTACTTGATTTTGTGTGATTTCTCTTGTGTGATTGTTCTGGCAAGTTTTCAGTGCTATATACATCAACAAGAATGCTGAGAGTGGACATCCTTGTCTCATTCCTGACTTTAGAGGAAATGCTTCCAGTTTTTCCTCAGTATGATATGACTGTGGGTTTGCTATATATACCTGTTATATGAGATATGATCCTTCTATATGTAACTTATACAGGGTTTTTTATCATGAAGGGCTACTAAATTTTATCAAAGCCTTTTCTGTGTTAAGATGATCATGTAATTTTTTTCCCTTGATTCTAATAATGTGTATCATATTTATCGACCTGTATATGTTAAGCCAACCTTGCATCTCAGGATGAAATCAATTTGATCATGGTATATGACTTTTTAATGATGCTGAATTTGATTTGCAGTTATTTTACTGAAGATTTTGACATCTATGCTCATCAAGGACATTGGTCTATAGCTTTCTTTTTTTGTCATGTCTTTATTAGGTTTTGGTAGCAGGGTAATACTGGCTTTGTAGAAAAGTTTGAAACAGTTCTTTCCCTTTTTGTTTTATAGAACAGTTTGAGCAGTATTGGTATTAACTCTTCCTTAAAAGTCTGGTAAAATGTAGCAGTGAATCCATCTGGTCATGGGCTTTTCTTGGTTGGGGGACTTTTTATTACTGCTTCAATTTCACTGCTTATTATTGATCTATGTAAGTGTTTTATAGGCTCATTTCAATTTTGATAGATCATATGGGTCTAGAAAGTTGTCCATTTCTACTACATTTTTTAATGTATTGGCATATTTCTTAAAATATTCCCTAATGATGCCCAGTATTTCAGTGGTGTCTGTTGCAATAATTCCTTTTTCACATTTGGGTTTTCTCTCTTGTTTTTGGTTTGGCTAAGGGTTTTTCAATTCGATCTTTTCAAAGAATCATTCCATTGTTTCTCTGACCCTTTCCTGGATGTACTGCCTAGGTTAAAAAACAAACAAAAAATGGCATTTTTATTCAAGTTCCATTAAATTCATGAATTAACCAATATAGGATACTTTCCAGTTGTTTTAATCTATACACTTCTAAGCTTGCTGAAGTATTTCAAAGTTCATGGATTTCTTGCTAAGCTTATTCCCAGCTATATTATCATTTCACGCTCTTGTACATGAGGTTTTCCAATAAATTTTCGACCTGGCTAACGCTTACAAGTACTGATCTTCATATGTTAGTATTATATTCTATTTTACTGAGTTCATTTGTGGTCTGAGTTAGCATTATCCATAGCTTTCTACAATTTCCCAAGTACACTAGCATATTATCTATCAATGGAGGAAGTTTTGCCTCTTTTCCAATTCTTAGGCTTATGATTGCTTTCCCTTGCCTAAACGTATTAGCCATTATTTATTTATTTATTTATTTTTTTGGTTTTTCTCCGGTACCGGGAACCAAACTCACAACCTTGCGCTTGCCAGGCAGGTGCTTTTGCCGCTGAGCTAAACCCCCAGCCCCTCCAACTGAATGTTAAATAGCAGTGGAGATGGGAAACCTTGTTTTTAGTGGAAATGTTTCATTACATATTCACACAAATATTTTATGGAATGTACTTCAGCTCTGGGTTCAATCCCTAATACTAGAAACCATAGAAATATTCATATATATGCATGTATAAATATTCCATCAAAAAATGTATACACACTTCAGGAAAAGAAAAGTAGCATGATGATTTTTCAACAGATGGTGTTACCCTAGAGGATATGCTATATCACACAAAACCCACTACACTGCCAGCCCTTAAAGAAGAAATTGAAGGGGCTGGAGATTGTAATTGTAGAGGTCAAAGGTAACTTGTATTAGTCTCATGTTGTCTCAATAAATTTAGTATTAAAATATTTGTACAGTTTTTCTTTTCCTGAAGTGTGTACACATTTTTTAGTGAACTCTATATATACATTTATTATACATTAGGATAGTATCTGTCTGTCAATTCCTGTTTGCTTGAGTGTTTTCATTTGACATTATAAAATTTGCCAAAGTCTGCAATAGCAGCTGTGAAAATAACAGTATGATTTTTCTCCTCAGATCTATTAAAATATTAATTATATATTAATGGATTGCTACATATGAACCATCTTTGAAATCCTGGAAAAAAATCTTAACTGGTCATAGGCTATTTTCTTAACGTGAAATTGAATTGTTTGACATAATTCATTTAAAATTTTTTGCACTGATATTCATTAGCGATAACAATCTTCCATCATTTTGTGCTTTTTTAGATTCACTGAAAATTTACATATTGTTCCTTTAAATTTACCCTCCTTATCTATGCTTAGGCACAATTTAAACACCAATGTGACTATCTGGTTTTTGAAAATTTGATAAAAGATCCTCCTGTGAAATCATAGTGCTTTCTTCTGGATGATTTATTCTACATAAATTTGTTTTTTTAAACTTTCTATTTCTGTTGGAGTCAATTTTGATTAAAAGCATACAGGCTAAGAAATTTATTTAAATACATGGGTATTAAGTTGCCTCTTTTGACAGTTAAAAGTCCTTTGTTTTGAAGGTTATTTTTCTTGTCATTTACTTTAGTATTTGTCCTTCTGCTCTTTTCTTTTACGGATTTACCTACAAGTTTTTTATAATTAGGATTTTATAATTATACTGTGAACCCTCCAAAATGGCTATGTGCTGTAATAGTGAGCATTCTGTAGTGACTTCAAGATTCCTAGCCCATGAATACCAACGTTGGCACAATCAAGTATGACATTTTTGGTAATTTTTTTTTTTTTTGGAGGGCACAGGTGGAAGATTTGTTGAATTTTCAATTTTATAAGCTCCTTTTATTTCTGTAAAACCCTTAAAGTTCTCTCTGCTACTTTCTACTTTCTGTTTATAGCAGACTCCCCCTGGCATTCTCTAACTTCTTCCAGGGACTATCGCAGAATGCAACTTTAGGGTCAGGCTCTATATACTTTCAAGTACTTCCCTATAGCCAATATTCTGACACATCACATCTTGAACTTGTTCTCAGTATTATTGCACTTACAGTGACACTGTCTCTTTCTGTTGAGTTTATCTTTCTTTCATCATTTTTTATCCCTATTCTCTACCTTCTTTTTTTTTTATATTGTCTCCTTAGAACCTAAATGATCTCAACACAAGCTTGAGTCCAGAGAGCTCTGCTCGTTACAAGGAACTTGATGTTCGTAGTACTCTCTGCCTCATAATTATGCTGAAGGTATGAATTACGCATGATTTTATTTGCTCTCCTTATTGCTTTATATGATCCTGCAGAGTGTAAAGATTCAGATTTAGGCATCCACCATTGTCCTAGGACAACTTGCAAGTGCCTAGAAGTTCTACTTTCAATAGGCTCTTCTCTGCTTTGTAATCATTGTAAGTAAGTCTTTTATTAGAATTTTCCATTATTATCGAAGTTTATTTTGGCTTCTTACAAACCTATCCTTCCGGGATTTTGCCAAAGGGATTCCTTCAATATGAGTAGCATCAGTTTTCAGAATCAGATATATGATTTCCTATTTTGAACTGTAGCCTAATTTTTTACACAGAAGTAAAAATTTCTGCCACCTATTTGGTTTAATAGTCCTTTAGTCCTTCAAAATATGCACTCCACTTTAAAAAGAAGACACAGGCATCTCTTGCTCTTCAGTGGCAATGACTAGGAGCTGCTTGTTAGTAAACAGGCTTTTTAAGGAATGCTCCACGAGAATAGTCAAATATGCACACAAGGCCACACAGGCCATCATCTGGATGTTCACACCATCTTCTGGTGTTTGCAGTGTTGCTACATTATACCCCATTGCTCAGCCAGCTGTTCCACAACTTTAGGTCTATTTTTAAATAAACACCTCCTTTCAACCCACTTTTTGTTTGTTTTTGTTTTTGAGAGAGGGTCTCACTATGTAGTTCAGGCTGCCTTGAACTCACTTAGCCCAGGCTGCCCTCAAACTTGAAGCAATTCTGCCTCAGCCTCCGGAGTGCTGGGACTACAGGCATGTACTACCATGCATGGCTTCAACCCACTCTTAAGGTATCTTTTCTTCTCTCTGTGGCTAAGATGTGAACTTCTACAACAATTATCTTTCGCATTTGTTTCTCATGTACTCTAACAGTATGCGCTACAAAAAACTCTGACCTCCTACCCTATTGAAAATATCAGAGCACTGATATTTTCAAATTATCAGTCTCACAGAGCTGCCTAATGCAATAGCCACTAATTATATGTGGCTATTTAAATTTAAATTAAGCAAAAGTAAATTTAAAAAGTCCTGTTCTTCAATCGTGTATTTCAAGTGTTCAAGGGAGCCATATGCAGCTAGTGGCTACTATTAGTACAGACATAGAGCATTCTCATCCCACAGACAGCTCCTTTGCAGAGCACTAGTCTAGGAATTAATCAACTTTGATTTTAATTCTTGCCATAGCGTTGGGGAAGAACTCTTTCCTTCTTTCTTTATTCCTAGTTGTTTACGCACTGGTATCTGCTGCGAACACATTTGTCTCTAGGTTCTCATTCCTTTTTTATCTTCTCATGGATCCATTTTTTTTTTTTTTTGTACTGGGAGTCTAACTCAGGACCTTGTGCTTGCCAGCCAGGCACTATGATGGTGAGCTATCTCCCCGCTCCTCGTGGATCGTTTAAGCTCTTCTTGCCTGGGGTTTTTTACTTTTCCTCTTACAAACCTATAGTAAATCTATCCAACTGTACACAGATATTAAACTAAATTTATTCTTACTTTAAAAAATACCCTTTAGCAATCTATGGCAACTATGTCTTATAGAGTCAAACTATTCAATTTGTCCTATGACTCCTGGAAGAGCACTTCCCTTCTTATTCTGCTGGGTAATCTATTATAGCATTAGAACTTTATTGAAGGAATACTTGTCAGGGGATTATCAGATGGGATTTATCTTTGTGACATAGGTGGCAAGCAGTTGTGGCTTTTCCCTAAGAACACAAGAAATTACCTTGAGTTCTCAGATTTGCTCATTTCAATCTAGCAGGTGATGACTGAGATAAAGTTACCTTACACAGTCACCCTACATTAGAACACAACTGTGCCATGTGCTTGGAAATAACCTAAACAAGAAAACCTAAGTGCCAAGGAGAGATCCTTTATTAATTAGTCTCTCTACTACTTTAAAAAGCTACAAGTCCTTTAAATTATATGAAAGCCATGTACAGGTTTGGGGCTAGAGCCATACACAGGGTAGTTTCAGTTCAGTTTAGGGCAAGAACTGAGGGTATGATCTGACAATATGGATGCATAGTCAGGAAGGCGTAACATCTAAGCTGTAGGAAATTCAAGCCTCTTCACATCTGGTGGGATCTTCTCCAGGTTGGCTGCTCCCTACTTTGGTTAAAGAAGCTCACTGCCCCAGAAATCATATGTACTCATTACCATTATGTATGTCTTTTTTCCTAAGTAAATGCTTACTTCTATCATGGAAAGAAACATACCCTAGTTTTATATTCCAGTAAGTCATGAGGATCCTTAGGCCCTTACATCTTACCAATTAGGTTCCTGATATGGAAAAATTTAATTCAGTTATTTTTTTTTTTTCTCATTTATACAATTATGGTGATCTGATATTTCAAATAGTAGTTTTCATATCATCAAGGTTAGAGATAATCTATATTATGTTGCCAAGTAAAATAATAAAGTTCAGTGGTTCCTTAAAAAGTAAGTTTAAAACCTCAACTTCATCGAAACTGTTAATTCAGTCAAAATAGTGAAATAGCAAAATTGCTGACCTTTAATATGATAGATATCTATAAAAATTATTTTGAAGGCTCATATAAACTATTGATATACAAATATATGAATCTGAATCTTAGAAACATTTAGTGAATATTAAATATAACCATGAAATCATGACCCTTCGAAAACAATAAATTGCAAATCTCTAGGATTCAGGCTAATGGCCCTCTCATGGATTACTGACTCTTAGATTTGACAATCTAGGAAAAATTACGTCTTCCACTGAGTCTCAAAATTACATTTGATGTGTCTCAAAAATGCCAATCTGTTATCTTTTCTTTAACCCTCTAACCTTTCCTTCCTATAGCTTTTTTTTCCATCACCTTAACATACCTGGTTATTTTTATATTAGGAATGTCTTTATTAGATTATTAAAGTTGCACAGACTTCAAAAATGTGTCCTTTTTATTAGTACATGTTTGTATATATAATGATTACATTTATTGTGGGGTGGTGAATTTACCTGATTTTTATACAAAATTTCTTTAAGGCTGGTAAGGGCGTGAATACGAACATCTACATTTTCATGTTGAATTGCTTTCATGGATAGCTGAAGGGTTGTTTGAAGATCAGTACTCTCAGAGGTCTCCTATAAAAAGAGCATAGAGAGATATATCTTATTAATTATCTTTATAACCATTTCTGAAGGCCTGAATTTCCTGTATATTTACCACTAAAGTAGTCAGACTATACTCCAATAACATCAGCTTTAAAAAATAAAATTTCTATCTCTTCCTTCTCAAAGTACATGTAACTATTAGGAATTTTCCAGGAAAAGGATTTCATTCTAAAATCTTTAGACTTAAAAAAAGATTTTATTCCAACTAAATAGAAAATTCCTTATCTAAAACAAATGCTTTCTGATTAAAAATACAAGCCTCCCCTAGCTTACAGAGGGCTATATTACAGCACTGAACCAAGTCTACGGACTATATAAATAATTCAACTCTTTCCGTTCACTACTTAATGTGATCCCCAAGGTCAAGTATCCTAACTTTCTGTCCAGAAATGCCATGAGATCACCACTCATATTTTCATCATTTCAGAGAGCTCACTGACCTTCAGAATGCTGGAACTATACATTATTGCCCTTCTAAAGCTTAGGAATCACTTAGACCGACATAACTATAGCATGATGTGCAGCACAACAAAGCCAGAATCATCCACAGCTTGCTTTTTTATGGCAGGATGCAGTTTGGGCAACTTGTTTCTTGGAACTGAAAGGATTTATTGACGTAAATAGTAAAGGTTCAAGAACAGTATTTGCTTTCTGATCTATCAAATGCTATGTATCTTTGATCTAAATGCTAAACCTTTCCTCCAAAAGTTATGGATATATGGAATCATTATCTAATCACAAGGAAATATCTAACACAATGTGATTGTATTATCCCTACATTTAATTTCAGAGGATCTTTACTAAATGTATTAGAAACTGTGAACAATTTTGTGTCTATATCTTCCAAACCATAATTTAAAAAATACCTTTCTATATTCCAGGAGAACCGCTTTTATCTTTTTTAATTCTGGATGATCAGGTAAAAAATATATTTCATGAAGGAAATCTTGCACAGCATCCCTAATGGTTAGTTGAAATAGAAAAAATTATTTGCCAAGAATATGAATACTAAAAAAAAAAAGCAAAAGCTGAAACTGAGGCCAATTTAACTTACACTTAAAAGTATAGCTGATTACTGACATGGAAAGTATTTTTTCTAACAGTGCCTAGGATGCTCAGCTAAATTAATAGTGGCAGAAAAATAAAGCTAAGAAAATCACCATACAATAGTCCTGTTACACTGGTAGCCTCCAATAAATCTTGCTTCTCAGTATACTCTATATCTGGTCCTTCCCTCTTTAATGAGTAGGCGTTTGACTTGTTTAGCAAATAGACTGTGGCAGAAGACATACTGTGCCAACATGAGGCTTACACATTAAAGACAGCATGGCAGCTTCCATTTTTATATGATGCAGAGCTCTGAATCATCATGCAAGTCTGGCCATCAACATGGACAGGACACAGAAGATAAGAGGCTCTGAGACTACACTGAAAGATGGGAAAGCCTACCCTAGACTATTTGCCAGTTGAATGTGGCATACTAGTGACCTCTGGTGAGACCTGCAGAAGAAACGACTAGCTGAGCTCAGCCCAGACTGCAAAACTATGAACAAATAAAAATGTTCATTATTTCAAGTTTAAGAATGATTTATAGTATACCAACAGACAGCCAAAGCTAACCCCAAAATACAAATTCTTATAAAACTTTTAGAGAAAAATGTACAACTAATCTTTATACAGGTACAGTTTTTAATTTGCCTATAATACTCTCATATTTGTAGGTCCAAATACGAGGGCAGTATCTCTAATCCTACTCTTCATCAACTCATGCAACAAATATGTACTAAGTAACTAGTATTCACCAATATGCACTAAGTACTGTGCCAGATACATAAGAACAATAAACAAAGTCAAAAAGTTTCTTCATGCAGGGAGTTTAATGTCTTCTGTTTAATACCGAGTGAGAGACTTTTCCTATTATGTATGATTTGAAAAAGGCAGAGAAATGATTCCACTATCTATAACAAACAGCACAGATGTGAATATCTGTACAAAAATCTAAGGATATTTGAAAAGTGATCTACACTGGTGATTCCACTGTTCTAATATGTACAAAATGACCAAAATAAAGTATTTTGAATGAATAAAATGAAATTTTTCCATTCTCTGTCTTTTCCTTGATTAGAAAGTCAGTGGAAATGATTAAAAGGAATAGCAATAGCATATGGGTGAGCAGGTAAATAATTAGTAAGTACTTAAATCCTAACTTTTCAGGAGGAAACTGTAACATACAACAGTTAATGAAAAGAATTTTCATGTAAAGGCTAAAAAGCATCTGGAGTTAAAAGGGCCCAGGCGTGGTGGCATATGCCTGGGATCCCAACACCCTGGAGGCTGAGGTGGGAAGATCACCATGAATTAAGAGGGCAGCATAGGCTACATAGTGAGTTCAAGGCCAGTCTGCACTACATAGCAAGACCCTGTCTCAAACAAAGCAAAACAAAACAAAATGTAGCCAGCTTTCAGAAAGCCTTGAATGTCAAGTAATATGAAATCTACCAGTTAGAAACAGAAAACCATAAAACATCACTATATACTGAAATTATACAGATCAAGAGACTTTCTTTTCTTTTTTTGAGACAAGGTCTCACTTTTTAGCGCAGGCTGGCCTTAAACTCCCAGAGATCCACCTGCCTCAGCCTCCCAAGTGCTCAGATTATAGGTGCAAGCCATCATGCCTTGTAAGAGATGTTTTTAAAAGGCATTCTAGAACAAAATTAAGAAATATACTAAAAGCTAAAGTAAGGGAGGCTGGTTCAAAAGTTAATACAAGGGAGTTATAAGAGTTTCAAAGAAGGTAAGGTACACAAAATAGATAGCTATACCCCTCAACCTTTCTCATGCTATTTGATTCTTCTTTTTTTTTTGTCTTTTGTCTTTTTGAGACAGGGTCTTGCTGTGCAGTTCAGGCTGGGCTTGAACTCCCTTTGTATTCCAGGCTGGCCTAGAGCTCACAGTGATCCTCCTGGCTCAGCCTCCCGAGTGCTGGGATTACAGGCATGCGCCACCACCCCTGGCAAAAAGGTTTTTGTTGTTGTTCCAGTACTGGGTGTTGAACCCTGGGCCTTATGTATGCTAGGGAAGTGTTCTACCACTGTGATATATCCCCAGCCCTTTTTGATTTGTCTTTTAACTGTGAAAACGAAGGTAAATTTAACTTTACCTTGTCAGATTTAAAGAAAAATAATTTTAAATGAGTTTTAAATCAATGCAACAGAAACAGTATCAATTCTATATATAATTACATACTAATTTTAATTTACTGATGAACTCTAAATTAAAAAAGTGAATAGTTTCATATTACTAGCAGTAATTCTAAAACTTTAAGACATTAAAATACAGTAAAAATAGTTGTCAATTTTAGTATGAGTTTCAGTTACAATACCTGTTTTCAATGATGAGGTAGTGAAAGATGGCTGCAGTTTCTTTAGGTTGGATTTGTATGAGTGGTAACAAAGCTACTATTACATGACTGAGAAGGGAGCCTAGACAAGCATGCTCCAGGGAGCGGACAAAGCAGTCCCAAGCTCTACGTAAAAAAGAAATAAAATTAAGTTGTACTATTTTTATTATTTTCAAGTTGAAGAAAAAATGATATCTATCTGTCTACCTATAAGATTACATAGCAGCACAGATATATATGTATATAGCAGATTACACAGCAGCTTTTAAAAATAACATAAAAATAAGTATTATACGTTCAACCACTGCAGTCTCCAAATTATATTAAGTCAAAAAAACAAGACGAAAACCAGTGTTCTGGAGCAAGATTAATTTTTTAAGAAGTCTGATGTACATCAGGCTTAGTAGCACACACACCTACAAACCCAGCACTTGGGAGGCTGAGGAAAGAGGGCTGCCACGAATTTGAGGCCAGCCTGGGCTCCACAGTGGAGTTGAAGGCCAGCCTGGAATACACGGTAAGATCTTGTCTCAAAAAGCCAAAAAAGGAAAAGAAATCTGATGTGTGAGTGTGTGTGCATGTGCAGATTGTCTCTGACTAACGACTATTCAGTTTAAAGATTTTGCTTCAACTGTACCATGAGTAAATGTTACACACAATTCGTGCATCTTTCTCTAAGGTAACAGCACATAGTACAACCCACTTGGATGATGCTCGCAGTAGCATAAGCCAGTTTCTAATCAGCCATGCAATCATGAGGGTAAACAACAGATACCATACTCTACATTGCATACAGTCAATAAGTTATATGAGATATTCAAGACTTTACTATAAAATAGGCTTTGTGCTAGATGATTTGCCCAACTGTAGGACAATGTAAGTTTTCTGAGTTCATTTGAGTTAGGTTACAATAAGCTATGATATCTGGTAGGTTAGGTACATTAAAAAAATTTTCAATTTGTGATTATTTTCAACTTACAACAGGTTCATCAGGAATTTAACCCCTACAAACAAAGTCAAGAAGAAGCATCTGTGCTTTTAAAAAGCAAGGATGTATAAAAATTAATTGAAAAGAATACCTGTAGGGGTCGGGAATAGAAGCTACATTTCCTTGAGTATAACTTGTTACACAGGTTTGAATTTGAGGCCATACAAATGTTTATATGATTATTAAGCTAAACAAAATATAGGAGGAAATCAACTCCTAATTTTTTTTCTTCTCTTTTTGAGACATCCCTGAATTCCCCTAGCTGGCCCTGAACTCGCAATCCTCTCACTTCAGCCTCCAACAGGCTGGAATTACATCCACTGCACCTGGCTTTACCCCTAAAACATTTTTAAAAAACTGAAACTAACTATCAAGCTGGCGGCATATGCGCACAGAAAGTAATTACTTCCCAGGACTTTAGAACACATTATTCTGACTATGTATTTTTAACAGGACGCATTGTAAAGGACAAAAAGGATCTCCAAGAAGCTGAGATTGCATTCAGCAGTCTTACTATTAGTGGTAGCTTTGAAATCGTCACTTTAAGCATCATATATATGGACAGGAAGAAAAAAATAAGTCAATGTGTAATTGTAAATCACTAAGAAAAAAGACAGAGTATATAGAAAATAAAATACAAAACCATTAAAAGTAAAATGTAATCTCTCACTTGAATCAGAAATATATAATCCATGATTTTTCTTTATAAAAGAGACAAATATTCTAGTTGCACTATTCACTTAAAATTTATAAGCAACGACAGTTTAATAGCAATGGGTAGGCCAAATGAGTGGCAGATGGGGAATTAATCTGTGCTCAAAGGACCTACAGCCAGAGCTCCTTAAGAAATTACTGATTCTGGGCTAGGGATAGAAATGTACAAGACGAATGTAGGACCTCTTATCATGCTAGAAAGCAGAGAATCTACAGAATTAATAGTGTCAAATCAAAAGCCATGTCAACAGGAAGAGACACTATTTTTGGTTACAAAAAAAAGTGATTATAATGGATTAAAATTTATCAGACCATAGTTTATGTGATTAAAAGAATAAAAAAAAGCAAAGCTTTCACTGGATGTTGGTAGGGCACATAATGTATATTTTGAAAATTGATAAAGGGAAATACTCAAGTATTTGTCATGCCTATCATATATAAATTGCTTTTCCTGTATGAACTGTTTCTAAATAAATCAATTTTTAGTGAGTTTTCTTTGGTTTATTTTAAGAATAATCTCACTTGTAAAGAAGTAATTTAGGGAATGGTCATTAATTAATAATAAAACCTTTAGACGAACTATTAGTGGAATTTTATAGTGGAGGGATTCACACTGATAATATCCAATCCTACTGACTAGTATCAGCAACACGAAAAGTGGACAGCCAGAGCGAATGCGGCTGACACTGGGAGACAACACAAGAACAAAGCCTCAACATGAAGGATTTTTTTTCATTTAAAAAAAACAAACCTCATCAAGTATCTGTATCCAACCTCCTAATTTATATGGAAATACTGGAAGGAAGGAAGAAAAAAAAACTGAAATCAGTAATCAGCCAAATTCTATGTGCCAAAATTTTAAGGGAATGAAAGAATACAGATGTATAAAAAGGGAATTAAAAGAATTCTTCTTATAAGAGATCCTTAAGCCAAAGACCAAATGTGTGTATACAGTATACCTTATTTAGACTTGGATTCAAATAAACCAACTTGCTTTGGGAAAAATACCTTTTGAGACAACTGGAAGAAATGTGAATATAGTCTGAGTTTTAGCTCATGTCAAGTATTCTCACTAATTCTGCAAAGTAAAATGGTTTATGATGGTTATTTTTAAATATCTTTATCCATTAGATATATTTGGATAATGATGTGAGTTGGGTATTTCCTTTAAAATACTCCACCTAGCCAAGTGTGTGGTCGCACACACCTGTAATCCCAGTACTTGGGAGGCTGAGGCAGGATTGATGCGAGTTCAAGACCAGCCTGGATACAAAGTGAGCTCAAGGCCAACCTGAACTGCATAGTGAGACCCTGTCTCAAAAAACAAACAAACAAACAAAATAAAATAAAATACTCCACCTAAAAGTTGGAGGGTGAATACATAAAATAAAATTAGCAATATCGGTGATTGCTGATGAGGTACAGAACATGGACATAGGGGTCCACTCATAATGCTTCTATTTCCCAATATTCCAGGAATATTTTTAAAGAAGTAAATATAATCCCTTGTCAACACAAATAGCCTTTCTACCATTTAATGGTTTGAACCTTATTTCCCCTCAAAGAGATAAGAATTCAAGTTAGTGCTATTAGGAAATATAAAAAACCTCAGGCAGCCATTTACCTGCAACATAATTCAGGAAAGTCATCCTTGAATCGAAGCCCAGTTCTCAGTGTCGTCATCATTTTCACCCTCACAGAACTGACATGTTTGGGGCCCATCAACGTCATCAAAGACATCAAACTATTCAAGGCCTGTAAAGTACATAATACTTTAAAACAAAGCTTATAAAGAAGTTGCCAGAAGCAGGTGAGCCCTAAGATCAAGTACTGTGTAACCAAATACCAGGGTACCATCTATTTGCAGATAATACAAAGAGTCTAGTAAGTGTGGGCCAGTTCAATTTATCAACTTATGTGGTAATTAAGAATTTGAAAAACACAAGCTGAATTCTGCTTTTTGTTACCCTTGAAAGTGATTTGGTATTTTGACCCATTGGTCCTCTAGAAGAGTAAATTTTCAAATTTATTAGGATATGATACATAATGTTTAATTTTCTTCGTATCTATCTCAAGCTGCTATTCAACACAAACATAAATTGAACTGAATTGAAATCATTTGATTTTTTTTCCTGAGATAGCGTCTTGCTATGTAGCTCAGGTTGTCCTTGAACTCACTTTGTAGCCCAAGCTGGCCTTGAACTTACAGTGATCCTCCTGCCTCAGCCTCCCAAGTGCTGGGATTACATATGTGTGCCACCATGCCCAGAGACTAAAATCATTGGAATTTAAGAGCACTGTAAAAATTTTGAAGTAAATGGAATGACTTACAGTGATTAACAGTTAAGAAAACTTCAAAATTTTGCTATGATAAATTGTGCTGCTATGAACATGGGTGCACATATATCACTGTAAATGCCCATCAACTGAGAAGTGAATAAAAAGAATGTGGTATTTCTATACAATGGAATATTAGTCAGTTATAATGAAAGATAATCTTGAGGCTTTTATAGGTAAATGGATGCAACTGGAGACCATACTCATAAGCGAAATAAATCACACCCGTATGTATAAACACTGTGTTGCCTCCCTAGTGTAAGAACCTGAAAAAGTAAATAAAATTGAAAGGTACAATAGATATTGTGCAGCCAGACATGGTGGCACACACCTGTAATCCCAGCACTTAGGAGGCTGAGGCAGGAGGACCGTTGTGAGTTGGAGACTAGCCTGGGCTACAAAGTGAGCTCAAGGCCAGCCTGAACTGCATAGTGAGACCCTGTCTCAAAAAGACAAAAAAAAAAAAAGATATTATGAAAGGGGAAGAAACTGCCTAATAGGGAAGAACAACTGGGATGAGGGAAAGAAGAAAAGAAAGAAAGAAGAAAGGCATGCAAACACATATACATACATACACACACATGATGGTAAGATAATTTTACTACTCTATTTCTCTTGGTTTATTGAAATGAACAGTTAATGTTTAATTGTTTGATCAGTCTTGCATACCTATATCTGGTAATCTGAGCAACTACTTTGAAGATAACAATAAGTAATACAACAACCATCGTTATTTCCTATCACCTTTTTTCCTATCATCATTTTTAGTTTTTGTGTTTTGTTTTTGTTCTTTTCTCTTTAAAATAAAAAAGGCATCAATTGAAAAAAAAGGAGAAAACTCGCAAAAGCTTAGGAAAGTATTCAATGATATATATTAAATATTTGATTAATTTTGTTCTTCTAGTGTTTGTAGATAGAAGCAGAAATCATATCTCCTGCATGTTCTACATGAATTCTATTCTAGCTCTTTGGAACTCAACTTACCATTTTCTTATCTTCAATGCCAACACTGGAGCTCAATAACTGCATGTTAAAAAAAGCCAAAATGCCCAACAACTTGGGTTGTAAATAGTCAGCCTAAGTAAGGGAAAACAAACAATAAAAAGATACTACGTAAGTTTTACATAGACCAAACTTCTAAAAATGACAATTCCATTATTTAATTAATATCATTTACATGTTACCCAACTAGAAAATAGGAAATAAATATGTATGAATTAAGTTTCTCCAAAAGTATGTATTTTCATATCGAGTATTTAAAGAAGTTAATGAAGCTGAATTATAGCCCTCAAGGTAAGACATGATAAAAACAATACAGCGCAATGAGAAAATTGTGAGCTTTTAAATGACAGACTGAGCTGGGGTAGGATATGTTCTACATCAGAATCCACACTGGAGTGAAGATGGAAAAAAACAATAGGAAAGACAACTGTCCTTATTTTATACCGTTTAGAGCTACGTTAAAAAAAAAAAAAAAAAAAAAAAGCACTAGATTAAAGAAAAGTCAAAACAATATCAAACAATGGTCTGACTTAGGGATCAATATCCTCTGAGGTAATAACGGTAACATGGTACAAATCCACTGGGATTAATAACTGCAGGCAAGCTGTCACTGACCATGCCACTTTAGGCCTCACAAAGTGAAGAGTTAATGCTTTGTTTTCTGTTCTTTTTCCTTTTTTTTCAGTAACGAAGATTGAACTCAGGGAATTGTTAATTCTTTCTTGATAAAAGGATCTAAAGGAGTGGGAATAAGCTTTAAATCGGCCAAATCTGGGTGGAAGTTCAATTTTGACATGAGGATTGAACCCAGGGCCACCTTACTGAGCTACAGATCTCACTAAATCACTAAGTTGCCCAAGGCTAGGTTCAAACTTGTCATCCTCCTGTCTTAGCCTTCCAGAATGCTGGGATTATAGGTGTGCACCATGTCATTCAACTCCAATTTTGTCCTTTATGAGTATGTAATCTTAGATAATCTTACTTAGCCCCTTTGAATTTCCAAAATGAGAACATGAAAGCACAGAAAGCACATAACTGCATACAGTTGCATTAGAGATTAAATAAGATAATGTGCTTTGCACATATATATTAAAATGAATTAATTTTAACTTTTTACTGTTTTATTATAAACTGTGATAAAGGGGGAATGAGTTGAAGGGAGAGGAGAGGAATGGGAAAAAAAGAAGATATACCATGTACAGGTACATGATCATGACCATGATCATGTATAGCTACAAGGTACCAATAAACTTAATTCAAAACAATAAAAAATAAACTATGAATGTGACTACTCTATATATAATAATTCCTTTTTTTTTTTTTTTGGTCTTTTTGAGACAGGGTCTCACTACGCAGTTCAGGCTGGCCTTGAGATCACTTTGTAGCCCAGACTGGCCTCGAACTCGCAATGATCCTCCTGCCTCAGCCTCCCCAGTGCCGAGATTACAGGTGTGCACGACCACGTCTGGCAATAATTTCTTTTTTAAAATCTTATATTCAGGCAGGAAAAATGGCAAGCAAAGAAACTAAGAATAAATAGCAATTGAAGTATTTTCCAAGTCTAGAAGAAAGTTGCATGGGTTGATGTCGAGACATCTAATTTGGGCATCTCCAGGCTATAGGCACTGCCAAGAAGAGAAGAACAGGAAGTTGTGTACAGAGGAGAGGAGCTCAATGTATACATGTCTCTCTAGATGTTGGGATAAACTTTTCTCTAGGCAAGCACAGAAAATCATGTTTTTCAAGCCCAAAATTACATTTTTGTTTTGTAAACTTCTGACTTAGATTGAGACTCAGCTTTGGCAAAATAGGCCACAGTTCACTAACTGAATAGCTCCCCACTGTGATTCTTAAATACAATGCTCATGAATACCTCCCAGGTTCTGAATAAATCAAGTAGGTAAATAATGGTACAGTTTGTAATTTCCGGAGATAGGGAAGACTGGGGCACAGAGAGGGAAAATAATGCTTCCTTCCTTCCTTTTTTGTGTTATAGGTTGAACCCAGAGCCTCGTGTATGGTAAACATGCACTCTACCACTGAGCACAGAGGACCATAAAGAACCCTAATGGATATGCCATGTTTCAATTTGTTTAGGTGTTTACAATGCAGGTGAGCAAACATGATCAAAATCATCTTGGATAGTCTCTATTTGCCATCCTTAGGGGCCGGGGATACAGCTCAGTATCACAAGCGCCTGCCTGGCACGTGCAAGGTCCTGAGTTGGATTCCCAACACAAAAAAAAAAAAAAAAAAAATTATTTGCCATCCTCTCTTATTATGCTCAGATCCCTTCTCTGCCCTCTTTTGTCCTGCTCTGTGCCTGAGGGGCTGGCTAAACTGTATCACTTAGAATGCCTACCCTTCGCATCCCACCGAATTCTGTCAACAGGATGCAACACCAACAGAAAAACAGAAAGTAGGAAGAGAGAATGTGATACGTATATTTCCTGCTCCTTCTTTGTTTTGAGGTCTTCTAGCAGGAGCTGTATCCCTCTACAGTAATGGGGGGGAGGCCCTATCTCATGGCTGTAACTCTCAAACAGGTGCTGGTGTCTTGATTTCCTTTTCTTTCCAGGACAATATTTAACTTACCTGCTGTTTACAGTCCCGGGGATCCTTCACATTCCTTGCTGCCTACCTTAGCCTTGCCCATGACAACAGAAATAGCCCCTTCATTAACTCATTTTCACTTCATTTGTGCGCATCCATCCATTTCCTCCCAAGATCTAACCTATATAAACTCAAAAGTTCCAAGCTCAAAGGAGGTCTAGACTGAAATTTCAATATGAAATTGTCAAAATATATAAAGTCCACCAAAAAAAATGTATACATCAGAAAAAAAGCGTTTATAAATAATTTAATACTAAATTCATTGAGACACTGTGAGATTAATACAAGTTACTTTGGCCTCTATAATTATAAGAGGTGCTCAAGTGGTGGCTATTAGCTTCCAGACATTTATTAGTATGGTGAACTGCTGAAGTGCATATACATTTCTTGGGCAGATTCTGTATAATGTATTAAAGGGTCAAAGGAGATCTCTTTAAAAAAAGACTGATGATAGGAAAAAAGAGCCAGTAGTAAGTCACTCTAACATTTTAGAGGAGAAAGTAGATAAAGGACAAAGCCAATAAAAAAGACCTAAAAAACATTGAGTCCACAGTGAAACAAAAAGAAAATCAAGCTAATGTGGAACACAAATGCCACATAGCAAAGGATGATGAACTGTGCTGAATACTAGTGAGAAGTTGAATAAGACGAGGACAAAGAAGTGACTACTAAACTTAACAGCACAGCCCCAACAAAGAAGAACTGCAGAACAGTGAGGACAAAGTCAAACTGTGATGGGTTCATTTAATGGGAAGTGAGAAAACAAGTATAGAAAACTCTCTGAAGATATTTTATTGGTAGCCCCTTGAGATTTTTTAAGGAACAAGGGGAATTAAAATGGAAAAAAAAGATTTATAATTTTTTAGATGAAAAGGGAAAATAGTCCTATGATTTCAGATACACACTGATAGTATAGGATGTTTAAAAAGGATAACATACCATCTAACTTCCCTTCAACCCAAAAATGGGTTAAACACTATGGTTAGAACTGATCAGTTTGCTTTGTCGAAGACGGGTCATGGGGATGTGTGTGATGACTACAAACTTAATATACAATTAAAAACTAAGGAAAAACACCATTTTTTACTCAGTGAAAAACAATTCTCAAAATCACTTGAAAAAATCCACATTTTCCAAAGCTAATGTTTTACTGTGACCATGCAACTTAAACATTTTTCAAAATAAAAATCCCAACTAAAGATTTAAAGAAATATCTAGCAGCTAGAAAATGAAAGAAAAAAAAGTTTCTTCAATTTAATAATTAGGTCACAAACAAGGAGAAAAATGATAAAATCCACCATGCAAGTTCCTTACCATCAGTTCGGGTGACGTGATATCTCTTGGGCCCTGATATGGATCATCACTAGACGCGAATGAGGCAAGTATTGACAAACCATTGAAAACTTGTTGATAATGTTCTCCAATGCGTAGTAGTAATTCATTATGCAATCCTTGGAAATCCTGTCTCAATAGGCTTCCCAGTTCAATTTCTGTTTCATTCTAACCCAAAGACATTTTAAAAAAAGAATATGCATTTCTTTTTCCTTCCTATTAACAACTTGAAAATAAATATGTTGATTTTTAACATGCCATTAATAAATCAGGAGCTTTAGAATAGGTTGCAGAATTTACTAATAATATTAAGGAAAGACACTGAAATAGGATTCTAATTTGTTCTCTCCTAGGTCTACCATGGGTTATATGTAACAGAAGTGATCAGACTTTATCTTGAAATAAAATTTAAAAGGCAAGTCCTAGTCTTGTCTAAGGTTTTAATCCATCATCAACTCCATATTTATAGACACCCAAACTCTTGAGAGGAAATAGGGTAGTGTCTAAGGTGAGTTTTTCTGGTCAGATTGCTTAAATTCTACTTCTTTCACTTAATAGTTAAGTTGGTACTTGGACAAGTCACCTATTCTAACCTCTCTTTAGTTTCTTCATCTATAAAACAAATAGTAATAGAGGCTAAGTATCCCTAATCCAAAATTTCAACACATTTTGAGAGCTGACCTAACATGATCAAGTTATCTCATTACTCTCAAGACATCTCATTATGTATATATAAATATTCCAAAATCTGAAAAAGTCGGAAATCTGGTCCAAAGCTTTATGGATAAGAGATATTCAATCTTATCTCACTAAGTAACTGCAAGGATTAAGTGATGTAATTCATACGGTTACACAGATACAGAAGTTTTTGATATACAGTATATACCTTATAAACATTTATTCTTATCATTCTACCTCCACAATACACAGATTTACTTTCTCAAGATAAACAATACAATACAATCAGTATTTAATAACTCTCATGTAGAAAGAGATCTGCAGGGGCTGAGGATTTAGCTCAGCGGCACAGTGCCTGCCTGGCAAGCACGACGTCATGAGTTCAATTCCTGGTACCGGGAAAAAACCAAAAAACCAAAAATCAAAAACCAAAAAAACAAAAAAAAAAGAGATCTGATCTGCTATTGGCATATTATGAAAAGTAAACTAAATTAACATAAAAGAAAAAAATAAAGTTATACGTGTATTTCTCAAAGGTTTCTCTGTTCCCCCATAGTCTCATATTCACTTTGGTAATAAGACATTTTAAATTTCAAAAGTAGCAAGAAACTAGGCCAAATTGTAATCAGAGCACTAAATACTAAACACAGACATGTTATAGTTGAAGGTGGCTGTCTCTTTCTATAGATATATTTACTTGTGTAGCATCAGTAAGTTTATAACTCAATCAAAAATGCTAAAATGAAATTAGCTAAGAACCTCATCCATGAAAAGATGACTGTTCTATCCCACTATGGTGAAATGATCAAAGAAATATAAAAAGAAGAATTCTGCTTCATATGCTCCCAGGACAAAAATTAATTAACATAACATTTAAACTTATATTCTAGGATAGGTTATAAATTATTTTCCTTTCTGTTAGAATACTAGCTTTCCCACAATGCTAATTTAAACAAACAAAACAAACAAATATTCAATTACCTTCAGATAATGAAGGGCACGTTCTAATTCATCTTTGGAACAGGAACAAACCAAATGAGAAAAAATGTATTTGAAGTTATTTATTAAGATCTCTCTACGACTGACATTTAATTGTTTTCCTAAAGTTCGAATAAGCGCAGAAGCTGCAGGGCTTGCTTTGGCGGCGAGGTCAGGCAATAGAACCTGTAATGTCCTCTGAAAAAGAACACAGTAACTACTGAAAAATGCACGTCTGTGTGATAAAATACTCACATAAGCTATGCACAAAAATATTCTTTTTTTTTTTGTCTTTTTGAGACAGGGTCTTACTATGTAGTTCAGGTTGGCCTTGAACTCACAGTGTTCTCGTTGAGGCCAGTCTGGGCTACAAAATGAGTTGAATCCCAGCCTGAACTACACAGTGAAACCAGTATCAAAGACGAAAGAGAAAGAAAATAATTTCTCAAGCATATATATTATATATATGCATAGTTTAAGGTAAAAGTCCTAAATTTGATGGATTCTTTAACTGGTCTTTAGAGAGTAAGCAGGAAGAATCATAAACGCAAATTTAAAGTAGTTAATGCTGCGATATGAAAGAAAACCTTTTAACACATCTAACATCCAAATATTGTAACAACTCTATTTTCATTTTGGTTCATTTCCCTTGAGATCTTGTTCATAAAATATATATAAAATCCAAAGATAAAATGGTTGGCCTTTAATTTATTCATTCTACATACACCTTATGAACACTTACTACAAGTCAGTCACTGCCATAAGCACTGGAGATATAATAATGAAAAAGACCCAGGCTGGCTTCAGAAACACACCTTACTAGTGTTATGCCTTTCAATTTAATATGGAAAGTTTTTACAAAGTCCTAATTATTTCATTAAAATGGTTAGATAATAGTTTATGACCTAAAATTAGACATTTAGTTTCTTTTCAGGGTTTTGTTTTTGCTTTGTTACTTGGATAACACTGCAATAAATATCTGTGCCTTTGGATTCCCAGAGTGAAATGAATTAATAAAAGATATGAATACTTTTGTGAGGAAAAAAAAAAAAAAGAATGCTTTTGTGATCCTTAACACATAATCTTTGTTTCAAAGACATGGTAAAGAAAATAACCTCCTCCATCATCTTTTAAAGCTCAGCTTCAATGAATTTCAGACTTCCTAAACCATTCCATACTACAAAGTCAGTAATTTGTATTCAAATCAGATCCCCTATTCCACTAATTATGTATTTATTACTCTAGCTCCTTAAATAATATTAGTCTGAACTACCAATGGACCCAATCACAGTACTAATGGCATAAAAACTCAGTTTACTGAATTAATTTCTGTATAGAATAATTAAAAATCAGCATCAACTTAATTTTTATAATATAAATAATCTTATGCTAAAATTTAAAAATGTATAACCAGGCGTAGTGGTACATGCCTGTGATAGCAGCACTCAGGAAGCTGAGGCAGGAAGATCACTGTGAGTTCAAGGCCAGCCTAGGCTACAAACTGAGTCCAAGGCCACCCTGAATTGCATAGTGAAACACTGTCTCAAAATGACCAAAAAAACCCCCTACAATTAAAAATAATTTTTAATGTATATTTGGAAACTAGGGATCCACATGCTCCTTAATGTCAGATTTTCTTAAAAACAAAAACTTAAATGAAATGAATAAAATATCAAATTGAAAACTTCAATTAATTCAAGTGTATATTACAACTTACAGTAAGGAAACGGTTGAGGTCAGGAAAGTCAAAAACGTTGGCAATTTCAGACAAGGTATTTAAAGTCATTTCTCTCTGGTGAGCGAGGTCTTGTTTCCGCATCTCAGCGTTCTGGTAAGGAATACCTGGAAGCGCTGTCATCTGACTGGAATGGAGGGATTCTACCAAAAACTACAGCAGAAACGATTTTGTTAGTTTTCATACAAGGAAAAAGTTTTAATAATTTTTAAGCCATCATAAAAAGACAATACCAAATTTCATGCTAAGGATTATACCACAAATACAGGATAAAACCAGTACTTTACCAAAGTTTAATCTTTTAGCCATTAATTGAGCATACCTTTCTGGAAACAAAGTGCTAAATCCGTAAGTCAGGTTGTAAAAACTTACTATCACTAAAAAGGTTGAAAAATGGTATCTCCCTAAAGATTAATAATAATGTAGTAATTCTATTAATGATTAAATGATTTTCCCCTTTTACTTATATGTATTCGGACCAAAATGCTAAAATATAAAATGCAAGATTTCATTGTCTTAAATAAATTAAATATGTCATTTAAAAAATAATATTTTAAAGCAGGCAAAAGTATATGTTCTCTTTTTTTGAAATGGGGTCTCACTCTGCTGCACTGGCTCAAATTCCTGTAATCAAGCAATTCAACCTTAGCCTCCTGAGCCACTGTAATAAAGGTGAAAACTGACACTCACCTGACAGATAGGTTTCTTATACTGACTGAAAAAGTTTTGTAGTTTAACACTTTTAGCTGCAGCCAGTGCTCTAATTTCTGTGTATGCTGCTCCAGAGACAGATGCTGATTTGGATAATAAACAATGCAATAGATGCAACAGAGCAAAAGGCACCAAATCTCCTTTTGCTGCCCTAAAATTAAAAAACAAACACACACACACATATACATAACCAATATCTCAGAAACCAATGGAAATCTACAAATAAAATATATACCAAATTCCATGTTTTTTCCTAATTTATCAGATATCTCTTATCACCATTTGGGAGCTATATCCCCAGCTGGCACTATTTCTAATAGGCAAATTTTAAAAAAATGACTACAATAAATAAGAAAGAATATAAAAACTGCCAAATATACCTTCCAATGTCACCTGTTGTAAGAATCAAGGTATCCTTCAACTCATTATTTCTTGATATTTGGGCATTTGTGTATGCTTCCTTCATTCTTAAGACAAAAAGCTAGAATAATAAAATTAACTGGTTAAAAATTTTTAGAGCTAGATTTATGAAAATCCAAATGTTCAAAATAAAAATTATCAACCTCTTTTATAAATCCATCTTCAGAATCCAAGGATTCCAAAATATGCTTGATATTTCCACTAAAAGCCACTCTAACATCCTTGTCTGGATCTTCCATTAAGTTTAATATAGTTCCAAGAACTGCTTTTACATCTGTTTCATCTCCTCTGAAATCAAGATGCTTACAAAGATGATGCAGATTGTCTATGAAAGCTAAAGAGAGAGAGTTTATATTGTCAAATTTGACACATCAAACATCCAAGCTGTAGGGTAAAAACGTGTCAATAAGTAACATGCCACGAATAAGTCTCAGTTCCCTCATGTGGCAATATTTAATATTTAAACATGCTTTATATTTAATAACATCACAAATGATTTAAATCTAAAATAAATTCCAGAATTTTTAAGTTATAATATAACTAGTTCTTTTCAGATTTTGTAGAACATTGTATATACCAACGTAGATTTAAACACACGTTTTACTAATTCAAAAAACGTTGAACTCAGGGAATCTTAGCCTTACTGTTCATATTACAGGATTGACAGGGCCCTAGATACCACCTACAATCTACTGCTTTGAAAATATGAGCATAATTTGCAACATTCTACCAAAACAAATTGATCTGCCAAGTATTTCTGTGAATATCATCCTTCCAATAAACTCGTATTCCATTACCATTACAAAATGGCCAAAAAGACACAATCTACAGTCCTCAGTTGGACAAGGTAATTTAACTATTTGAAGTTCTGAAGGTCCAAAGAGGTGACAGGATATATTAAGAAAGTATATGGTATTACTAAAGAGGACACAGAATACTGAGCCTGACAATACTAAACCAACCATGAGGTATGCCCCATTAGGCTATCAAATCACAACAGCATTTTGAAAATCCAAAAACCACTTTTCTTATAGTTTTGTGATACATTCTAATACCAGTCATTCCATTTACAAATAATCATTACTAAGCATTCAATCTATCAACCATTTAAATTGCTATAATTATTTAAGGCTTCAGGCTAATTTCACCACTGATTTGATAAATGGCTCTTCAATCAGTTTTTGAAATATTAACTAAATCACAGTCACTCACCAAGTTTTACTGGACTAGATATCTTTTTTTTCAGTAGGAAAAGAAACTGCTTACAAATGGAAGCTTTTAATTGAGAAGATGCACATCTGTGTTGAGAAATGGCTTTTATGGTCTTACAGAAGAGGTCTACATGTCCATCTTCAGAGAAAGGTTCTCTTAAAGAGCTTGTCAAATAAAACATGCCGTCAAGAGTACAGACAAGTTGACCAAGAATAGAAGCAAATTCTTTCTTGACAATGTCAGAATCATCTTTGACTTTATCGCTGAAGGGAAAAAAAGAAAAAGCACTAATTCTTCCCTAAATTTTTGTCTTAGACTTGCTTCATTTAGGACAAAGCTACTATAAAGACAAAGCTCAGAAGGAAAAAAAAACATTTAATTCCAAAACTAAAAGCATTACTTGCTCTGTACATTTAGAAATAAACATAATTTTACAAATACAGCCAGAGAATTATCTTTCTAATTAAGTGATATATTCAAATTAAAATTGTATACATACATAAGGATCTTGGGAACTCTGTTACAAGAATGTTCCTGCTGCAATAAGATAAAAAATCCATTAACACAACTAGCCCGTATTACTTCACTAGAGCTCTGCAGGGCCCAGTTGTAAACTGCTGTTCTCCATTCAAGGAATATTCTTCTTGGAAACAGAGTCAGAAGAAACACACATCGTGACTGTGCCTGTGGTGCTGAAGACATTAAATCTATTAGTAAGATTTGTAGTAGTGCTAATTGTTTTTGTTTGTTTGTTTTTGTTTTTTGTTTTTCTCCGGTACCGGGAACCGAACTCACGACCTTGCGCTTGCCAGGCAGGCGCTTTGCCGCTGAGCTAAATCCCCAGCCCCCAGTAGTGCTAATTTTTATACACACATGCATATACACACACATATTTATACATATTGTATGTATGGATGTTGTGAAATCAAGTAACATTTGAAGTGCATATAATATCTAACTTAATTTAAAGCTCCTTTTTGGAAAATATAGCAGGTACACTGAAAAAGGTCTGAGCATAACCTTACTAAGTCATCAGGGAAATACAAATTGAAAAATCACATTCGTCAGACAGCAAACAGTCTTAAAATAGTTACCTTCATGAAATTTTCTTCTTTGTTCTAGATAACAAAAACTTAAAGTCCTACTAAGTCAAGTATCATCAGTGACAATCTAGAATAATAGCGATGCACATCTTATGCTAACAGGAGTTCAAGCAGCAGAACAGAGATGAGGATGTGCAAATCCTACAACCTAATAATCCCACACCTAGGCTGTTATCTTAAAATAGTGCTTCTCCAACTTTAATATGCACATAAATTTCTTGATATTAAAATGCAGATTCTGAATCAGTAGGTCTTGTTGTATCATAATACTGTCTATTTTTGGAGCTGGGGATTTAGCTCAGCGGCAGTGCCTGCCTGGCAAGTGCAAGGTCATGAGTTCGATTCCCAGTACTGGAAAAAAACAAAAACAAACAAAGAAACAAAAACAAAAACAAAAAACACTATTTTTAACAATTATAATTTTACTTGTGATTCTGAACAACCGGAAACAATTTGATTGTCCATCAACACAAGAAACAACAGGTGTCTATCTATATCATCGACTACTATTCAAAAGTTTAAATAAAGTATCAGAATTATAAGCATCACCATAGATAAGTCCCATGAAGATAATGTTGACCAATAAAGGTGTAAAAAGAAAGACAATTGTATGTATTATTTAAGGATAAAATACACATATGTTAAAAGTAATAAAGCAGTCATCAGAATAGTAAATGCCAAATTCAGAATGATAGTTATCTCTGGGGAAAGAATGAAGGAAATCAAATTGAGAAGGGACGATCAATGGACATCTGTTATTTCTCTGACACTGTTATTTCTTACAGTGGGTTTGTGTAAGAGTGGTTGGTGTATTATTATTGTACATTTTCTTTTTGTACTTTGCAAATATTTCCATAAGTTTCTAAAATGAGGATAAAGATATATAAGAATATATTTCACAATTTTTACAGAAAGGAAATGGGATAGATGGGGGCAGGCTTTGATTTGTTACTTTTTATATATCCAACTCCTTTCTGAATTACAGTACTAGGAGTATACCACCTCTAAATTAATGAAAAAATATGTTAGAAACGCTATACAGAGATGAGTCAAAACAAAACAAATACATAAAACACAATTGTGGGACTACTTACAGTAGCTATCTGAGGTCTTCTGGCTTAATGTTAAAAGATTAGTGGCAAATGTGGTCAGTTTTAAAGAGTCATCATCAGAATGGGAATAAATCCATGGAAGTGAGAGCATTCCACACAAATCTTCCAGAATATGATTTTCAAATGAACTTTTTACTAAAGAAATATATAACAGGACATCAATTATACCTTTCCTTAATCACATCTAACTTTTGTCTTTTTCAATAAAAACACAGACACCCAAAACATCAACTTGTAATACACATTCAAAAAACAGGATTCTTAATGTAAAGGGTCACAAATGATTCCCTTTCTCCTTCCCCGTTTTTGTGGTGCTGGGGACTGACTTCAGGGCCTTGCATATGCTAAGCACAATACCACTGGGCTACACTTCTAGGCCCATGAATGATGTTCTGAGGTCTATGAAGCCAAATAAATGACTAAAGACTAATAAATCAAAATATTACACATATAAATTTGAAACTTGGAAATTACTGAAAAATTGAATTAACTGGGAAAGAAATACTTCTTGGTATCCTAAATGATTGTGCATGTAGGCTTTAGGCAAAAAAGTATCTCTGCAATGATTAAGGTTACTCTGATCTACTGTTTATTTGTACTTACCTTGCATATAAATCAAAGCATCATAAATCTTCATCACATTATCAATGACTGCCTCCAATTCAGGTTTCTGAACAGATTCTAACAAATTCCTACAGCTCTTAAGCACTTTTGTATAAAAATTCAAAGACATCCAAGTTATCACCACTGAAGGTTTCTTCTTAGATGTGTATTGACAATCCTTGAAATCATGGCTATAGGAAGTACATTTTTAAAAAAAGACATTAGAATTAAGATGAATTTTATTACAGTCAAACATAATCTTATTGTAAAACCTAAGGAAACTGATTACAAAACTCACTCACAGGACCAGGGATATGGTTCAGTGGTTGAGCACTTAAAACACTTGCCTAGAGCATGTAAGGCCCTGGATTTGATCCCCAGCACCATCTAAATAAACAACGACAACAAAAACCTAACCTATAAGCTTAAACCAATTTATATAAACATGCAAGTCAATTAAAAGCATTCTTATTTTAGATTTAATCTCTTTATGCTGGCTTAAATCACTTAATGATCTGGGAATTTAAATTAACCCAGGATCCTTAAATGTGGCTTCACCAAAGCTAAAAATGACAGAAGGTATGTGTATGTAATTATTAACTGACTTGTAAACCCTTTCTTCATAATAGAGCAAGAGTAGACTTCAGTCTAATTTATTCTTTCATGTTATCTCAAATTTCAAATTTGATGGAACTGAAACTAATACACTTTCTCTAAAATCTCTTTTACAACTCTGTACTGGCTAGTTAACAGTGAGTCAGAAAATACACAATGAGTGTTACAAAATTAAGAAGGAATGCTGGTCTAAAACACGGCACTAAAATTAAACCTTCAAAGAGAAATCACATTTTGGCACTTCTAATAGAAAATTTATCTTAAGAATACTAAACTGAAAATCTAACAAGTTCTAAACTCCTATTTTTATTATCACAGGGAGAAATGTCAAAAGAACACTGACTTTTCAGTTATACGTATGTTCCCATACTTCCTAATTTTGTATTCTAGGAAAGTCAGTTTAGGCTTTAGACGAAAAAGAGCCTTGGGAGGCTTAATTTCTAATCTGTAAAATGGGCACAACTGTATTTACCTCTAGGATTGTTGTAAAGATTAAATAGGATGTGTACACTGCCTAGCATAGTGCCCAGCAGTAGGCATTAAGCAGAAAATTATAAAGTATGTGTTTTACGGTTCCAAGAACCAAGCGAATAATGAGGTCTACTAAAACAACAAACCCAAATGCACTACAGGAAACCCACCCAGAAAATGTAAGAACTTATTTTACCAGTCCAGTTTTTCATGAGAACAGTGAACAGTACACAAAGCAGTCAGTTGTAATATAACAGCAATTCCTTCTAATGTCTCAATTACAGGTTTCTTTAGATTGCTAGATTCAAGGGAAATCTGAAGGGATTCAGCTTTCTGTCTCAGGGCACTCCATATTATATTCTTCTTGCTCATGTCCACGTTTATAATTCTATGATAAATTACAACCACAGTACAAACATATTAACATTCAGATTCAGTTCAAACATGAAACACATGACTAAGGGTACAGCTCAGGGGTAGAGTGTGCGCTTAACATGCGCAAGGCCCTGAGTTCAATCCCCAACACCAGAAACAAAAACAAACTAAACAAGCACAATCCCAAACATATTGAAGAAAGAAAAATGCCAAGTAATATAAATTTCTATCTACAATAGGATAGATTTAAACAAGTAAAATAATGTTCAGGCTGGCTAAATATGGCAATTCTTTGGCTACATTAAAAAAACATTACTTACTGACAATGGAAAAACTACTGATGGATCCACAGTCTCAGATTTTTTTTTTCTTTTTTTGCTGGGGAGGGGTTACCAGGAATCAAACTCAGGACCTCATGCTTGCCAAGCAGGTGCTGAGCTATATTCCCGGCCCCCTACTTTTCATATATTAAAAAGCTAAATAAAACAGGCATGTAAAAAAAATTCAAAGTAACTGTATTCAGCCATGAAATGTTTCATACTAAACAACCAGTGAAATATTTTAAGCTTTCCTTTAACTATATTACATTTCATATGTGTTCGTTTAAATCAAAGTACTTAAATTAATTAATTAATTAATTAATTGTCTTTTTGAGACAGGCTCTCGCTTGCTATGCAGTTCAGGCTGGCCCTGAGCTCACTTTTGTGCCTCAAACTTGCAATGATCCTCTTGTCTCCTGAGTGCTGGGATTACGGGCATGCGCCACCCCACCCGGCGCCTAAAATTGATTTATAAAAGTGAGTAAAATTTTATTAAACAGCTAAATAAAAACAATGAAGTCATACTCTTCAGACTGTTTTGACGCTCTCTTGGAAGAGTTTAGCGAGGAGCTGAGTCTCCGTCTTTTGGGGGATATTCCATCACTGTTACTGCTGAGGTTTTCCTGCTGAGTATGGCAGTGGAGCTCCTCAATGATTTCCATACTTTCCATTTTCAATGCTGCATAAAGTGGGCCCAACAGGTACTAAGAAAACAAAAATAATTTCAAAAACTAACTCTTAGAAAATACGTCTACACAATTTATAGGCAATTAGAAATCACTGGGAGGTATGTTTTCTAGTAAGATAAACTGTTTCCAAGGTTTCATAAGGCAAATAAAACATTCAAGTTAATCTATATTATTCCATAGTCTATACACTAAGGATGGTTCTATGGTCACAAAAAGCTGAAGACAAATGCTTCTCTCTCTATTTTATTTTCTCTCTATTAACATGTTAGAAAGAAAAAAATCTATAAAGGAATTACTAATTTTTCCTACACTATAAATCTAGCAAGATTTAGAGACATTAAACTAAAATGCTAATCAAATAAATACACATCTGTACATTTTATTATATCACCTGTCTCCCACAAACTAAACAGGAAGAAGGGCAGAATTTGGCATGACTAAATTATTCACAGCATTCCTAAAGTGACTGATTATAACCTATCAAAGATAAAACCTATATGAGGAATCAAAGCTCCTATAAAGTTGATAATTAGTCCCCTTTCAATTAAGAATATAACAAACACACTTATACTTCACAAATTGTATTTTAAAATATCTACTCAACTGGCAGTTCACTAAAACCTAAATAAACAAATACTCTGGAATCAAAATAAAAAATCCCTAGGAGGAGCCATACTAGACTGTGAAAATCATATCCTCAAAACACATTAGTAGTAAAGATACTCTATTTTCTCATTATTACACCTTCACATATATGCATAAATTTAAGTGAAGAACATATATACTTAACAAACAATCTTAAAAATTACTTACCTCTACATTTGCTTGAACTCCAAGAACATCTACAATAGCTCTACAAATATTTCTCACATAGACCTTCCTGACTTGTAAGGCAGATTCATACTCAGCTGGCACAAATTTAAGGAAATACTGCAGTAAATGACACAACGCTGCTTTTAGCAAATCAGACTTGAGCTGCAGAAGCACACCATCTTCAAACATGACACAGAGTTTTTCCAGCAGCATATTTAAATAGACAGGTTCAATATTTTTATAAGCTTCTGTTTCAAAGGGGAATATTGTCTTTATTAGCTTTGATAATGGTGCTTCATATAATTTCAACTGGTCAGTGTCCATTTCTACGAGGTGCTTTAATAATTCTAGAAAAGAGCTGAAGAACGTGCTGGCTGGTTGTGCTGGTAGTCCTCCAAGCTCAAAGAGTTCAGTTAAAAGGCTCATTGCTAAGGATTTAGTTTTTGGATTACCATATTCTAGGAGAACACAACCTATCCTCCAAAGTATGAGTTCTTGCCTTCTAAAAAACACAGTTGTAATAATGCGACTAAGAACCATTAACAAGGTGACTTCAACAAATTCTAAATTTTGCATGCTCATGAGCTGCAAAGGAGCTGGCTGTAGATATCCCATGTGTTTATCTAAGTGGCTTAAAAATCGGTTAATGACCACTGGCCATTCCATAGTCTCTCCCATTGCATTTCTTCTGTGGAGGTAAATGAAGTCTTCAAAAAGATGTAATAATTCCTTTGTGAATACCCCAAAAATAGCAGGACTCTTGCTTTTAAAAAGAAATAATAATGAGCAGATAACTTCAGAGATTTTCCTATGCAACACATAACAGGATGGAGTTGCTGCAATCCGTAAAAGTCTTGTTATGATCCAATTGCTGAATTCTTTGAAACAAACAAAGATATTCAATAAACAGATATATCAGAAGTATTAATTTGCCAAGTGCTTGATGACTGAATTTCAACATATAATCTTCATTAACAAAACAGTCTACACTCCTTACACAATAGAAACATATTATAGTAGTTTAGAATATCAACACTGAATCAGACAGACAAGGTCCAAGCCTGTACTTACTAACTGCTTGACTTGTGCATTTCTCTGCATCTAAGAAAGTAGAATAATCTACATTACGGGTTGCGATGAGGATCAAATAAGATAATGTATGTGAACCACTCAGAGTAGCTCCCAATGTGTAAGAAATGTTCCACACATGGTAGCTAGTATTACCCCTATTGAGTGGCAGCAGGGCTGAGGGTGTACTTTAGCAGTAGGGCTTTTGCTAACACATGCATAGCCCTAAGCTTAGTCCCTAACACAAGAAAAAAAAATTAATGAGTGGTGACTCTATTCTAGGTGTATAACAATAAATCATAGTTGTCTTTCTAAACCATATAGTTTCTTGAGCTTTTTGATAATTAAGAAACATATTTTATATCACATACATATAAATATTTTCCTTAAATAGATGAAACAAAACTCATAACTTTTAACAGTAGTTACTCTTATTACATGTAATGTACTATGATATTTTCTAGTCTGTTTCATCTTGTTTTAATGCTAGTGCAAAAACATACACGTAGGCTGATGGAACAGAACAGAGGACACCAAAACACTCTCAGGCACATTTAGCCATCTGTTTTTTTGACAAAGGGGCCAAAACATGGTGGAGATAAGATAGTTCCTTTAATAAATGGTGCTGAGAAAACTGGCTATCCACATGCAGAATACTGAATCTGTACCTCTATAGAGTATTGAAACTATATCTCTAGGTACTAAAATAAAATCAAAATGGATCAAAGATCTAAATATTAAATCAGAAC
>NW_004955508.1:3340694-3352564 GCF_000276665.1 Chinchilla lanigera | reverse complement strand
AAAAAAAAAAAAAAAAATAGAAACACCTGATCTGCAAGAAGATAAATAGGTAAAACTCTTGAAGACATAGGCATAGGCAGGGACTTTCTGAACAGGATACCAACTGTACAAAAAATAACATCAAAAATCACCCAATGGGATTATATCAAACTAAAAAGGTCCTGTACAGCAAAGGAAACAACCAACAGAGAAAAGAGAAAACCTACAGAATGGGAAAAATCTTTTTGCCAGCTACTCCTCAGACAGGATTAATATCCAGAATATATAAAGAACTTGCCAGATGTGGTAATGCATGCCTGTAATCCCAGCAGTAAGGCTGAGCAGGAATATTGCTACAAGCTTGGAATCATCCTGGGCTACACGGTAAGTTGTTCAAGACCAGCCTTGAGATAAGACCTTGTCTCAAAAAAAAAAAACAAAAAACAGACCCTCAAAATTAAAAGATCAAACCAAAAAATGGGCAACTGAAAGGAACAGAAACTTCTCAGAAGTACAAATGGCCAATAAATATATGAGAAAACGTTCAACATCTCTGGTCATTGGAGCAATGCAAATTAAAACAACCCTGAGAGATTCTATCTTACTCCAGAAAGAAAAGAAATCAAAAAATCAAATAAGAACAAATGCTGGCGAGGCTGTGTGGAAACAGGAACCCCTTTTCATTGTTGGTAGAAATGTCAACTAGTACAACCACTACAGACATCAGTATGGAGATACCTTAAAAACTAGAAATAGAAATTCCATTTGACCCAGCTATTCCTCATTAGGTATCTTCTCGAAAGACTTAAAGACATCACATTACAGTGATACATGCAAACCCATGTTTACAGCAGCACAACTCAGAGTAGCTAAATTCTGGAAGTAGCCTGTAAGTCCAGCAACAGATGAAGGGATGAGGAAAATATAGTACAATGCAGTACTGCTTTGCCACAAAGAGGAGAAATTTGGGTTACTGGTAGGAAAATGGACGCACCTTGAGATTATAATGTTATAAGGAGAATAAATCAGACATAGAAGCTTAAGTATGGCATGGTTTCTTTTGTATGAAAGACCCAAAGTACAAAAAATTAAAAGAGTGAATTGAAAGATAGATAATAAGAACAAAAGTGCAACCATCTGTGTGATATCTCTGAAGAGCAGTTTTATGGGTAATTCCATACAACAGATTGCAGATGAATGCTTCAGTACCAGCAGCACTTACCGACACAGCTATGTTTGGCCTCATTTTGCCCCTGGCTTCCATTCACATTTACAAACATAAGTGGGGAAGATTTCATGATATGCTGGATGAAATCAAGCAACATCACAGAAGTTGGCTGAGAGTCAGTTTTCTTTACAAGTTCTACAGCAACTAAAATAATAAAGGATTTTAAGAGTCGTGACAAATTAAACAGTGTACCTTTAAAAAAATCAGGTTTTGGTAATCAGAATTATATTCACCACAGTGTTCATGTTAAGATAATGGGGCTAAATACTACACTCTTACCTAATTTTACATGTCAAACAGTCATATGCACTCACATATCATACATCCAATTCAGCAAATGTGTACTATAAACCTGGCAGTGTGCTAAATCTGAGGGTTTGTTAAAAATCTCATAATCTGGTGAAGGAGTCAAGCTAACAATGGCAGTACAATATGGCTGCATGAATCCAGAAGAGGAAACAGGTGTCTGGGAACACACTGTTAAGGAATTCCTAGATGAGGAATTAGTCAAGCAGAGGGGTAAGACAGTGGTCTAAACAACAAGGGTAACATAAAAATACACATTTTGCAAGTATTTCTAGTCCTTGGTTAGTTTTCAGCAACCCATAACTTTACTGACTGAAATAAGAAAGGCTAAATCATTACTATAAATCATAAAATCTGTGCCAAATCTGCAATGAAAATTAAACCCTGAGCCAACTGCTATTCCACATTAACCTTTCTGTATAATTTCAACAGATATGATACTTTCTTGTCAACTTGGTAATATTTATCTTTCAGATTACTATGAACAGGCAAGTTCACTTAACAACTCACACAATTCTATTACCTCTTGCTGGGCATGGTGGCCCACGCTTGTAATCCCAGGACTTCGGAGGCTGAGGCAGGAGGGTTGATGCAAGTTCAAAACCAGCCTGGGCTACAAAGTGAGCTCAAGGCCAGCCTGAACTGCATAGTGAGACCTTGCCTCAAAAAGACAAAAGAAAAAAAAAATTCTATTACCTCTTACCAACAAAGGTGGCAACTCACTTAAAGAGCTTTTTGTGGCATTTACTGGTCTCCCTAGCTGGTACAAAATGTTGCTAAAATAAGGTCCACATGATTGGATTCAGCTAAATATGTTTTATGTATAGTATCTGATATTCAAGAACTCATAGCTAGCAGTAAAAAAAAAATCTAGACTACTAATAAAAACAAAATTATTTAAAAACCTAAATCACATTGTTACAAGAAATAACTTAATAAACAATGTGCTTTAAAACATTATCAAAAAACAATAATTATCACAAATAGTAACTTTATAAGTAAAATTACCTATAGAAAAACACCAATGCATAGAAAAAAAATCTAATTCATAGAGCTTATATGTGAAATAACTATGTAAGAAATAAAGCTTATATAAGAAATCTTACCAACATTTACATCTGTAAGTATTCGGTCAATGAACTGACACAGAATTTGTCTTGGCTTCTGTACAACTGTATTATATTCCTCTGGAGTGGCGCTAAAAATACAAATAAAAAGCTTTTAATCCTTAAGGTGACTCTTAATTTCTTTTGTTTGTTTGTTTGTTTGTTTGTTTTGTCTTTTTTTTCTGGTACCGGGAATCGAACTTACGACCTCGCGCTTGCCAGGCAGGCGCTGTGCCGCTGAGCTAAATTCCCAGCCCCAAGGTGACTCCTAATTTCATTTGTAGAAAATTCTCTGAAGTTGAATTTATCAAATGTGTTTAGGTTCAGTACATTTACAATATTCTGCTTAAAAGTGAAAAGTAAGTCTAAATACATATTACAAACTTAGGAGGGAGGAAAGGAAACAAAGGAAAGGAAAGGGAAAGGAAAAGGAAAGGGAAAGGGAAGGGAAAGGAAAGGAAAGGAAAGGAAAGGAAAGGAAAGGAAAGGAAAGGAAAGGAAAGGAAAGGAAAGGAAAGAAGACAGGAAGAAAGGAAGAAAGAGAAGGAAGGAAGGAAGGGAAAAAAGAAGGAAAAAGAAAAGAAAAAGAAAGAAAAATGTTAAATGACACCACAAGAACCCTATCTATGGAATCTAACCCTGCCCTGCTCAGTATGGTAGCTACTAGACACATGAGGCTATTCAGTGTCTAAAATGAGTCTAAATTGAGATGTGTTGTAAGTATGAAATACATATTATATTTCTAATAGAAGGAAAAAATGAATAGTATTTTATTAATAATTGTATATTAATTACAATTATTACTTGAAATAATCTTAGAGTTAAAGGTATCACAAATAATAATTCACCTATTTTCTACTTTTTTTTATATATTCTGAGATGGAGTTTCACTTTGTAGTATAGACTAGCCTCAAACTCACAGCAATCTTTCTGCCTCAGCCTCTCAAGTGCTGGGATTAAAGGTGTGCACCACAACGCCCACCTCCTTCCTACTTTTTAAAATGGGATTACTAGAAAAATTTTAATTACACATTAACCTCTATTGTATTGCCATAAACAAAGCTCATCTAGACTTCTGGAACAATCTACAATACACAATGCATTCAACAAATAACTTGTAAGGCAGCTAAGACTTAAGAGTCATATCAACTAATACAACGCATGATCCTAAACTAAATTCTGATTCCACATAAAAATAACAACTAGCAAAACTTGAGCTTATAGTAGATACTTGATGTTATATTTTTAGGTACAATCATGGTCTGGTGACTGTTCTACTGGTGTTTATACCCTTTATTAATACTAATATTAATGGATGAAATGATATCTGAAATTTGCTTCAAAGTAATCTGTGTTGATATGAAAAAGGCCATGAATTGGTCATTGTTGGGTGATGGGTGAATAAATATAGTATTTTTTCTTCTTTTGTTATGTTTGAAATTTGTCACAATAAAAGGTTTAAAAAGTTTTTAAAAATACATATACAGTATTTAGTCTTAAAACTAATTAATAAACAATAGCAAGGAAGAGAAAAACAATTAAGTATTGTACCCTAGAATCCTGAATGACTTCAACCTGGTCTCCAAAAGGCCAGCTACAGTGGTGCACACATGTGATCCCAGTACCTGAGGGTGGGCCATATAGTAAATTCAAGGCCAACCTGAACTACTCAGCAAGACCTTATCTCAAAAAACAAAAACAAAAAGTCACCATAGAAGAGAATACAAGAATTTAGTAGAGGGCTGGGGATTTAGCTCAGCGGCACAGCGCCTGCCTAGCAAGCACAAGCTCATTAGTTCGATTCCCGGTACTGCAAAAAAGCCAAAAAAAAAAAAAAAAGAATTTAGTAGAAAATGTGTGCTGCAGATTATCACATAGTGATTCACATAATACAGAAATCAGGCAGTCATACTTATAGTCAAACAATATTTACTGAAGACGCATCATATGCCAGGCAATAAATCAGAAGCTACTATTAAGAAAATGAAAGAAAGTGTTTACTGGAGGAGACATTGTAAGTCAGCCTACTCCACTACTCAGGGTAGAATATAAGTCTATTTACCAGGGCTGGGGATTTGGCTCAGCAGCACAGCGCCTGCCTGGCAAGCATGAGGTCATGAGTTCGATTCCCGGTACGGGGGGTGGGGGGCGGGGGGGGGAGTCTATTTACCAAAACAGAGAAGGGAGTACAGGTACAGAGAGAAAAACCAAACCAGTTTTAGAAACAATGAGTTTAAAATCTCAAGGGAATAACTAAAAGAGATATCTAAAACAGAGTTGAAATTAGTTCTAAATCTCAAAAACTATCTACACTAGAGAAATAAACTATCGTTTAACACCTAGTAAACAAGTTTAAATATGTGGTCCATCATTCCAACTCACAGGCAATAAATTAGGAATAATGACTCTAATTTGGATTTGAGACTGACCCTTACAGAGATTAACTAACCTATCTAAGATCACAGTGAGTAACAGGGAATGCCTGTAATATGAAGGCAGTTATAAGTCAGTAACAAGAAAGCCAAAAAAGAAACTTGTTAGAGAAGCCAAAAAGGTTAGGATTTCAAGAAGGGAACAATCAACAGGACCAAGTTAGTTCTTCAAAATATCCTTTGGATTTCTTTTTGGTAAAATATAAATTGCATGAAGCTTATTACTATTTTATAATTTTTAAGTGCATAGTTCCATGGTATTAAGAACATTAACTGCAACCATTACCACCAAGTTCTCTAGAACTTCTCTTCCCAAGCCCTAACTCTACACCCATCAATAGTAACTATTTCTCTCTCCTCTTATCCTCTGGTAATCACCATCACACTTTGTCTCCGTGAATTTGATGACTTCAGGTACCTCACCTAAGTGGGACGTTGCAGTATCTTTCCTTTTGTAACTGACTTATTTCACTTAGCATAATGTCTTCAAAGTTCACCTATCTTGTAGAATATCAGAATTTCCTTCATTTTTAAGGCTAAATGACATTCCATTCTATGTATGTGTACTGCATTTTGCTTATCCATTCTTCTGTAGATCAACACTTGAGCTGCTTCCTCACTGTAGGTATTATGAATAATGCTGCTATAAACACGAACGTAAAAATATCTGCTCAAAGCCCTGCTTTCAAGTTTGGGTTGTATATACCAAGAAGTGGGATTGCTAGAATGTAAGGTAATTCTATGTTTAAGTTTTACTTTGTTTTGTTTTTTGGTGCAGTTCCCACACCACGTTTCACAGGGATTACCCCACTGTACATCTCCACTACGAGTGCACAAGACTTCCAACTTCCCCACATCCTTACCAACACTGGTTATATTTTAAAAATATAATATCTATCCTAATTGGTGTGGAATGATATCTCCTTGCATCTTCCCAATGATCAGTGACATCGAGCATGCATCTTTCCATGTGTTAATTGACTATTGTAGATGTCTCTGGAGATACGTCTGTTCAAGTCCTCTGTCTATTTTTCATCAAGCTGTATTGTTCTGTTATTGAGTTATAGGAATTCTTACAAATTCTGAATAATTATCAGATACATCTCTAGACTAGCGATATAAATTGGGAGTTATCAGATGATATAATGGTAATTATATCATCACCACTGCCATCATATTTTGTCCAGACGTGTGAAACAGGTAATATGGATGATATTTAAAGCTTTCTGACTAGATAAGATTACTTTGCAAAAGGGCCAAGGACATCACCCAAATACAAAGAAAGAAAGAATGACTTCTAGATTCCTGGTTTGGAGAAATAAGCAAATGTTACCATTTACCAATACATTAGTACTTTAGCCAATGAGAGGAATTTTTAAAAAAATTTTTTTAAGAAGGGGCCAGGAGATACAGCTCAGTGGTAGAGCACACGCTTACTATGCATGAGAGTCTATGTTCAATCCCTAGCACCAAAAAAATACAACTTAAATTTAAAAAAAAATTGGTGAGGTTAGGACATGTGGAGAATCTGCATTGGATATACTGACTCCTAATCAGATATGGGACACCCAGTGAAAATACCAGTATACATTGTGTGTACATATATAAGTATATAACAATCTATAGGACATATGGTTTGGAGAAATGTATTTGGATTACCAAATTGCAAATGGTAGTCAAAGGCAGGACAGAGGAAAAGATCACCTAGAAAGACTTTACAGAGTACAGATTACTAATGGAAAAAAAAAAGGCAGTATAAAATTAAATCCCCGAGAGACTGAGAGACTAAGAGAGTGAGAGAGTGAGAGACTGAGCCCAGCATTTGGAACACTGGCATCTCATTTTAAAAAAAATTAACTGCCATAGTCAAATGGGAAAAAAAAATACTTTGGAAGAAAAGGCCTGAATCTGAAATCCAGCTCTGATATGTGTTTAGCTGCGACTTTGGTTCTTCAACTTCTGTGACTCCTCCCTCCCCCAAATGTGAACCCAAAGCCTTCACACCTGAGCTACATCCCCAGCCCTTTTTACTTTTTATTTTGAGACAGGGACATGCTTAATTGCTAAGTCTCTTAAGTTGCCTAGGCTGGGCTTGAATACTGGATCCTCCTATCTCAGCCTCCCAGAGTGCTGGGGTTATAGGCCTGTGCCACCGTGTCTGGCTGACTCTGTTTCTTAATATATAAACAGTGACAGGGCTGGGGATATAGCTCAGTGGTGCAGCGCCTGCCTGGCAAGCTCAAGGTCATGAGTTTGATTCACTGTACCAGAGAAAAACCAAAAAAAAAAAAAAAAAACCCAAAAACTATATATAAACAGTGACAACATTTGCTCCATCTGTATTATGGACATGCTATGAAAGTAAATAAATTTGTTTTTAATGAAACAATCATGGCAATTAAAACTATATGGTAACTGTCTATATATGTCACTTCTATTCATGCTCTCAGAATAGCTGCAACACTCTGAATGAAATGTAACACAAGCTCTGTTGATAAAGGCTGTATATAAATCCTAGAAACCATTAGTTTTACTAACAAGTCTCATGCAAGAAGAGAGAAAAATATTAATCAACTAATTCTACATTAAGTCAAGATGGGAAAACCACACTGAACTCCACAGTCATCCTGAAAGATAAAATTTGTGCATCAACTTCCTAAAAGGACCACTTGTAATTCTCTTCTTTTAGAAAAGTAGTGTTATAAAATGTTGACACAAATATTCTTATCACATCCACACAAAGTGAAAAAAAATTCACACACAAAAAAGTGATGTAGTTAGGTCATGAATGGTCTCTCTGATGGTGTACTGAAATGAACAGTCAATGCTTACTATATTTTATGTTCCGATCGACTTTGCATGCTTGTGTCTGATGGTCTGAGCAACTGATTTGAAGGTAACAATATGCAATGGAATTACAATGGTGAATTCCTACCATCTTGTCTAGTGAAACTCTGTATTATCTCTAATATTTTATGGAAAAAATATTTTCTTATTCTCTTTAATGGTTTGAGCAATCTGTCATTCTTACATCTGGTAATCTGAGCAATGTAGTTGAGGATAGCGATATGCAGTGTAACAACCACTGTTGATTTGTATTATTTTGTCTTGAGACCCTGTATCACTTTGAATGTTCTTGCTTTGATTTATGACCTTGATACTGCTATGCTGCTACTGTTCTATTTTTTTGTTTGTTTGTTTCTCATATACTACTCCCTTTAAAATAAAAAAAAAAGAAAAAGAAAGAATGGCCTCTCTATTTATTCTCCTATTTATGTGAGAAAAGACTAGATTCCTTTGCATGATCAACAATTGGAAATGACCACACAACTGCACTGCCGAAAGAAAGGGAAGCAGGTATCCCATGAAATTAATGTCAATAGTACTGACTTTGTGTGGAAAGTTTCCTGTTAAAGAAATTGAGAAGCAATTGTTCCAATTGCTAATACAACTGTAATATTAGTACATACCCATTTATTTCTTACAGTGAAAGTAAAAAACAAAACTAAACCCCCAAAACCCTCATGTCTAGACTTTAGTCTCATTTGAGGAAAGCCTACTTAAGTGTGTTAAAGGGGATGGCAAGCATTAACACACTTCCTGTCTCTTTAGTAACATAAGCAGTTTACATGAGAAAAACTTTAATGAAGAAGGAGGTACCCAACAGCACCTTCTCCCTGAGACAGGATGCACTGCACTAGAGGAGTGATTCAGACCTGTGGACACATGTGGGGGAACAACAGACCTGAAAGATTGCACTAGCTGGTGTCAGTAATTTTCTAGGCTGTGTCTTATGCTATTGTCATTGTACAACTATAGCCAAAAGTGACATAATTGTTCTAAACAGCTGTTCTTTCTGGTATTCCAAGACTGAGACTGACTGGAAGTAGTCACTTCCTAAGGGTTCTAAATACTAGCAATAAAATAACCCACCATAGGCAATTTACAAACATCACCCCAGGAATTAAACTAAAAAAGAGAAGAAAAGAAAAAGAGAACACACTTAAATAAGATGTAACTCCAAACATCCAGTTCACCAAAGGCAAACCCAGGGGACAGTAAGGTGGGATAATCTGGAAAGCACCTATCTGGCATCTCTGAAGTGGTAACAACAAAAAAATCGAATGAGGCTCTACAAAATATCAAATCAGAAATAATTTCTCAGATAACTGCAGAGATCATGTTCACAATGCTTAGTGACTCTAGAGCAGATACAAACCAAAAAATGGAGGAGCTTAAGAAAATTATGAAGGCCAGGGATATAGCTCAGTGGCACAGCACCTGCCTGGCAAGCATGAGGTTGTGAGTTTGATTCCTGGTACCATGAAAAAAAAGAAAAGAAAATTATGGAAGCCATGAATACTCAGCATAGGAAAGAAATGGAATCTATAAGACAGATTCAAGCAGATATCCAGGAGAATAAAAATTTGATTGAAAGTATTCACAGCAGATTAAGCCAATGTGAAGATAGGATCTCAGATATAGAAGACAGGCTTGCAGTTAGCAATCATGAAAAGAAAGACTTCTTAAAGATAGCAAGAGACAATGAGAAATCAATGTAGTAGCTGATAGATGGTGCAAAGAAAAATAACTTATGATTGACTGGAGTCAATGAAAAAGCAGGGGATAGCACAGATGGTATTTAAGAAAATTGTTCACAGACATCATGGCAGAAAACTTGCCTAGTAGAGGAAAAAGAATTTGACATACAGTAAGTGAAGCATATAGAACTCCAATTAGCCATGATTTTAAAAAAATCTACAGCCAGGCATATCATAGTCAAGATTCCAGAAATTCAACACAAGAACACTATCTTAAAAGCTGTCAGGGAAAAGAAACAAATCACCTTTAAAGGAAAGCCCATCAGAATCACAGCTGATTTCTCAGTACAAACCCTCCAGTCAAGGAGAGCTTGGAGTGAAGTATTTCAAGTTCTAAAGGAAAACAACCTTCAATGCAGACTGATGTTCCCTGCAAAACTATCTTTCAAAACCAATGGAGAAATAAGAGACTTTCATGACAAAGAACATCTGAGGAAATTTATGACAACCAAACCAGCACTCCAAACTCTTCTGAAGGACATTCTACAAAGAGATAACAAGGACTACAACCCCATGAACACCAACAGAAGGGATCCACCAGGCAAAGCAAACAAATAGAGGGAGGGAAAAAAGCGGGGGAGACAACCACAGGGGCAACAACAAACAACAACACAACAAAGACAAATCAATACATATCAGTTATAACCATCAATATTAATGGCCTCAATTCACCAATCAAAAGACACAGACTGGCAGAATGGATCAAGAAGCAAGATCCAACAATATGCTGCATACAAGAAACATTTAATTAAAAAAGAAATCCATAGATTGAAAGTCAAAGGATGGAAAACAATACTCCATGTGACAGGAACCTGGAAAAAAGCTGGGGTAGCTGTTCTATTTGCAGACAAAGTGAATTTCAAGCCAAGACTGATTAAGAGAGACACAGGAGGTCACTACATCCTTGCAAAGGGAACAACCCAAGAGAAACAGATAACAATCATAAATATATACGCACACAACTATACAAAACAAATATTAATGGGCATAAAAAATCAAATAAGCACTAATACAATTGTATTGGGAGATTTCAATACCCTACTGTCACAAAAAGACAGATAAACTAGACAAAAAAAATCAACAATGAGAAGCTGGGCGTGGTGGTGCACGCCTGTAATCCCAGCACTCAGGAGGCTGAGGCAGGAGGATCATTGCTAGTTTGAAGCCAGCCTGGGCTACAAAGTGAGCTCAAGGTCAGCACAGTGAGACCTTGTCTCAAAACAAAACAAAACAAACAAAACAAAACAAAAATCAACAATGAAATAATAAAACTGAACCAAACTTTTGAACAAATGGACTTAGTAGATGTCTACAGAATGTTCCACCCCACAGCATCAGAATACACATTCTTCTCAGCTGCACACAGTACAGTCTCCAAAACAAACCACATACTAGCTCATAGAACATGCTTAAGTAAATGCAAAGGAATTGAAATTATCCCATGCATATTATCAGACCATAATACAGTGAAACTAGAAGTCAATGGCAAAAGAAATCACAAGAACTTAATAAACACATGGAAATTAAATAGCACCCTCCTGAATGACCAATTGTAAAAATTAGACAGTTTCTACAATTAAATGATAACTACAATACAATGTATCAAAACTTATGGGACACGATGAAAGTGGTTCTAAGAGGGAAATTTATAGCAGTGAATACCCTTATCAGGAAAATAGAGCAAGTAGAAATAAACAACTTAACGTTGAACCTCAAACTTCTACAAAAAGAAGAGCAGGCTAAGCCAAATAAAGTTCAGAGCAGAAATTAATGTATTGGAGACTAAAAAAACAGTACAAAGAATCAATGAATCGAACATTTGGTTCTTTAAAAGATGAAATAAAACTGACAAACCCTCATCCAACTTTATCAAAATCATGAAAGAAAAGATTCAAGTCCATGCAGTTAGGAATGAAAACAGTGAAATCACAACAGACTTGGCAGAAATCCAGAAGATCATCTATGCCTACTTCAAAACCTTGTATTATAATAAGACAGAAAATGTAGAAGAAATAGACAGATTCCTAGATACATGTGAATTACCAAAGCTGAATCAAGAAGATATAAAAATCCTACATAAGCCAATATCAATCACTGAAATCAAAGATGTAATTAAAAACCTACCAACAAAGAAAAGTCCAAGCCCTGATGAATTCACTGCTGAATTCCACAAGAAATTTAGAGAAGACTTAACACCACGACTTCTCAAACTCTTTAA
>NW_004955508.1:3330749-3340059 GCF_000276665.1 Chinchilla lanigera | reverse complement strand
TCAGTAGCATAGCTGGATACAAAGTCAACACTGAAAAATCAATACCCTTCCTATACACGAATAACAAACTCACCAAGAGAGAAATTAGGGAAACAACACCTTTCATAATAGCATCCAAAAAAATGAAATACCTACGGATTAATCTAACAAAGGATGTAAAAGACATCGACATTGAAAAATACAGTATTCTGAAAAAGGAGATTAAAGCAAATATCAGAAAATGCAGATATCCCTTGCTCTTAGGTAGCAATAACCAATATAGTGAAAATAGCCATACTTCTTAAACTGATACACAGATTTAATGGAATTCCAATCAAAATTTCAACAGTATATCTCACAGAATTAGAGAAAACAATCCTAAAATTCATTTGGAACTGTAAGAGACCTAGAATAGTAAAGGCAATTCTGGGCAACAAAGGCAAGGCAGCGGGCATCACAATCCCTGACCTGAAATTATACTATAAACCTACATTGATAAAAACTGTGAGGTACTGACAGAAAAAAAAACAGACCTAAAGATCAATGGAACAGACTAGAAGATGCAAAAACAACTCCATTCTCAACCACCTCATCTTTGACAAAGGTGCCAAACACATTCACTGGAAGAAAGATAGCCTCTTTAACAAATGGTGCTGGAAAAACTGGCTCTACGCATGCCAAAAATTAAAATTGGACCCTTATCTCTCACTATGCACTAAATTCGAAATGGATCTAAGATCTAAATATTAAGACAGAAACGGGGAGGGGGATATAGCTCATCCACACAAGGGCCTGCCTGCAAGTGTGAGGTCCTAAGTTCGATTCCTGATACCAAAAAAAAAAAAAAAAAGACAGAAACATTACATCTGCTGGAAGACAGAATAGATAAAACTCTTAAAGACATTGGTGTAGGAAAAATTTTGTGAAAAAAAAAACCCCAATTGTACAGGAACTGTCACAAAGAATCAACAACTGGGATCTCATCTTATTAAAAAGTTTTTGCACAGCAAGAGAAACAACCAACAGAGTGAAGAGACAACCCACAATGTGGGAAAATATGTTTGCCATATTGCTGTTCCTCAGACAAAGGATTACTATCAAGAACATATAAAGAACTCAAAAAAAATTAGACCTCCCAAATTTAAAGACCAATCCAAAAATGGGTATCTGAGATGAATGCACAGTTCTCAAATGTAGAAATACAAATGGCAAATAAATATATGAAAAGATGTTCTACATCACTGGTCATTCGAGAGATGCAAATTAAAAAAACATTGAGTTTCCATTTCACCCTGGAAAGCATGGCTATTATCAAGAAATCAATCAATAATAAATGCTGGAGGGGCTGTGGGGAAAAAGGAACATTGTCCACTGTTGCTGATAGTGTAGCCTGGTGCAACCACTGTGGAAATCAGTGTGCTGATTCCTCAAAAAACTAGGACTGGAGCTCCCATTTGAGCCAGCTATTACCCTTCTGGCTATCATCCCAGAAGAATTAGATACATCGCACTACAGCGATATATGTGCCCTCGTGTTTATAGCAGCACAATTTGTAATAGCTAGATCTTGGAAACAACCCCATTGCCCCATCAATCAAGGAATGGATAAAAAAGACGTGGTCTTTTTATATAATGGAGTATTACTCAGCCATAAAGAAGCGTAAACTGGAGACCTTTATAGGTAAACAGATGCAACTGGAGACCATACTTGTAAGTGAAATAAACCAGACACACACATGTAAACATTGTATTGTCTCCCTAGTGTGAGAAGCTGAAAGAGTAAATAATATTCAAAATGTACAACAGATATTGTGAAATGGGAAGAAATTTGAAAAGGAAAGAAAAACTGAGTTGGAGAAAAGAAGGAAAGGAGAAGCAAAAGGAAAAAACTGTGTATATATATATAAAAGACAGTTAAGATAGTTATACTACTAATTTCTCTTAGTTCATTGAAAAGATAGGTTTGTGCTAATATTGTTTGGACAATTAAATGCTGGTAGCTTGTACTCTGAGAAACTAATTTAAAGATAACAATAAGCAATGTATTAACCATTGTTACCCTCCTATCATATTCTTTGGGAGTTTTGTTTTTTATTTCATTTTTTTCTTTAAAATAAAAAAATAAAAAGATTATGCCTTTACTTCAAAGAAATTAACTGCCTTTCTCCGGCAAATAAGCACTTTTGCTAAGAATAAGAAGCCGTGATTTTTCCCTCGAGGGACAGCGTTGGGATAAAACGTACGCCAATTCCTTCACAAGGTATCAAACATAACAGAAACCATCTTTTATCTGAGGAACCAGGTTTTCCAGACACGGACGAATGTACAAAGCGGGGCGGAAGCGATCAGAACGCACTCTCCCTCCCAGCCGCAGAGGGCAGCACCTCCAGCTCGGGGGCTGCGGGCGGCTCCCCTCCCCCTCCCGCCCCCGCGGGGCCGCCCAGCCCCTGCGCGCCACCACCCGCCGCGCGGACGCAGACGCGCGCGCAGCGGTCCCCGCGCGTCCACAGAGCTGGGGGTGGGGGGCAGGAAACGCCTGCCGCGCTCCCAGAGGACCACCAGGGACCCAAGACCACGGGGCCTGACCCTACCTGCCCAGCTCCCGCAGAGCGGGGATCATGGAGGCCAGCTCCAGCCCATGCTCGCCCATGCTGACACTGCGCGGAACTGCGAAAACGCCGCCGCGAGCTCCCGGCGTCTCCACAGCTACCTCCGGCGCGAAGGCTCGCGGCCAGACGGCGCCTCGCGGGGCCCAAAACTCCTCCCGGAAGCGCTGTTCTCGCTCCTCTCAGGCCGCCGTTCTTTTCTGCTTAGGACCGAGGGGAAGCCCGGAGGCTGGCGGGGGCGGGGTGGTAGTTTTGGTTTTGCGCGGGTAGTTCGGTGCGTGCGCGGCTGGTCTCTCAGCCTGCTGGGATGCGCCGCTTAGCAACGCAGATTTGGATAGCAACGAAGCTTAACTACCCCAGTACCGACGCCTTCGCTTCACAGAAGTAAAAACAGACAATTCAGCAAGTAAAGGCCAAAACTGGAGCCCAGGTTTCTAAGCACACATTTTTATTTTTATTTTTATTTTTATTTTTGGTCTTTTTGAGACAGGATCTCGCTATGCAGTTCAGGCTGGTCTTGAGCTCACTGTGTAGCCCAGGCTGGTCTCGAACTCGCAAGGATCCTCCTGCCTCAGCCTCCCGAGTGCTGGGATTACAGGCGTGCGCCACCACGCCTGGCTGCCCACACATTCTTTTTAAGTATTCCTCATCTATCCTGAGAGATGCAAGGCAAATAATGGGATCCTTCTTATCCTTTCCATTTCAGCATTTTTTTCATCTTGAAGTCATTCTTAGGTTTCATTAGAGCCCTAACAATCTTTAACATTTAAAAGTGAATTGGATTTGATTTATTTCTCTCATCAAATCTGTAGTCGTGCTGTGTGTGGAAATGTCACCAACTGTGATCATCTACAACTTCCGATTTAATTTTTAAAGTAAATAAATCATTTCGACTTTAGATATTTTGTACCTCCCCCCAATTATTCATTAGAAAGATAGTCACCGTTAGACACAACGCGTCAAAATTGTGTATTTAATCGGGTAAAACCATGCAGTATTGTACATCTGTTCACCGGAACATAAGGATAGATACTGATACAGTATCAAAAAATCAAAGTGATGGAATGACAACCAAATACTGTATGTTCCTCCCTCTTGCTTTGACCTTGAACACTTTCCCCACATTGTCTCTGTTCCTCCAGGTTTGTTGGCTGACATGACATGAGAGAGCACATAGACTAACATGTATGTACTCTTCCCCTCTTCCGACTGTTTTAATCTGCTTCAAGCGCTTAAAACCAAGTGGTGTATTACATATTATTTTGTTTACTCTTTTTAGAATATAAGGTCCTTGAGAGTAAAGTCTTGTCTGTTTTCTTCACTGCTAGACACCCAAGACCTAAGACAGTGTCTGGCATGTAGTTGGTGTTCAGCGAATATTTGTTGAATAAAATCATTGAATGTTCTAGTGGGGAAACTATGGGATTAGGAATTTCAGGCTCTGCAAACGTTCTCATTCCATTTGCTAGAAAGTATAACCTTACTAAAGTAAATTTCTCTTAATTCAGTTTTTTCATCTGTAGAATAGAATTAGTAATGTCTACCTTGCAAGATTATAGCAAAGGTTAAATAAGGGGTGGTGGAGTCAGTGGAATATCGCTTCTTAGTTTAAATGAACTATGCTATATATGGCTACAAAGATAAAATCCTGAAAATAATACTGAGTGAAAAAAGCAAATGTCAAACGCCTTAAAAAGAGTGTCACATCATTTAGGTATAATCTTAAAACTACAAATAATTGTAAGTTATGTAAACACATAATGATAATGATAATGCTGGGGATGTTGGGGTATAGCTCAGTGGTAGAGTGCTTGACTACTTGCCTACCACGCATGAGGCCCTGCATTTGATTCCCAGCACTACACACACACACACACACACACACACACCCCACATACACACAAATATATATACATACATATATGCATATATATGATGTGTGTGTATACATGGTTGGGAAAGATATATAACGACCTCTTATACAGTTGTGCTTTTAGAAAAGGAAAGAAGGGGATGAAATGATGAAGTTTCAACATAGCCCATGGGTTTAATTTTAGTAGGGTCTGAATGAACCATGACAAATTTAACATTTGTTATAGCTGAGTGGGTTTTATATGACTACTGTATTTGTATGGTTAGGATATCTCAAAATGTATTAAAAATGAATATACTTTTAAAGCTTAAATTATAAAGCAAATATGAAAAATAGGTTAGCACTAAAAAGCAAGTGTTAGCTACTATTTTTAGATCATAATGAGAAAAAAATTATAAAAATGACAACATTATCTGTTCTTTTTTTTTTTGGTACCAGGAATCAAACTCAGAACCTTGCACTTGCCAGGCAGACACTTGTGCCACTGAGCTATATCCCTGGCCCCTAACAATGTTATCTGGAAGGCAATAGCAAAGTACCACTGTAATTCTAAAAAGCAGTTTAAACACCCCAAGCATTATGAACAATACAGCTCTGGAAATCTAATTTAACTCAGAAGTCACTTTTGTGCAAGATACGGTTAGGAACTTCTGTGACAGATACAAAGATGAGGAAGATAAATTCAGTTTTAAGCAATGTACAATTTGTGGATATAGAAAAGAAATAATAAGCACCCAGAAAATTAAAATACAAGCAAAATATGATGAATGCAACAGAGAGATTTAAACAGCAGGCACCAGGAGAAAAAAAAAACGGGAAGAAATTGTATCTACTCCAATGGAAAGAGAGGTGGATCAGGAGGGATTCAAGGAGAAAATGTTAGCATATCTGAGATGGGACCTGAAGAATGAGCAAGATTCAAAGAACAAGTATTAGGGGAGAGCAATACATTTTAACTGGGGGTGTCAGTGTTAACAGTAAACAGCCCTAAGGACGAATGGCATAGGCTTGTAATCCCAGCTCTTTGGGAGGCTGAGGGAGGACGTCAAGTTTGAGGCCAAACTGGGGAATTTAACAAGAACCTGTCTCAAAATAACCGAAAAGGTGGGGATGTAGCGTAGCGCTCTCTGGGTTTAATTCCTGGTACAGCAAAGGAAAAAAGTGGTTGGGGTGGGAGGGCGGTGACTGGCTCAGTTTGGCTGGTGTTGGAGAAGGTGACGGTATTCTGTCTGAGAAATTTATACTTCAGTAATTAATGGAGAGAGGTACTGGAAGAGGTTATAGTAAAAATTTGAATTTGGTAGAATTTGTAGGACAATAAAAGGAAGTAGCAGATCATTTAGAGAAATACACATCTTTAGCCGTGTATCAGTTAATGAGCAATTACTGTCACAGCAGCCAGCATTTCTGCATATCCTCGTCCAAATACCAACGGATTTCTGTCCTCTGTCAAACTTTTTGGAAGAGTTTTTCAGACATTCTAATGTTATTTTTTTTCATATCCCATTCAGCCCTAAACCTACCTATGCTATATGCTCTGTCCTGTTCCCCAGTCCCTGACTTTATTGCTTCTGACCAGAGTCACCAATGACTTTCTTTTCTTTCTTTTTTTTTGGTACTGGGAATCGAATTCACAACCTCGCACTTGCCAGGCAGGCTGCTGTGCCCCTGAGCTACATCCCTGCCACCAATGACTTTCATACAGCTAAATCCAGATGACGTGTATCAATCCTTTCCTTTCTTGACTTCTTAATAGCATTTGACAGTGTAGAGCACTGTCTTCCTGGAAAGCTTGACTTTTTTTTTTTTTAATTTTGCCTACAAGACTCTCTTGTTAGCAGTACTCCCTTGGCCATTTCCTTAACTGTGGGCATTCCTCAGGATTCTAGCTTGGTTCGGTTTCGTCCTCCGCTCCCCCCAGTGGTTGGGACCGAAGCCACGGCCTCATGCATGCTAGCCAGTGCTACCATTGACTATACCCCTAGCCTCAGTTTTATTCTTGGAGGCCCTTATTCGCTCCCAACAATTCAATTAACTTTCCATTTTTTCATCATCCCCAGATTTATTGCTTTTACTCCGATCTTTTTCCAAATCTATATTTCATATTCTTAGCCTTTTCCTAATTTTTTTCTCCTCAAGTGTTTTGTGGCACTTTATTTTTTACACTTTTATTCCAAGAATTTTCGAACATATACAAAAGTAAACAAATTGTAGGACTCCCTTATGTCTATCATCAGTTGGCAATTCTCAGCATATGGTCAGTTTTTCTTTCGTCTATCGTCACCCCCTCTGATTTCCTCTCTCCACAGATCGATTACTTGAAGGAAAATCTCAGAAATGTATACCAATTTATCTGTAAATATGTCAGTTTGTATCTCTAAAAGATAAGGACTCAGTTCTGGCCTCTAAATAGCAAATCTGTCCACTTTCCTCCACATCCCATTCCTCCTGTTCTGCTTCCAGAGCCTCATCACTTTTTTTTTTTTTTTTTGGTCTTTTTGAGACAGGGTCTTGCTATGCAGTTCAGGCTCGCCTTGAGCTCACTTTGTAGCCCAGGCTGGTCTCGAACTTGCAGTGATCCTCCTGCCTCAGCTTCCCAAGTGCTGGGATTACAGACGTGTGCCACTATGCCGATCTCTCATCATCTCTTGCTTGTATTACTTCAACAGCATCTAATTTGCCTGTCTTCCTTTAGCTAGTTTTCTCTCCAGTACCTTCTCCACACTGGGCTCTCCCAACCACTTCCCCCCACCCCACCTATGCAAAGCAAACACTCTAGCATTGATCTACATCCCCATCTCTTTTTGTTTTCTGACAGGTTGCCCTTGAACTCAGAACCCTCCTAACTCAGCCTCCAAGCAGCTGGGATTATAGGTGTGCGCCACCATGCTCAGCTCTTTTTCTCATCACTGCTTTTGTTGATATTTTTAAAATATGCACCTTAATATGTGTGTTTTATTAACCATATATATTTAATACTACATTTTAATGTGCATAATATAAATCTGGAATAGTTCAGTTGTTAATTGGTTCCTGTGCTTTTAGCCTTCTTTTAATCGTTTGGGGTGATGGAAAATGTAGGGAAGGCTGAAGCAGGAAGCGAAGAAGGCGATATGGGTGTGTCCCAGTGTCCTTGGCATTTCCTAAGCGTGGTATCCCAGATCAAGTTGACAAAGAGGCACCAAGCAATGTTACAGCAATTCCAGTGAGCCCTGTGTGTAGACCTGGCCCCATTAACGATTAAAGTATTGCCCCCAAAAGACCAGTAGGTGGCGCTTCAACCCTGTTGCGACTGAGATGGATTTGGTTTGCTGCCAGGTGCCCAAAGTCCAGGTTGGCTTCTTGTGCAAGTTCAATTTTAAAACGCTGTTTTCCTCCATTTATGGTAGTATGTCGGTTGGAATTTTACCCTTTAGTGCATACTATGAAGAATACAGTAAAATATAAATCTTAAATGAGATAAAAGTACAAAGTTTTACAAATTCCTTTCTAGGTTTGAATGGACTTTAATGGAAAGCTCCTTGGTACACACACGCACACACACACACACATACACACTTGTGTTTTTAAGAAGCTCCTATGTGATGCTGATCCTGGCTGGAGTTATTTTACATAGCAGATAGGGGAGCTTCTTCAAAACCAAGTGTGATTGCACCATTCCCCTTCTACAATAGCTGGCTTATGTAGTAAATGTTGTTAAACACAGAAAAAAATTAAAAAGGGCACAAGTCTGTTAGTTTTCATTCAGCAAATCCTCAGATGATGGACAACATAACTGAGCCAACATTCTGAAAATAAAATAAATGATCCAAAACAGCTAAACTTCACTAATGCATTGGTACTTTTTAGTAGAGAACACTACAAAAAATCCATTATAAAACAGACCCCAACCTGGGTATAATGGTGCACACCTGTAATCCCATCACTCTGGGAAGCTGAGGCAGGAGTATCCGGAGTTCAAGCCTGGCTTGGGCAATTTAGCATCTTATTGAGACCCTGTCTCAAAATAAAACTTTTAACATGGCTGAACGTGTAGCTCAGTGTGCACGGCCCTGGGTTCAGTCCTCAGGACAACACACACACACACACACACACACACACACACACAAATTAATTCTAATGGAGTAACTTATAATATTTAAGAAACTTTAAAATAAAACCCTTTCTCCCATCCTTGTGGCAGTTTTGCATATAATAAAGCTCTATTCTTGAACTAGGACCTCACTGAATTTGGAGACAATGTAGAAATAACAACACAGACCACTTCCCATGCATTAAGGATATTTCTTTCTCAGTAATGAATCAGTGATTTACATTACTAAGTTCTGATAAAAAGAACCTAAGATTATATAAAATGTATTGGAATAGCAATGATTATTTACATTTGGAAGCATTATTTTTGCTTCTCACAAAATACTTTCATCTGGAACCAGAGATATATAGCCCAGTGGCACAGCACCTGCCTGGCAAGGGCAAGGTCCTGAGCTCAATTCCCAGTACCAAAAAAAAAAAAAAAATTCGTCTGTTAATATCCTCCAAGGAGCTCTGGAAGCAAATAAAACACAAAAAAAGGTTTCAGAGCCCTCAAACTAGAGCAAACATCATAATCACCCGCAAAAGTCCTTAAAACAATTTTCTCAAAATCATTCCCAAACCATGTATTACAGCAACCATTGATATTTTCCTACTAATCTGTCCATAACTGTGTAATGTTTGTATTGTTCCTATGCTATTTCATAAATGGATGTATGTTTATTATTATGTGTTTTCTACAACAACCATTGAGAATAGTTAATGATTATTCAATAGGTCACTCATGTATAGCTCTATTTATTTTCTTTAGAAGCCACTTT
>NW_004955508.1:3328416-3330544 GCF_000276665.1 Chinchilla lanigera | reverse complement strand
GGTTTTTCTCCGGTACCGGGAACCGAACTCATGACCTTGCGCATGCCAGGCAGGTGCTTTTGCCGCTGAGCTAAATCCCCAGCCCCTTGTTGTCCTTCTTTTAATCTTTAAAAGAAAAAATAATCATTCCCAAAGATTCTAATTTAATAAAAAATTCCCATTTTTAGAAAAAAGCTCCAAGCTGCTGCTGCTGGCCACTGACCACTTTGAGTCAGCAGTGTTTTAGAGTCTTGGCTGGTAACCTTTTGTGTATTGAAATGATGTGTGTGGGAAACTCTTTTTTTTTTTTGGTTTTTCTCCGGTACCGGGAACCGAACTCACGACCTTGCACTTGCCAAGCAGGCGCTTTTGCCGCTGAGCTAAATCCCCAGCCCCGTGTGGGAAACTCTTTAAACAGTGTCTGGACAGAGATTTTGCTCTGATTGGTTTGGGTTAGGGCACTTATATTATTTATATGCATTTCTCTGCTTCCCTGGAAGTTTAAGTATCTCCTCACAGGTCTGTGGATCACTTTGAATTTCTTTTTCTATAAAAACTACCTGTTTAGCACTTTATCAGTTTTAATATGATGATGTCTTTTTAAATAACATTTTAATATATTGTGGAGACTAACCCCTCTCTGATTTATAGTCTGGGGATATTTATTCTTGATTGAATGGTTCTTGTTATAGAGGTATTTTAATTTTTATTGTATCACAATTTTATTATGCCAAATCTGTCCATCTTTCCCTTCATAGCTTCTGGGTTTTGAGTTTTGCTTAGGAAGAGTAACCACAAGGGTAAAAATGTTCTCTGTACTTTTTACTAAGATTCTGCGTGTTAGTTTTCTGGCATTAGTTTTCTTATTTATCTACATATCACCGTTGTATAAACAAAATTGTCTCCCAAATGTATGGTACAGAAGTTGAGATTGAAATCCCTTCCACTAAGTTTAAAGCTATTGCAACTTTTTTTGTGGGGGACTGGGAATTGAACTCATGACCTTTTGCTTGCCGGGCAGGCACTGTACCACTGAGGCATATCACCAGCCTTCCACTAAGTTCAAGAATAAAGAGGTTTAGGACTGGCCATGTAGCTCAGTGGTAGAGCACTTGCCTAATATGTGTGAGGCTCTGAGCTAAACTCCCAGTGCTGAAAGAAAAGGGTGTGGGGGTTAAAGGAACAGTGTAATATATACAAACTTTGGGATCTGTCTACTTCTTCATGAATATTCAAGAGTACTCCCCAGTGTGTGATAGTGTATTAGTTATATGTTCAACTTTTTTATTTTAGAATCTTTGTTCACTTTGCTTTTGAATGACTCTAATCTTGGCCAGTTTGGGTGAGAGCAGCGCTGGAGGTACCTACAGTGCGTCCTCAAGGGTGGGAAGATTCATGTTCTTCCTGTCCGTTTAGCTTCCTGGGCCACAGCTTAGCACCAGTTGCGGAGAAAGGAGTTGGCTAGATAGCTGTCTAAATCTCTTCCCAGTTTCTCTCCCTGATTGATGTTTTGGAGTCTTCGTTCTCCACTTTTTGATCCGTTAACTGTGAGTTTGCACATCTCCCTGCCCCACTGTGTCTTAGCTGCTGCCTGCCTCCATTTGACTTGAGCAGACTTTTCCTTCCTTTTTCTTTTCTCCCTCTCCTCCTTCCTCCTTCCTTTCCTTCCTATATTTCTGTCTTTTGTGTGGGGGAATTTAACCCAGGGTCTGTAACACTAAGCTTGTACTGAATCACTGAGCCACACCCCCAGCTCCCAATTTTGTTTGATATAATCCATCTGCACCCTTTCTCAACATTTTTCATTTGTTGGTGGAAGTTTTTCATTTTGGAAGATATTTTTAACTTTTATCATGCGGTAGCCAACCAAGCTAACAGGCTAGCTATATTTTTAACTTTTAAAAAATATCTCCTTATCATTTCCTGGAATTGTAGGTGGTAGATATGGTGTAGCTGTGTGCTTGATTGGTTATTTTGATCCAATCTCTATTAAATAGTGAATGAGAGAGAGAGAGAGAAAGAGAGAGAGAGAGAGAGAGAGAGAGAGAGAGAGAGAGACAGAGAGACAGAGAGACAGAGAGACAGAGATTGATTGTATTTTTATGCCTTATTTCTCAGTTTATTTTTTCTCCTCTGAATTTTCTTCCTT
>NW_004955508.1:3211792-3328316 GCF_000276665.1 Chinchilla lanigera | reverse complement strand
TTTTTTTTGTCTTTTTGAGACAGGGTCTCACTATGCAGTTCAGGCTGGCCGTGAACTCACTTTGTAGCCCAGGCTGGTCTCAGACTCATGATGATCCTCCTGCCTCAGCCTCCCAAGTGCTGGGATTACAAGCGTGCACCACCATACCTGGCTCCTCTGAATTATTTCTAAAAAAGAGAAAAAGAACAACTATCAAAAAGCCAAAGTTGGGATGGATATGAATCTTAGCCTTTCCATATATATATATATATATTTTTTTTCCTCTACTTTCTTTATTTTAGAAAAGACCAATAAACTAAATATGTTCCCAGCATACATTCTGGTGTTAAAGTACATTTACCTTTCCTGAAATAGGAAGTAAAATTTGTACCCACAGGTAGCAGCTGGTTTTAGGATTAGGATCAAAGTTGGGTGGTAGTTGAATGTTGTTGTTATAAGCATTTTACAAACTATAGTGAGCTCTGGGGAACCAACACTAGCCACATTCACAGAGACTCATGCTGCCCAATGCCTATTTCTTTCTTTTAGATTGAGAGATACAATTTTGGAGGGACACTAGTATTGTGATTAATAACACAAATTGGGAGTTGAATTTGAGTTGGAATCCTGGTTCCATTATTTACTGTCTTTGTTACATAATTTTTTTTTTCACCTTTTTGAGAGACAGGGTCTCATTATATAGTTCAGGCTGGGTTTGAGCTCACTTTGTAGCCCACGCTGACCTCGAACTCGCAACAATCCTCCTGCCTCAGCCTCCTGAGTGCTGGGGTTACAGGTGTGTGCCAACACACCTGGTTGTTACCTAATACTTCTGAATCTCTACTTTTGCTCTTGTGAATATTAAGTGAAATAAAGTGAACTTCTGGGTAAGAGAGTTTGCTTGTAAAAAATATAAAATAAGTATTAGCAGCGATGGTGATGACTACTAGAGCTCTGCTCTTTAAGGTAACGGTTCCAATATCAGTGAGCCAGAGAGAATAAATTAATAATTCAGAAAATAAATTAATAATGAACTTGGGGAAAGTATGGAACCAGCAAAAATTATCTTGTATAAAAGACAGTGTTATTTAGTTGCCTTTGGTTTTTATTTCTTTAGTCGTTATTTAGATGTGTTATGAGAAAAACAATTAACATTTTATAATTCAGTTTTCTCACCTACCAGATAATTTCATAGGGACCATCCTGGATATTCCATGAGAAAACTTAAAATAGTATCTGATGCCTAGTAGGAGCTCAATAATACTTAGCTATTGTTGTTATTAATACTTTACACAAGCCATAGAAGATCCAGGAACTTGTCCATTTCAGTTTTAGTTGGTAATGTTTATTCTTTAAACCAACAGTTGGAACACATGACTGGACCTAAATAATGTGTTAAATATTTACAAGTGGGACTAATGTAGAAAAACTGGAACATATAATTTTTGTTGTTGTTGTTGTTGTTTGTCTTTTTGAGACAGGGTCTCGCTATGCAGTTCAGGCTGGCCTTGAGCTCATTTTATAGCCCAGGCTGGTCTTGAACTCAGCAGCGATCCTCCTGCCTCATCCTCCTGAGTGCTGGGATTACAGCCATGCACCACCACCCCTGACTTGAAATATATAATTCTTATAACTACAGTGTATACCTGTACCCAGCAAACATAGCATCTCTTCTCTGTGCATTTTTCCTACCTGAAGCCTTTACTTCAAATGTTTTCAAATGATTGCTCTTTGAATTATCAGTGGAGCTTTTTTTTTTTTTGGTTTTTCTCCGGTACCGGGAACTGAACTCACGACCTTGCGCTTGCCAGGCAGGCGCTTTTGCCGCTGAGCTAAATCCCCAGCCCCCAGTGGAGCTTTTTTATCAAATAATATCTCATAAGATACCTTTCTATGAAAGTAATGTTATATCGGCTGGACTGAGGTCACAGGATGAAATCTATGGCTCCTGGAAACAGTTGGAAAACCTTATTTCTCACTGGTGGTAATATAGTCGCTTGAGTAGGTAACAATTTTCTTCATAATGGTTGTGCATTTTTATTGGTACACTACTTTAGATTTGATAGATATTTTTGGGAAACACTTTAGTTTTGTCATCAATACAAGTCAGATCTTGAGGTTACTAATACAGATGGTTGCTTCAGACAGTTAATACTTATTATTTTAGCTTCCTCTACAGAAGGTGACTTTTTATTTTGCCTTTCTGCCAAATCAGGTTATACCATATTTTGAGTCCAAATTTCCTCATGAACTTGCTTTATCAGCAGATCATGAGTGTACTTGAAATGTTTTTCTCTCCAACTCTGCTGGGGAATAATTTATACAAAAGCAATGTCACATAGTTAAACAGCACAGCTGTATACATCTGTGATATCATCACCATAATTAATAGAAAATTTACATTATCCCCAAAGATTTTTACTCCTTCTTTGCAATCCACCCTTTCCTCCAGCCCTGGTTCCAGGAAATTATTGATTTGCTTTGCGTCATTATAGGTTAGATTTCATATAAATGGAATCAGATTACAGTATATGTATTTTGTCTCTGGCTTCTTCAGTTCAAACATAATGATTTTGAGACTTATCCATGTTGAGGCTTGTGTGGTTCCTTCTTAGTGGTATTTCCTTGTATAAATGTACCACAATTTGTTTCTCCACTCGCTTGATGGACAGAGTTTCTTCCAGAATGGGGCTAATATGAAAAGATACTGTTGTGAACATTTGTGTTGTGGTCTTTGTGTGAGCATGTTTTAAGTTCTTGAACATTATACATGCATTGGGGGTGGGATACTGTGAATTGAACTGGGAATTTGTACTAACGTACATTCCAGCCCTTTGTATTTTGACACAGGATCTTGCTAAATTGCCTAGGCTGGCTTCAAAGTTGCCTCCTGAGATTATAGGTGTACACCTCTACAGTATTTAATTTTTTAACAAATATTTTGTTTTAGCTGGGTGTGGTGGCGCACGCCTGTAATTCCCACACTCAGGAGGCTGAGGCAGGAGGATTGCTGTGAGTTCCAGGCCAGCCTGGGCTACAAAGTGAGCTCAAGGCCAGTCTGAACTTCATAGCAAGACCCTGTCTCAAAAAGACAAAAAAAAAAAAAAAAAAAAAAAAAAAAAAAAAAAAAAAAAAAAAAAAAAAAAAAAAAAGAAGAAGAAGAAGAAGAAAAGAAATAAATATTTTGTTTTATTTTGTAACCAGTCACACACTCACCTTCTCAGGTATAAACTACTAAATTTGCAGGTTTCTGCAAGTGGAAAATAGAGAGAAACCCTTCTCTTTCCCCTCTGGTCCACCTAGTTTTATATTTACTTTCTCATCCAATTCTTTTGCATTCTTAATTTAAAATTTGTCCTTTTATTCCTCCAGGCCTACTGCTGCCATCCCAGGGGTGCCTGGGTGCCCATTCTGTATCAAGTACTGTGCTAAGTGCTAAGGTGGCACACGGGTTGGAGTGAAAAGGCAGCAAAACAGGGACCAGTCTGCGCCCTGGACGGAGCTGGGCACACAGCGCTGGATCATGCTTCAGACAAAGTTTGTGAGAACTCTTGGAGCTGTTTTCCACTCAATTCTTCAGACTCACAGAAGATACAGCCCACCTTTGTTTGAGCGTAGGCTTTAGTTAGTTATTTGTTTTAAGCAGGTGTGACTGTTAAAACAAGAGGAAGTATTATGTGTAATCTCAAATGGTGCGCAGGTAGGAGAGAGAAGTTTTTTCTCTTCCTTCCTTTTCACCTGTGATTTTCAAAGCGTGGTACCCCGACGACGTGGCACCCCTGAGAACACAGCACAAGTGCACTCTCGCACCTCACTCCAGACCTCCTGAATCTGACACTCCGGATGTGGGATCTATTTTGACAAGCCCTCCGGGCGATTCCAACCCACACCTAAATTTGAAGACCGAGGGTGTAGATGGTCATCTGAAAGCTTGGTGAACTGTGGACGGCGGGGATAACGTTGCCATAGCACCCATCCGTCTCTCCTCGGCGTCTCTCTGCTCGGAGCCTTCCAGGGAACGCGGCCAAAACCCGGAAAGTGGATTCCGACTCTGCGGCCGGGGCGCAGCCCGGGCATGCGCAGTGGCGCGAGCGCGGCGGCGGGGCGAGCGCGGGGACGCGGCTGCAGAGCAGCGAGCGGTGCCTGGATCCGGGTCCGGAGCGCAGGGCCGCCGCAGCAGGTACCGGGCGAGGGCATGCGGGAGCGCAGCCCGAAGGGAAGGCTGGAGGGACAGAGGGATAGCAAAGCTTTGCTTCGGGGTGCGGGCGGCGGGGGACAGCGTCCAGCCCCTAGCCGGGCGTCCCCGGAGTCCGGCGCGGGCCCGCGGTGTGAGGTCGCGGTCGGCTCCGCCCGAGCGGCGTGCGCGGGGATCGCTGCTTTATGATCGCGGCTCGAGGCCAGGCGTTTTGCGAAGTTACCTGTTTCAACTTTTGTGGCTGCTGGTGAGGCTTTCTGCCCCGGTCTGTTCGGTTTCAATTCTGTGACTTACTTGTCGTTGGCCTTTCGGTGCAGAGGGAGGATCAATAAGACCAGAGTGAAATCGCATCCGTGCTCGCTGGGTTCGCTGCCTTTCCTGGAGCAGAGGGAGTTCTGGATGCGGCATAAGAAATGTCAAGTTTCAGCGAATTGCAGCGCCAAAAACTTTCCGCGTTTTGGCTGCATTTTCTAATAGACTTTATCGAAAAGTTTTTTTTTTTTTTTTTTAAATAAATTCACCCTTATCTTTTAACTTTACTGTCCCCCCCCCCCCCCGCTTCCTTTGGTACTTTTAAAAGAGATCTTTTAGATGAGTATCAGGGCTCTCTCCTTTACCCCTTTTTTTACTGTGTCGCATGTTGTGGTTTATATGGACATAATTTACCACGGGGCTGCGGTCTTGGATACAGGTGTAAAAGGCGAAGGTTGTACTGCACAAATTTCCTGGAGAAGCTGTGAACAAACCATAAACAAAATGTCAGACCGGGAGGAGCATATTGAGCTTCGTGTAGGTACCACAGCCCCCTGCCCCTTGTGATCGGCTCCTCTTACTTTAAATTTCGTAGGCAAGTGTAAAATTTGTGATGGGGAAAGCATACCTAATAATAGTAAATTTAGGAAAAAGAACATTCTTAGTTCAGGAGCAGAAACGCATAGAGAGGGAATACCCGCTCCCCCGCCCCCCATGTCCCCATGATGAATGTTTTAATGGCAGAAATAATACACGGTTGGTCCAGTTTGGGGCTGTAGGGACCTTTGAGGTCAGCCAGTTCAGCTGCGTCAGTTTACAAATGAGAAAACTGAGACCAGGGAGGTTAGATGACTTGCTGCAGCTGCCCAGACCCCTCCCCTGCAGAGCTGGGCCTGGGAACTGGGTTTTCTGATTTCAGGGATCTTTTTATCCACCCCGCCGCCCGATACTCTTCTCACCATTTGGTTAGATCATTGAACTTTGTCTCTTTCACTTTATCTTTTGTAGTCTACTTAAAGCAGAAAAGTCCCTGTTTCTTTTGCTTTGCTTCTTTCAAAGAGGACCTGGTCACTCAAACCCTACCTGCCAGTTCGCTGGTCTTGAAACCAAATCACCCTCCTTCCTTGGCTGGAACGCTTGTTTGCTTCTCTCTCTGTTGAAGTCCTGCGGGTGCTGCAAAGTTTAACATGCTCAAGCGTGACTTCTTCCCGGAAACCCTCCTTGACCGCTGCAGTGGGAAGCCGCTCGTCCTCTGTACAAGTCATTACTGTTGTATGTGCAGCTGGTGTCCGCTTTGTGAATAGCATCCTCACGTGTATTTTAGCACATGTTCCCCTGACTGGAAAATTGTCAGGTTGCATAAATTCTTGAAGGTTAAAGCGCATGACTTAAACGTTCCACCCCAGTACTAACTACAAAATGTGCTCTCGGCGACTTTGTGGGAGGGAAGGGAATAGGGACGGATAGTTTTGTAAGGGGGTTTGAGTCCTGTAAGAAGAGGGGGCTGTCTGACGGTTGAACCACCCCGCCAAACGGGGTGGTTCCGTGAGTCTCATGTTTTGATAGGGAGACAGGGGTAACAACAGAAATAGGGGACAGTTATCCAGGGCATGGCTTAAGCATGCAACTCATAAATGCAGAGTGCGAACACAGATTTAAAAAAATGATGTCGAAGAAGAAGCGTTTAGGGAAAAAACAGATGGAGAGGAGAAAAGAGATGTTGAAATCACTTAGGCTCAGGCTTGGCGCGTAGGGATGGGTTTATAATATTAATTATGTAAGCACCTTGAGCTGGGAGATTACCTCTTCTTGGTTTGTTTTAGTGGTTGGTGTTACTGTCTCATTCCCCATTCTAGATGATAAGCTTTTGAGGGAGGATCTTTACACTGATCCTTACAGTGTCAGGCACCTTGCTTTACATTATCACACACTCAGTGGTTACTGTATGAAAGAAGGAATTTTTTTTTCTTTTTTTTTGAGACAGGGTCTCACTATGCAGCTCAGACTGGCTTGAGCTCACTTTGTAGCCCAGGCTGGCCTCCAACTTGCAACGATCCTCCTACCTCAGCCGCCTGAGTGCTGAGATTACAGGCATGCACCACCTCGCCTGGCCGAAAGAAGGAATTTTGGCTTGAGGAAGGCAGGCAGTTAGGATCCTAGCGTGATCCAGACCATCCCCTTCTTGTAGAGGCACGGAGATATGCTTAACTAAGCTGGTTAGTGGCTTAGGCAGAGACTCTGCTCAAGTTTCTTCATTGTTCGACTCATTAACCTTTACTGTTCAGTGTTATTGGTCCCGAGATTAATTTGAGTTGGCAGCAGGATACTGCAGTTCAAAAGGTCCTGTGCATTGAGAGCCCTCAGAGAGCAGTGTAAAGGGGAAAATTAGGTGGCTGATGAGAGAACGTCTTTGTCACTGTAGGAGTTGAGATGCAAAGAATGGCAAATGCAAACTTGAGTCTACAGGGGCTGGCACATGCATGTGAGCGCGAGTACAAGGGTATGTGGTTGGTGACCTGGGAATCTGCAGCAGGGAGAACTGAGGAAGAGTCTGGAAAAGTCATTGAGAGCTTAGCTTATCAGATGCAGAAGATACACATCGACCCAAAGTCCTTGGGCGGGGAGTATATTCAGGACATTCTGCATTATTGCAAGGTGATGAGCCCTGGATTGCAGAGAGCAGTACTGAAGGGCGATGCTTTAACTCAGGAGTGAGGGAGTAAGAGTGGAAGGAGGGAGATGAGCATGGTGGCGCACGCCTGTAATCCCAGCACTCAGGAGGCTGAGGCAGGAAGATCTTTGGGAGTTCAAGATCAGCCTGGGCTACAAAGTGAGCTCAAGGCTGGCCTGAGCTGCATAGCGAGACCCTGTCTCAACAACAACAATAAAAAAGAACGGTGGGAGGGAATTGTGATCCTAGGAAAACAAGACAGTAGGCAGTGCTCTGACCCCCAAACTCTAGTGTTTTGGAATAGTTGTTGATTTGGAACAGATGTTGCAAGTAGGCATTTTGCAGATTAAAAAATAGCACTCAGCATGGAGAGAGCTGTTGATGGCACGTCCTTCCAGTTGACACACCTGATTGACCACCCTCTTCATTTGTCACAGGCAGAAAGTGTTAGAGAGAGATAACTTTTGAGGGACTGGACTGAAAGAGTATGACATGGTTAGCAGTAGGGAAAGGGAGGGCTGGCCTGATTAATGAGAGATTATCTTTTTAAAATCCTGACATTGGTGGAAGTTGATTAGACAAATGCAAAGTCAGGCAATGTGTTGAAATTATTGTCTCATATACGGTACTTTAAAAAGTGTCCAGAAGTTAAACTGAGTGTAGTGGTACATGCCTATAATCCTAGCACTTGGGAGGCTGAGGCAGGAGGATCACTGCCAGTTTGTGGTCATCCGGGTTACGCAGTGAATTCAAGGCGAGTTTGAACTACAGAATAAGACCTTGTCTCAAAAAAAAAAAAAAGTTCAGATTTTAAACACTTGTATAAAATGGTGATGTTATCAGAAGCGGGGCATAGTGGCACATGCCTGTAATCCCAGCACTCGGGAGGCTGAGGCAGGAGGATTGTCCAAAGTTTGAGATCAGCCTGGGCTACAGAGTGAGCTCAAGGCCAGCCTGAACTGCATGGTGAGACCCTGTCTCAAAAAGACAAAAAAAAAAAAAAAAAAGAGAAAGAAGATGATTTTATAGAATTTTCCCAATAAGTGAAAACAGTAATACTATATTTGTAATTAGTTTTATGGAATGTTTTCCATCGATCAGACACTATTAAACATTTTTACAAGCAACGAGTCATTTCATCTTTATAAACCAACCTATGAAGTAGGTGCAATCATTATCCGCATCTTCTAGATGAGAACACTGAAGCTTAGGAGATAAAATCATCTGAGGTCAAATGGTTGACGTGTTTGAGCTGAGATTTGACCTTAGGCTTGCCTGACTTCAGGCCCTGAGAGCTCAGATAATCAAATATCTTTATCTGGGTCACTCTAACAGATGCTTAAAGTGACTATAAGTTTTAGCTGGTGAAATTTCCAACATTCTGTGAGGCAGACTTTAATCTGAGAAGCAAAACAACAGTAATAACCAGTTCTTGGAAAATTCCAGTGAAGTCTTTACCTCCTTTTCTTTTGAAGCATTCCCAGCAACAGAGGTAGCAGTCTTTTCTCCAGGAATACCATTAAGCAATTTCTGCTCTGCCCTACACTCTCTCAGGGTGGAGCTGCGTTAGGTGCAGCGTGGGTTGGTGGTGATCAGTGAGGTGCTTCAGGATTTGGGGTGGGAAGCTCACCTTGTGCGGGATCATGGGATTTTACAGGTTAGTGAGGACATTTTTCCCCCTGAGGTGTTGTGATTCTTTGCTGGAAGCTCCTGGAATATCCGTGAGTTCTGAACCCTGAACTGTGGTCACAACCCCCCAGGGAGGATCCACACCTGAACACATTCTCCAAGAATTCTTAAGATTAGAGAATTGCAAGTCATTGTGGTCTGGTTGCAGGTAGGCACAGATATTTCAGGGACAGTGACAGCTCAGAGACAAATAATTCAGAGGTTTTTCCAGCAAGTCCTAGATTTGAACACTGGATTGATCCATCAAGGGGGCTGTGCGAAAATGTGCTCCCCTCTTCCTCCTGCTGGGTGTAATTACACAGGGAGCCCGCTCTCTTTGAAGTCTCAAAAAGATGAGTATGGGGCTGGGGATTTAGCTCAGCGGCACAGCACCTCCCTGGCAAGCGCGAGGTCGTGAGTTCGATTCCCGGTACCGGGGGGAAAAAAAAAATGAGTATGTGCCTTCCTCTTTTGTGTTGCCTGAGTTCTTCACCTTGCTTGGTTCTGCTTCGCCTTCCCCTGAGTGGGTCTGCATGTTTGCATGTTCCCAAGGCCTGTGCTCTGGATCTGAAAGGAAGGACCAGGGGCTTCTGGCCTCTACATTCCTTGTTTCAACAGCCAAAACTCAGTACGCTTTCCAGTTCCTAATCAACATTTCACGCTGGGGGCAGATAAAAATCAAGGAGAGAGAGGCCTTTGTGCTGTGTACAGCTTTATTTTTTTTCATTTTTTATTTTTTTTGTCTTTTTGAGAGGGTCTCGCTATGTAGTTCAGGCTGGCCTTGAGTGCACTTTGTAGCCCAGGCTGGCCTCAAACTCGCAACAATCCTCCTGCCTCAGCCTCCTGAGTGTTGGGATTACAAGCATGTGCCACCATGCCCAGCCAGCTTTATTAGTTATAAAAGTTTTTTATTGTGTGTGTAGCGCAGGCTGGCTTTGAACTCATTGTGGTCCTCCTGCCTCAGCCTCCCAAGGGCTGAGATTACAGGCATGTGCTGCCATGCCTGACTAAAACATGCTTAATTTTCTTGCTAGAAACTTTACTACAATATAAGGTCACATGGGATGTGAGGCGATGCTCTCTTTGATCATCTTAGTTCTTTTCATACTGCTGTGTCTGAAAGTGCATATTTGCCAGTGTGTGTGTGTGTGTGTGTGTGTGTGTGTGTAAAACGTGTAGCTTGGCTTCTGAAAAAGCAAGTTGTTTTTTACTATATTGGGGGCACAAAAAGAACGAGTAGATGATTGGCAGAATTTTTTTTTATTCTTTAAAACATTTGTTTTTCCAGAAAATATTTTCTGGGAGAGCTAGAGATAGTTTTCATGAAGTGCACTTGTGAGCCATGTGTGGTGGTATACTCCTGTAATCCCAGCACTCAGGAAACTGAGGCAGGAGGCTCTCTGAGTTCCAGGCCAGCCTGGATTACATAGTATGTTCCAGAGCAGCCTAAACTCCATAGTGAGACCCTGTTGCAAGCAAGCAAACAAGAAAGCAAGCAAGCAGGCAAACAAACAAACAAGTTTATTGTGAAGTGGATTTTAAACTTTATAACTGAGTTTTTCTGACTGAATTTTTTGAGCCATTCACAGTTGTAAAGCTACAAGAATATTTGGATGATAACACATGTCACACCATCATGCCTCCTTCAAAAGATCCAAGCTGACCACAAATAAAGCATGAGAAATTGTCTTTTTGGTATTAAGGTGGATTATACCTTAGTAAGACAGGGGAAGGTGTGTATGGGGGCTTCTTAATAATAAAAAGCCGAGGGTTTGAAGTATGGTTGATTTAAAATACTGAAGGAAGCCAGATTTACACTATTATTGGGCAGCACAATAAAATTGTTAAAAGACCCAGTTTCTTTTCTTTCTTTTTTTTTTTTTCCGTACCAGGAAAGGAACTCAAGACCTTGCGCTTGTAAGGCAGGTGCTGTGCCACTGAGCTACATCTTTGACCCAAGATCCAGTTTCAGAGAGTAACTTTTTTTAACAATAAAAATTGACAATAATTTGTTCCACTTTTTGGAGAATCAAGAAGTAAGAGATTTTAATGGTACTGTCAAAGTAGAATTTGTGTTAAATTGGAGCTTAAGACATTGGCACAGTGTAGAAAGATCAGCATGTTAATTATGCCTTGCACCAAGAGCTACTGGTCGCCCTTGCCCCTGAAAATGTCCCCATGGGGCCCCGTGCAGCCCCTGAAGGAGTCAACCCACACAGATCAGGGACGTAAGGTCAGCGCATGCATGGCAGTCAGTGGCGGAAAGCTGAGCTTGCTCAAGCAGTTTGAGTGCCTTAGACAGAAAGTACAGGCTGCATTTATGTGTGCTCCCATAGCTGCTCCTCAGAATCAAATTAAATTTTGAAATAAAAGCAAATTCAGAACTGACTCATTTACAGTGCAGAATCAATAGCACAGTTAGACTTTTTGTCTCAGTTCGCTATTTGTCATCTTGAATGGCATCTTGTCTGACTGTATTGATTTTTTCCCCCTTTTTTTGTCCTTGATGATAAATATATACTTACTGTACTGTTAATAGATAAAAGTCAATGCAAATGAGAATTTTGAGGTTTGAGAAAGGAGTCTGTGCTGAGGGTTTTAATGCTGCTCATCAATAATTTGGTGGAAAGGCAACATTCAGTTAATGTTTATAACCTTTGTGAACAAATCAAAAATTCTTCAGGGGGCCTGGGGATTTAGCTCAGCGGCAAAAGCGCCTGCCTGGCAAGCGCAAGGTCGTGAGTTCGGTTCCCGGTACCGGACAAAAAAAACCAAAAAAAAAAAAATTCTTCAGACTTCTGCACAGTTTCACTGAAGAGAGCTGTCTTGGAATTTTGTCCTAGTGAAGGCCCCTTTTCCACCCTCTGCCCCTGGGTACTTTACCATGACACTCTTTGGTCCAGAGAAGGTCTTCAAGAGTTGCCCATTTCTTGCAGAAGTTTCAGTACTAGCAGGTTAATGAGGTGCCAGCTGTGAGACATACCTCTCAAAAACCCAGTATTTTTTTTTTTAATAGCAAAACTTGTCATGCAGATGAATTAATTCTGGAAAGAAAACAGTCACAGCAGTTTGCTTGGTTCGTTTTCTTACCCTCAGATAGCCAAGTTAAAGCCAAGATTGCCACCAGTGGAAAAAAAGATAATCTGAAAACCGCTGTACGTTTAATGGTCAATCAAAATGGGCCTTGGAGCAACTGAAAGCTTAGATATCTGAAATCAGTTGGCCTATGATCACAGCAATGGAGGAGAAGTCAAAGTCTGTGATTGTTTCTGACCCCATGAGAAAGGAGAGCTTCTCTTTGGAGGCACATTTGATGATTAAACAGGACTGTGAATATGAAAGCAATGAGTAAAGTGTAAGATAAGGAGGTAAGGTATTTATTGACAGTTATAATTACTTTTAGCTTTTCATTTACAAGTGCCCTGGACCTCAAGAATGACTCACCCGCGTGAAGTTAACCAATTTGAAAGTGGCAGAGACTGCACTCTACATCTTCTAGTTTCTTTTCTTTTCTTTTTTTTCCTTTTTTGAGACAGGGTCTCGCCATGCAGTTCAGACTGGCCTTGACCTCACTTTGTAGCCCAGGCTGGTCTCGAACTTGCAATGATCCTCCTGCCTCAGCCTCCCGAGTGCTGGGATTATAGGCGTGTGTCACCACTCCCGGCTACGTCTTCTAATTTCAACATCTGATAAAATGTCGAGCTTAGTTAGGACCATAACATAGCCAAGACAGATATCGTCCTATCTTCATGAAACTTCAGTCTTCTTCTAAAGCAAGTGCTTTTCCAGTCAATCTCTATTTTCTTCTATCTCTGACCAGAGGAAATGATTTCTCTATGAACACTGTATTTGACTGTTATAAAACCCTAGATGTGTTTTGTGGTGAAGGGTCAACTGTGAAACTCTTTAAGTGATTTCTCTGTTGCCAGAGGTGCCTTTTGTAAATGCCCCCTGAACTCCTTGACAACGATATTTATTAATCTTTATAATGCACACAGCTTGGATGTCTTGTTAACCGGAGGTTTCTTGCAGGAGAGTTTGGTTGGAGGCAGGGCCGCAGGGAGGTGCATTCCCCACACACCCGAGTTACGCAGGCGGAAGGACCACTGCCTGTGACACCAAGGGGACAGTGGAGTCTGGAGCTTTGAGAGGGCACAGAACAGAGAGCAGTGATGTCTATTCAGTGGGTCAGGGAAGGCTTCAAGGTAAAGGTCACCTTGAGAGCTGAACCTTGAGAGGAAAGCGTAAGTTTAGTTGTTAAAGAATAGAAAATGGCATGTGCCTGTAATTCCAGCACTTGGGAGGTTGAGGCAAGAGGATCGTTCAAGTTCGAGACCACCCTGGGCTACAAAGTGAGCTCAAGGCCAGCCTGAACTGCATAGTGAGACCCTGTCTCAAAAAAAAAAAGAAGGCTTTCCATGAAGAAGGGACAGCATGAAAGAAACATGGGGACAGAGAAAACTGGCCTCGTTGGGATGTTTCAGATCCTTCCATGTTTTCTAAAACACGAGCATGCGTAAGAATCATCTTGAGAGCCTTTTAAAAAATACATTACTGGGTCTCCTCAGAGGTTCTGGGGTAAGGCTGGGGAATTTACATTTTGACAAGTTTCTAGGTGATGCTAAGGTGCATGGTCAGACCATACTTTGAGAATCACTGGGATAGAGTACAGGGTGTGTGAGACAGATGAACTAAAAAGAAAAGTAGGAACTTTACTACCTTGGCAAAATTGACATTTCAAATTTTGTTATTGTTGCTTTAAAATTAGTTCATTTACCAAGTAGTTGCTGCCCTGTACCCTCTCGGAATTTCTTATTACCCCCACCCTCCAACCTACCAGTTTTCTCAAGAAACTATCCCTTTTCTTGCATTCCATACTTAAAAATAGTTGCTGTTCAGCCAGCTGGTCATGTCACCTGTAGAATGAATAGCTGAATAGCCACTATCGGCCAAGTGGACCCAAATCAATTTGGGAATTGACTCAAATCAAGTGTGAATGACTAGTACGTTCAAAGGGTATTTGGATTTTGTATGACTAGTGTGTTCAAGGGCTGTGTATTTAAATTTTGTTACTCTAGTTATAATATTACACTTAAACAAATATTCCTGAAATAACCTGCAAGCTCTGAGCTAAGATTCAGGACTCAAACAATTACAGAAAGTTCCTTTCTTGCCCTCGTAAAACCTACAGTCTTCTTGGAAAGTTCAAATGCATATGTTTGTGGCTATGGAACAGGACACCTGATGCTGAGTTTTGTTAAAATGTATAGAAATCAGAGGCGATATGGAAAGGTCACATTTCATTACAATAATTAGGGTAGGCAAGGCAGAGCTGAGGGGAAGGTTTTACGCCAGTGGCAGTGAAACTATGGTACGTGTGCTGTAGCTGGCTGTTTGTTTTCATTAAAAGCTTTAAAAGGATTGCCATCACTGATTATGTCCTCACTGATTATGTCCTCCATCTGATGTTTTATGCTTCTTTGAATCCAGCTGAAGTGAGGAGTATAAAGGAAATAATTGAGGAGGGGGCATTTGAAGTAGGCATGAAGGATATGGACAGGTGCTTGTCAGGTAGAGATTGATCAGCTGGGGAATGTATTAGCTTATCTTCTGTTCTGTAACAAGATACCCTAATCTGAGCACTTTATAAAGAAAAGAGGTTATATAGCTCATAGTTTTGGAAGGTGGAAGTCCTAGATTGGGCAGCTTCTGGTGAAGACCCCTCAGGGCTGTGTCACAACATGGCAAGAAATGGTCATGTGCAAAGGGGTGAAGCATGTGGGGTGGCCTCACCACTCTTGGGAGAACTAATTCACTCCAAAGACCAGCGTTAATCCCTTCCAGGGTTAGTTTCCTCATGACCTGGTACTTTGATTAGCCCCGCTCTTAAATGTACTTCTAGCTTAACACTGCCACTTTGGAGACCAGACTTCCACCACATATTCAGATGGGGACACTGAGTAATGGGAAGAGAATTCCAGAAAAAGGACAGCTGAAACTGAGGTCGGAGGGCAGGGAGGAAAGTGCACATTTAGTCAGTGCTGAGAACTTTGGTTTGTTTGGGGAAATACAGGGAGGTATTATGGCAAGCATATTAGGACCAAATTGTGGAATGTTTTAGAGGATAAAGTTGTGAGATTTGGACTTTATTCTGTAGATAGTGTTGAGTCATCGGCTTATCCTGTGACTTAGTCACACGCTTATCTCAGGTTTACTCTGCTTGCTGGTTCCTTCCACTCACAAAAAACACAAAAGAGGAGGTGCCCTGTTTCTCACAGTGCACTGATCTGTGGTTAATACTATCTGGAACAGGCACCTACAAGGCTCTTTTCTGGGTCTGATCCTTGTATAGTGTATCAAGCACATTATAGGCTTGCAAAAATTAATTACTAGAGGTTTCTAAGTCAGCAATACGTAAAATATAAAAGGACAACCAGTTGATTTCCAGGATACGAGTTACAGAGATAAAAATAAATAAATAAAGGCCTAGGACTAGTGTTCACAGTACTTGCTCTGGGTGGCTGCTGGAGACAGCATTTAACAGCTAAAACTAGAATATGGGTTCTAAGCAGTTGCTGTCAAGTGATGAAAGATTCCATGGTGAAAGTTAAAGGTGAACGGCAGTGTGTCCTTTCGGAGTTGCTTTAGATACAGATGGAAAGCTGTGTGCTCCTTTTATCAAGGAAGAACTTGGCTCTGGGAGTTGAGGGTACTAAGGCTGGATTGGTTCATCTCTTGCGGGGGAAGACATTTGTGTCTCATTGGAGGTGTTGATAATCTTCTGTGTACATCCTCTAAAGGTATCCTGTTGAGAAGCTCCAGTGTGTTGAGAAATAGGGTCGTTTCCCAAATCAAGAATTTTCACCTTGAGGCCACTATGTGCTAGAGACTGCTGGACAGGCAGCGTAATGAGTGTGTGGGTCCGGACTGACTGACTCTTGCCCAGCGTCAGACCTGGGAGGGTCTTTGGAGGGGTAGTCCTCTTTAAGCACATAGTTTATCTAAACCCTGGTTGTTTTTCTTTTTGCTGTAGATTAAATAAATATGTAAATTGAAAAATACCACGCACGTTTTAGTTATGAATTTTCTCATGCTAAAGTTTATTCTCTTGTGAGTTCTTGTGGCCATGTTGAGTTCAGGCAGGGTTTTATCATTTTTCGCTTGTGGTCCTGTTCTTCCTGCGTAGAAGCCTTGCAAGTTGTTGATGAATCCACACATCCCTACTCCCGGTCTGCCCCCCGGGCCTGTAACACTGTCTGGGCTTTTGCTCATAATGACTTAAGATCATGGTGCCTTATTTTCAGACTATAGAAGTTTCCCCTTATCTGTGATTTTGCTTTCTGTGGTTTTAGTTACCCTGGTCAAAAGTAGTCCAGAACTGTGAAATGGAAGATTTGAGGTAGTAAGTCGTAGGTTTTTTTTTTTTGTTTTGTTTGAGACATGGTCTTGCTTTGTAGTCCAGGACAGTTTTGAACTGGCTCAGTATACCAGGATAGCCCTAAACTCAAGATCCTCAAGCTCCTCCTGCCCCAGCCTCCCAAGTGCTGGGATTATAGGCGTGCACCACCACGCCTGACAGATCATAAATTTTAAATTGCCTGGCATTGTGAGTGTTACTTGAACACAAATACTGCAATGCCTTGATAGCTAATAACTAAGGTGACTATGGAGTGACTAATAGGTGGGTAATGTGTACAGCAGGGATATTCCGGAGAAAGGGATTACTCAAGTTGTGGGACAGAGTTGAGTGGTACAAGGTTTCACCCTGCTAGTCAGAACAGCATCTGGGATACTGGGGGAGAAGATCAGTAGCAGCCTAACGCTGCGTCACGAGGCCTGTGTCCATTCACTTCAGGTCGTCTCGGCAGACAGACATTGTGACCCCTCAGTTCCTCACAAGGAGGTGAGAACAGAACTTAAGAGAGTTAAACTGTACCGTATAACTTATAGTATAGTATCATAATTTCTCTATTTTGTTGGTTTATTAGTTATTACTAATGACCTGTAATAGTGCCTAGTTTAGAAATTAAATTATCATAGGTATGTATGAGATAGGGTTAAAATAGATGGGGAATATTTAAATTAAATATTTTATTATAGTAAAAGACACATTGCCATGAATCACCCTCAAACTTCTAGCTCATCCCTCAAGTAAAAATGACCATGAATGGGGGCTGGGGATTTAGCTCAGCGGCACAGCGCCTGCCTGGCAAGCGCAAGGTCGTGAGTTTGATTCCCGGTACCGGGGATACCGGGAAAAAAAAAAAAAAAAAAAAAAAAAAAAGAAAAAAAGAATGACCATGAATGGTAACTATTTTGCATCAATTTAATGAGGTAGCCATAACAATGCAGCTAAAAACACCCAGGAAAGAGGACTTCTAGAATTGCTTCAGAAAGTGGCAAACATTTCAGGATAAGCTAAGTGTGGTGGCCCACGCCTGTAATCCTAGACCTTGGGAGGCTGAGACATGAGGATCACTGTGAGTTCGAGGCAGGCCTGGGCTACATAGTGAGCTCAAGGCCAACTGAATTACAAAGCAAGATCCTGTCTCAAAAAAAAAAAAAAAAAGAACTATGGGACAAATGTGTTCAAAATGAGGAGAAGTATTTTGAGGGGCTTAATGGCACCATGTCTTTTACTGTAATAAAATAGTCACCATATTTTTTGAGCATCAGAAAAATATTTTATGTAATGTTTCTATGTAAACATATTTACCCTGTATGTGTATATACAGAACTATTGGTGCGTTCAGGTATCTACTGAGAAGTCTTAGAACATATCCTCCATGATAAGTGAGATGACTCCCAGATCTGTGTTTTGTTAGTAGTAACTCTTGAGAACTAGTCTAGCTGTTTCCAAGAGTTAATAGATACTTGAATTCAAAATAGGGTTGTTGTTTCATGTACATTCTGGTTTTTTTTTTTTTCTGGTTTTTTTTTTTTGTTATTTTTTTTTGTTTTTTTTTCCAGTATCAGGAATCGAACTCACGACCTTGCGCTTGCCAGGCAGGTGCTGTGCCGCTGAGCTAAGTCCCCAGCCCCTCATATACATTCTAGGTTAAGTCTAGAATGAATAAAATAATATGTAAAAATGATACTTTCCCTGTAGATACTGCTTGTAAGACTCTCACCTCTAAAGCAGACTGAGACATATGCATTGAGGTTGTATTTCTCTTAAAGTATCTCTTAGTGTTTTATAAGTAAGCACATTAGAAATGAGAGCTGGATGCGGTGGAACCCACCTGGTGTCACAGCTACTGAGGAGGGAGGCAAAGGCTGGGGGTTACTTGGACCCAGGAGTTTGAGGCCTGCCTGGATAAGACAGACCCCCTGTAAAAAAAGAAGAAAGTGAGTAGGAGAGTAGCTTATAGAGATGCTCAGAGATGCGTTTATTAATGATCTAATCTGCATACCTATTTGGCTATTTAGATAGCAGCTAAATGAAAGGACCAAATATTACCTATCCTATCTGATATTTTATAGCTTCTCTAATGTTCACAGTTCAATTCATGAAATATTATTTAACATGGGAAAAATTAATTTCTTTCATCTTGAATAAAGTACTTTTGCTTTTTAAAACCAGTATATTTCTTGTCAGTATACGTCTAGAATGTGTAAGATGAAAAATGAAATTTTCTTTCTTTCTTTTGGTACTGGAAAGTGAACTCAGGACCTTGAGACTGCCAGGTAGGCGCTTGTGCCGCGGAGCTATATCCCTGGCCAGAAAAATGAAATTTTCTAAGTTTACAGTTATGCTCTCTCTCTGTGGTATGCGTTGTGCTATGGGAGACTAAACTTTAATTGAATTATATCTTCAAGATTAGTATTGGATTGCTTATTTGACCTGCACAGTAAGGGAGGATTGAAAACATTACAATTTTCTAGTAATTTAGAGGAAGTGACTGCATTCTGAAACAGTGTACAAAAGGGAACATAATACCCACTTTTTGTAAGTTAAGTTATTATTAAATTTTAGTGAGTATGTTCTGCATCATAGTTCACATCTTGGGCACATTGAAGGGAAGCCATGTGTTATACATGTTACTCATTTAATCTAAAAGCTTTTTTTTTTTTCTTTTTGGGACAGGGTCTTACTATGCAGTTCAGGCTGGCCTTGAGCTCACTTTGTACCCCAGGCTGGTCTCGAACTTGCAGTGATCCTCCTGCCTCAGCCTCCCAAGTGCTGGGATTACAGGCGTGCACCACCACGCCTGGCTCAAAGCTTCTGTATGCACAGTTTTTTCCATTGTTATATTCTCAGGACATTCTAAGAAGGGTATTATGAAATTAAGCAGCAACAGTTTTCAGGGAAATTAAGGTTTCATATTAGCAAGACATTGTCAAAACATTTGCCTTAAATAGGCTTAAACAGTGTTCCATCGTTGTTTTTTGGTGCATGTGATATTGCTGTTTTCTTTCTTTCTTTCTTTTTTTGACCAGAATCGTACTCATGACCTCGTGCTTGCCAGGCAGGCGCTGTGCCACTGAGCTAAATCCCCAGCTGATACTGCTGTTTTCTAAATACCAATTTTCAGAGATATAATAGCATACAGTTTATCCACTTCAGCTATAAAGTCAGTATTATATTTTCATCACCTTGGGTACTGCTATGTACATTTGTGAAATAGTTTTGGGGCACTTGTTTTCATTTCTTTTGGGCATATACAATACTTGGAATTGGCCCTGCCAAGTCATGCGGTAGCTCTGTGTTTCAAGGAACTGCCAAACTGTTTCTGAATTGGCCGCACCATTGTATATTCCTACCAGCAGTGTATGAAGGTTCCCATTTCTCCACATCCTCACCAGAGTTTATTATCTTACTGGTTTTTGAAGGGGCAGTACAGGGGATTGAACCACTGAACCCAGGGCCTTTGCACTGAATTACATATGTGTTAGGGTTTGTGTCTAGATGTCCCCTCAAAGCCTCATGAGACATACTGAATGCGCCCTCCAATGGCAATTCTAGGAATCCTTACACATCCTTGGGAAGAAGGCGGGAACTGAGGCACAGAGAGGCTGTGATGCTGCCTGTCTCACATACCTTGACAGTAGATGATCTGAGATTTTCATCCAGAGCTGTGCAAACTTACACTTTGCTGTCTACCAGGCTGCAGAGTGTCCGGTGGTTTTAAGTCAGGGATACATTAAAGAACACAGGCACAAGTCCTTTTCTTACAGGGTATTTTTACTGTCAGCCTGAGGAGATAGCATCTCTGTGTGTTCCCAGAACAAACCAAAAACATTCTGTCCAATCAGTGTATATTTTTTTGACTGCTAACCAAGGTGAACTCAGCCAGCTTACCTTAGGCATTATACCAGCCTGTCTGGTTGTAGAGTAGCGACTCTGGCCAGATTTCTCCTGACAGTGGAGCCTGAGAGTCATAAAGCAAGAAGAGAACTCTGTAGGTGAACATCATGTTCCTGAAGACTCTTGTGTTTATCAGTGATTCCATTGCTCAAAGTATATCTCAGTTAACTCACCAGGTTAGTTTTTAATCATCACATGAATGGCATAGGAGATTTGGTTATAAATGCCTGTATTTGAATAGGAGTAGGTATGATAGGTGTAGTAATAATCTGTGAATGCACTTGAAATGAAAAAGTTGCACAGATAACTGAGGAAGATCTGGATAATTTCCCAGTTTATTCATCTAATTGTTATATGTTGCCCACACTGATTGATCACAGACAAATACGAGATTTATTTCTATGTTATCAGGATATCAAACGTTCTACAAAGTATATGTAGTTGGGATAAAGTATATATAGTCTGTGCTGCAGTAACAAATGAACCCTAAGATCGCCACTTTTTTTTTTTTTTTTATTAGTATAGGTTTGTAGTACACAATGTCTGCGTTCTTTGTGTGGTGGTGGTACAGGTATATAACACATCTTAAAGCCTTTTCTCATCCCCTTTCCCTGCCCACGCTCCCCTCTTCGCCGTCCCTTAGTACCCTTCCTTTTTTTGGTACATGTTTGGAACACATAATGTTTACATTTCCTGTTTGTAGTTGATGCATGTATACAAAACATCCTGGTTCCTTCTTCCATTCTGTACCCTCTTCCCTCCTTCCCTCATTTCTTGATCCCAGTTACTGTGACAAAGATCCAGCTCTCTACTTCCTATTATCTATCTTTTATTTTACTCTTTATTTATAAATTGCCCCAGCAGGGGAAGGGGGACTGGAGAATCACAAACCAGCGCTGAAATGCTTTGGCCTAGAGTAAGGAGCATCACTTCTCAAAGCGCCTTGGCCAGAACGAATCACATGACCCCTGTGAAGGGGCCGGAAGTGAGGAGAGCAGAGGGATGTTAGGTGAATGAGAAAGCTCCTCTGCATCACCTTTAACACAAGACTTAGCTTGCAAAAACAAGGGAACAAACAAAACAATAGCAAAACCCCTTCAGTAAAGATAAACCCTCTTCAGTAAAGATAGAAGGGCTCTGGAACAGTGATAATTACTTGATAATAAAGTGAGTGTTGCCATAATTTCTGTGTGGCTCATTCAGCAACTTGATTTCTGTTTGTGGATATGGCTGCATCTTCCAAGGGAATAAATGACAGTAAGGGTTTAGTCCTTTTGCATTGTAATTCTTCAAGTGGTTGTGCTGACGTGCAAAGCTTGTAAGTGGTACCTCAGTTCAGAAACTTAATTTGTTCTGTGATTTTGAAAACAGCCATATTTGTGTTTGTGTGGGGAATGGTGGCAGTGGTCATGTTCATCACCCAGTACAGAGTTTACAGACAAGAACAAAATTTTGTCGAATGCTCTTTTTGCAAACCAGTTGTATGCAAACAAAAGCATTTGTGAAGAAGGAACCACTGTGTTTAGTGAGTGTCTCCTAATTACCAGGCTCTTCTTTTTTTTTTTCTGAGACAGGGTCTTGCTGTGCAGTTCAGGCTGGCCTTGAGCTCACTTTTTAGCGCAGGCTGGCTTTGAGCTTGCAGCAATCCTCCTGCCTCAGCCTCCCGAGTTCTGAGTGCTGGGATTACAGGAGTGTGCCACCATGCCCGGCCTGCCAAGCTCTTGTAAATGTTTTACATGGGTAATGAGTATTAATTTAGAATGAGCATTGCAATTTTGTCTCCATGCTAAATATTGTCCACGTCTGTTAACTTCCCTTATTTGACGTGGAGTCTAGATTTACCCATATCACGCTGACAGCTTCCCTCTGTGACTAACTTGTCACTGTATTGCCTTAAAATGAGCTCCTCCCTTAGGCTGAATGTGACAGTGGAGACTGCTGTAGCCAGCATGGAGTACAAAGACAAGGTGATTTGGGCGCATAGTTACCTAGCTGCAATTTAAGACTGCAAACCTTTCTCAGCTTTTAAAAATAAGTGGTGGTAAACTACGCCTACACATTTTTCCCCCATAAATGTTTTTTCTAAGCTTATTCTCTTGTGTTGCACCTTTGTAATGTTTTTTCTTAAAGATAAACGACTGAAGCTGAATGTGACTCTGCATGCCTGTAATCCTAACTACTCAGGGGGCTTAGGCAGAGGGATCGCTAAGTTCTAGGCCAACCTGGGCAACTTAGGGAGACCTTATCTCAAGAAATAGAAAGGGCTGGGTGTGTGGCTCAGTGGCAGAGCATACAGGGTTCAGTTCTTAGTACCAGGGGCTGGGGTAGGAGGGTGGGGTCTCTGTCTGTCTGTCTGTCTGTCTGTCTGTTTCCTGGTAGATGCAGAACTTCTGCTTTTTTCCCTACTTTTCTGTGTGGCCTAAAATTCCACCATTGGAATTATGGACCACAAAGACCCTACCTGGGCTGTGCCAGCTAGGGCAGGCCTGGCTTGTTCTGTTTTCAGAAGGGCTCTATGTTCTTGGAGAACAGTTATCTTTACCACATCTGAGATGCCCCACCTCAGGTTCCTCATGCTGATGCCTCATCCATTCTTCAAATCGTTACTTAACCCAACTTTAGGACTGGCACCAAGCGAGGCTCCCGTGGTCTCCACCTTCAGAGAGTTGCTAGAATGGACCAGAGTTGGCAGAGTTTTCTGTAGAAAGTCAGATCATAATTTTTTTTTTTTGTCTTTTGAGACAGGGTCTTGCCATACGGTTCAGGCTGGCCTTAAACTCACTATGTAGCCCAGGCTGGGCTGGAACTCACAGCGATCTTCCTGCCTCAGCCTCCAAAGTGTTGGGGTTACAGGTGTGCACCACTATGCCTGGCTAGATCATAAATATTTTAGCCTTTGTGGACAGGTGTTTTCTGTCTCTGCTCCCCAAATCTGCTCTTGTGGAGTGAAAGCAGTCCTAGACAGTACATAAACAGATGAGCACACCTGGGTTCATGCAGGGGCACTGGAATTTTAATTCTTTAAAAATTTCACATGTCACAGGCTATTCTTTTTTTTTTTTTGGTACCAGGAATAGAACTTAGGACCTTGCGCGTACCAGGCGAGCACTGTGCAGCTGAGCTATATCCCTGGCCCTTGTACTTTTGGATTTTATTCAGCCACTTAAACGTGCAAAAACTATCCGTGGTTCCCAGGTTGCGCTCAGGCAGGTGGAAGGCCAGACGCGGACTTTAGACTGAGTGTGTGCACTGCTGACCTAGAACCGGCTCCGTGTGGTTTTATTCTCCCAAATAGATAGTGAACTACCTTAATGATTACTTAACTTACTCGAGCCCAGTATTTAAACATAAGCAACTTCATCTAGCCCTGTATTCAATAAACAGCTCTCTCGCTAGTTATTGGTGAATATCATTTCTGCCGACTGTTTGATGTTTTCTCTTTTCTCCTCTTATCTAAGATATATACAATATATACATGTGCACATACTCGTATTACTTTTACGGACCACTGATTTTATGAAAGTTACGAATCGCCAGCTTTAAAATAATAGCTGACATCTGTTGGACACTTACTATATGCCAGGCCTTTTTCTAAGCCCTTTGCTGTTTGTTTTAATTAATCCTCCCCAGAGCTCCGTGAAGTTGGTATTATTATCTTCATGTTTTGGCTCTGAAAACCCAGACTCAGAAAAGGTGAATTTCTTGCTCACGCTGAGTTGCTCAGGGTGATATAATTAGGAAGAAACAGTCTATATTTATCTCTACAAATTCTGATTCTAGAGCTAGGGCTCCTAAATCTGCTTTTGTTTTACGCCAGCCTGGGCAACTTTGCTACCTAGCTTATTCTGCCTTCTTAGCTACTGAAATTTATTTGTAAAAGTACTTAAACTGCTTTTTAAAATTATTATTACAACATAACAAAACGGAAATGGTGAATAAAGATTAAAAAATTATTTTTCCTAAGACTCAAGTATAAAATTGAAAAAGAAACTCTAGCAAGGGTTACAATGTGTTTTTGTTTTTGTTTTTGAGACAGAGTTGTGCTTTGCAGTGCAGGCTGGTCCTCAACTCACTATGTAGCCCAGGTTGGCCTTGAACTCACTGCAATCCTCCTGCCTCAGCCTCCCGAATACTGGGATTACAGGTGTACATCAACACACCTGGTCAAAGGGTTATAATAGTTTTTCCCCTTTAATTTTAACTTGTTTCTGTCCATAGAAAAAGACAACTTAGACCCTAACTATGCTTACCTTTTCTAAACTAAGTGAATACAGAATCTTCATATATTATGCCCAAATCAAAAATCATGATACGGATAAATTGTGCTTGTATATAGAATTTACAAAATGCTTTGTGATATGTGATGAATTATGTGACGGTACTCTCAAATCTATAAATCATATTCTGGACGAATCATTGTTGATCACAGCAGTGGGCCATTCTGCTCTAACTATAGCCTGAACCCGACTTTCATTATTCTTTCATTTGGATCAGGAGAAAAGGTTAGATCTCAAGCAAACATCGCTGTGAAAGATCCCTACTGGACTAGTTAGATTTTTCCCCATTTGTTTTTGGATCTGTTTTATGTTGAACCAGAAAGAAAAGACCACAGAATTCATTCATCCATTCTTCTCCTAGGAATTCTCTGAGAAGGAAAGAAAAAAAAGAAATAGGATCAAGTATATTTTATTTTCCTATTTGAGTTCTGGTTTCAGAAGGAAAGAGGTATAAAAGACATGGAAAATTTTGAAAATCAAGCCTCGACAGTGATTCACTCGTCTTATGGGCAAAGACCAGGTTTTCAAAAGGTATCCAAATGTGTGACACTACCGGGACAAAAATTACACAACCAGAAGTTACCAACTATTGTTGGTATTATTGTCACTGGCTATTAGGGGTGACATGGTCTTTCTAAAAACAATAAACTTTATTTGGTTTGTTTATAATTAAAAATCAAGTGTGCCATGGAAAGCACATTTGGTAGCTTCTGATTATGGACTTTTTGTCCTGTAATGATGCAAGCTATGGCTGCTTTTTTGTCCACTAGTCCTGATCTTTTAAGCAACTAGAGATGATCAAAAGGAGAGTGCTTTTGTTTTGAGTCTCTTTGATACAGGGGCAAGAAACTCCCAACCTGAACAATATCTGGAATGAGTTTGTGTTCTCTAAAATCGAAGAATGAATTTTAGGAACAACGGAGGTTAAGAGCAGAATATATTTATTGAGGGAAAGAAAGCTTCTGTCCAAGAGAGGGGCAGAAGGGGGCCCGAGTGGGTTGCCAAGGACCCTGCCCTTCCCAGGGACGTTGTAGAGCAAAACTGCAAGGTGAGGCGGGTCCAGGATAGGGGGAAAATGGGAAATTACAAGGTGGGCATGAGGTGGGGCAAAACTATGGTCAGCCAATAAGATTACAAGTATAATTGTTCAGGTAAAGTTGATTAAACTGGGATCAAATGGGGAGGCCAGTCCCGTAGCAAGCGGGTATGAATACAGAACAGGGGCTTTTCCTGTAGGGGGTTGGGCTAGTGACTCTTCCTGGCTCTTCCAAGATATTTGCTACCTATTTAGAATATCAGTCCATCCCTAAGAGGCATGTGGGTGCATTTGTTTAGTCTTTTGTCTTGAGGTCTGACCCACAGCAAATACATCTCCATTCACAAGGTCTTGTCCGTATTGGCTTCTTCGAGGGCCTGGCCCTGTCTGCCTATAATATTTCTGTCTAACTCAGCTGCCTGTAACATCTTTAGCTTCCTCTCCACCTTCTCCAAGTCTGGGCCACTTTAGGTTACGCATTTGTCTTTTGTTCACAGTTCCAGCAGTCACGGCTTCAGGATTGAGAACGGAAGCAACCCCCTAGCTAAGAAGGAAAAAAAAAATACAGGTTCCTTTCAACAGCACCATCCCCTAAGATTTCAGTTCAGGGCTATCTCAGGAAATGTCACCATCAGGTAGTAGGGCTTAGACCTGGCCACTGGGCATGGGCCCAGATGTCTGTTTGAACAAGCCTTCTCTCTGATTCTGTCGCTGTTGAAGTCTGAGAACCGCTGCAATGGATCATCCAAGACTTTCCGGTGAGATAAGCCAGCTTCCCCTCCCCGGGGAGAGTGAGGAGGTGGCGCACAGAAGGAGGCCAGCACAGCTGCTTGACAACAGCCCTTCTCGGAAACGCGGATGGACTCTGCTTCCGTCCTCTAGAGGAGGGTGGCAGGAGAAGGCCTCGCAGTTGGAAATGGGAAGACTCTCCAGACGGCCTTTTTCTCGCGTTAATATCTTCTGTGCTTTTCTGTAAAGGATAAAGGAGGAGAAAAGAATGATGAAGGAATGAACACAGGCAGAGCGAGAAAGAGCCCTGCAAGCTCGGGAAGCGATGTACTCAAATAAGTACTATGTTCTTTGCATCCTGTTTCTTTCCAGCTGATTAACCACTTGTTTTTGTGTTTTATTAAATGTTTAGTCATTTTAATCTCTGGTTTATTTTTCCAGCTGTGACCCCAGCTGTAGACCATTTGAGTGTAATAGTTTCATTTCTCACAGTGTCTGTTGTGCTCTGTTTTTTAAAATTTTATTTTAAAGGGAGTAGTAAATGAGAAAAAAAAAAAGAACAGTAGCAGCATACCAGCATCACAAACATAAACAAACCAAAGCAAGGACATTTAAAGTGAAACAGGGTTTCACTACCAAATAATACGAATTAACAGTGGTGGTTGTATTACGTATCGCTATCCTCAACTACGTTGCTCAGATTACCAGATGTAAGAATGGAAGATTGTTCAAACCATTAAAGAGAATAAGAAAATAATTGTTAGATAAAACATTAGAGCTAATACAGAGTTTCACTAGACGAGATGGTAGGAATTCACCATGGTAGTTTCATTGCATATTGTTACATTCCAATCAGTTGCTCAGATTGCCAGGTATAAGCATGCAAAATTGGTCAGAATATAAAAAATCTTAAGTATTAACTGTTCTTTTCAATATATCATCAGACATCAGCAGTAGAGTTATCCCAGCTATTGATATATAGATTTATATTGCAGGTTCCTTCTTTCTTTTTTCTTCTTTCCCTCACCGCAGTCGTTCCTTCCTTTGAGCAGTTTCTCTTTCCTATCATCTGCTGTACATTGTGCTCTTTGGTTTTTATATCTCTTCATTTTCCTGCAGCTGCATTGTGTGCATTATTTAGTGACACTAGTACTTCTGTCCTTCATATTAACCTGGCAGTTGAGATTACTTAACTTGCTGCCTAACCTTGAACAAGTCGTTCAGTTTCGTTTTCAACAGTCTTCCTGTTGAAATAGAGGTACTGCTCCTACTTAGCTAATAAAATAGCTAGGAGTGGCAAGGACTAATCTCAGCACTTTATATAGATGGCATTTCCTATTGTAAGGTAAAAGAGCAAAAAGGGACACATTTCCTAATTTTTGAGACTATGCAGTTCAAGAGAGCCCTGAGCTCACTTTGTAACCTAGGCTGGTCTCGGACTCGCAGCAATCCTCCTGCCTCAGCCTCCCAAGTGCTGGGATTACAGGCGTGCGCCACTACGCCCGGCTTCCTAAATGTTTGTAAATAAGAAAAATATCTCTTGGCATTCTATCAACCTTTTCAGAGGTTGGGCATGAGATGATGCTTCTTTGGGTAAACAAAGCCTCAAAGAGATAAGGTTGGCTCCGTTCTCCTATCTCCCCTCCTACCACAGCCTCTTGTACATTCTGTGCAGTCCAGAATGGAAGTTTGTTTCCATTAAATATTTCATCTTTACAGATACAGTTATAAAAAGGAGTGATAAAGAATTTGAGCTACCTCTGCATATACTATTTTGCTCTGATTTCACCCCAAAATAGAATTATGGTGGTGTTGCTAATCATAGTACTTGAATGATTTGCTGTAGAAACTGTGCTTAAATCTGTCCTTGTAACCCTGAGAGCAGATGAGAAAACTGAGGCACAAAGATGTTCAGGGAGCTGGGCATGGTGGCACATGCCTGTAATCCCAGTACTCAGAGGCTGAGCCAGGAGGATCGTTGGGAGTTCAAGACCAGCCTAGGCTACAAAGTGAGCTCAAGGCCAGCCTGAACTGCATAGCAAGACCCTTTCTCAAAAAAAAAAAGATGTTCAGGGATTTACCCAAAGCATCCATCAGTAAGAGGCGAAAGAAGACCCAAGTCTCTTCATGCCAAAGCTATGCCTTTAAACATTCAGTCAGACTGATGGGCCAGCTCTAGGTTAACATGGATTATGAGCCTTGGTCAAAGTTGTACAGTTCTCAGGTTATTTGTGGGAGAAGAGGGGATGCTTCAGCAGGATAAGTCATTCACTGCTGGGCAAAATTCAGAAATTCTACATTTTGATTCTGTCCTGATCCCTAGGCTTGACCCTAAGACTTCTGAAAGAAGCTCAAGAATTTGCATTTAAAATTACTCTACAGGTTGATCTTATGACTGCAAGTGAGAGCTGTACCTAGTTTCTGGGTAACATTTTTTGTGCAATGCAGTAATCTCTGGGCCCTAGTCTATTAGGAAGTGTTAAGACAAAGACACATGTGCTCGTTATTATCGGCAGAATTCTGAATATTTGATTTTTGTGGTGTTTTTCTTTTTTAAGCTGCTAAACTAAATATAGTATTTGACTAACATCTAGTATGTTTATAAATACTCTGAGAGGGAAAATTAAAAAGAACCAAAAAGTCAACATTGGTCCTCTCGCAAAACAGACTCTGCCTCACTCCTGTAATCCTAGCACTCTGAGAGGCCAGGTAGGAGGGCTGTAAGTTTGAGCCCAGCCTGGGCAATTTAGCGAGACCCTGCTTAAAAAAAAAAAAAATTAGTAAGAGGGCTGGGGATGCAAAAGGCCTGAATTCAATCCCCAGGACAATGAACAAACAAATAAAAACCAAACACATATTCTACCTCCTCTTAGAATATGTTGGATCTCTCAAATATAGCTGTTCTTTCTTCTTGGTAATACAAAGAACATCCTATTCTGGAACAAAACTGTCTGAGCCTGTACTAGCTTTCTATTGCTCCCATAACATATTACTACTCAAATCTATTATCTTTTTTTTTTTTTTTTTTTTTTTTTTTTTTGTTTTTTTGAGACACTGTCTCACTACGCATTTCAGGCTGGACTTGAGCTCGCCTTGTAACCCAGGCTGGCCTCGAACTCGCAACTATCCTCCTGCCTCAGCCTCCTGAGTGCTGGGATTACAGGGGTGCACCACCATGCCCGGCCACAAATCTATCATTTTGAACCACACAAATTTATTATCTCCCAGTTCTGTAGGTCAGAAGTCTGCGTAGGCCTTCCCAGCAAAATCAGCATGCCAGGTAGGACGCATTCCTTTCTGAGGCTCTTTGTTTTTTTTTTTTTTTTTTTTTTGGTTTTTCTCCGGTACCGGGAACTGAACTCACGACCTTGCGCTTGCCAGTCAGGCGCTTTTGCCGCTGAGCTAAATCCCCAGCCCCTCTGAGGCTCTTTGTCATGGCTTATTCTGGTTGTTGGCGGCAGTCAGTTCTTGTAGTGAGAGACCCGAGGCCCCCTTTCTTGCTCGATGTAGACTGGAGGCCATTCCTAGCTTCCTGAGGCCACCTGCATTCCTTGATTCATGGCCCCTTTTCTCTATCTTCAAAGCTAGGGACAGTGGGTCAAGCCCTTCTCACGTTTTGAGATTCCCCTGCCATTTCATCTCTAACCTAGCAAGGAAAGGCTGTCTGTTCTTAAGGACATATGATTAGGAGGTTGGGCCTGCCTACATAATCCAGGATAACCTACTTCATGCCAGGGCCCATACTCTGAGAAGAATCTTTTGCCATTTAAGGTACCATGTTTGCAGGTTCTGGACACCAGTGTGCAGACATCTTTGGAGGTATTGTCCCTCCTACCACCGGCATATCATCCGGCTTTGTTGCCAAGTAAGACAGCAGTCGTTACTACTACCAGCAGGGCTGCAGGCATAACAAGCATCAGTGTTGACGTACCTGAGAAAATGTGACTTAACAGGATATTTTTCTAAGTTAAAATCATTTTGAGCCAGGTCTCAAAACCGTTTTGAAAAGGATGCTTCAAGACTTGTGTAGTCAAGTAGAGCTGCAGCAGTACTTAGCGTTGTGTGTAGCAAAGGATGGTAACTTCCATTGTGCCTGCTTCTTTGGTAATGTAGATTCAGAAAAAAATGATACGAAACAGGCACACTCCTGCCGCCCACGTATTTGCTTTCAGTTGCTCATTGCCTGCCATATGCTTCTTGCTTTCACACCTGTGTTCGTGTGCTCCCAACCGCTTAGCCTGCCTGGGTCTGGCTTCCGTTTACCTGTAAGATGCATATTCATCACAAGTTTTACCTCCTACTTATCCTAAGAAACAGTTTCCAAAATGCTTCTTGTTTTCCTAATAGCCAAATAAAATGAAAAGAGTCCTTGTCGTTTGCCAGGTTTTTTTTTTTTTTTTTTTTTTGGGTACTAGAAATCAAACTCATGACCTCAGGCTTGCCAGGCAAGTGCTTATGCCACTGAGCTATATCCCCAGCCCTGCTAGTTTTTCAAAACTAGCTCTTCGGAGCTCTTCTCTGGGACATTTCATCCATAAATTTGTAGAGCATTGAAGTCCCTGTGGCATCTTGGACCGAATAGGTACTTAATAACCACTAGTTGAACCAATTTGAAATACTATATTTAAGTAATTGATTATATTATCTTATATACCAAAATTCGGAGAGATACATATGTTTATTGTTTCTTTAACAAAACATTGCTAAAATGTCTGATACAAGTGAGTAAAAATGGGTTGTTATACATGAAGTTTCCAATTCAAGTTTTACGGAACATTATGTTAATTCATATTCTATCATATCCTAATATTCTTGGGGCCAAGCAGCAGACTTTTTATAACTTCCATTTTTGAACCTTTAGTTGACATATACTATAATGCAGGAAAAGATGCAAATTGTGAGTAGATAGCTTGATAAATCCGCAGTTACTCCTACACAGTAGCACTCAGATCATGAAACTAGGATTACTATCAGCACCCAAAACACGCTGAAGTCGCCTTCCATTTGCAGATACTCTATTTTAAGATACAGAAAAATACTCTCAGATATATTATGACAGTACTTCTTAGAAACAAATCTCCAAGTAAGTGTAAGTTTACAAGATTTAAAAAAAAAAATATGGCTGTTGCCCTGAGGATGTATTTAAACATGGAAGAGTTTTAGTTTTATCAAATAGTTTGAGATGTCACAGTTTGACTCAGATTTTTATTTTCCAGTCCTTATTGAATACTTGTGATGATTCAGAATACTTTTGCCTCAAATATTCACAGATAGTTGAAATTGCACCGTGCACTGGTGCTGGTCATTGTGACCTGACACCACATCTGTCTCTACATAGTTTCTTGTTGCTATTGTTTACATGGTCTGGCTGTGTTCCCCAGACCATGGCTGGCCTTGAACTCCTGGGTGCAAAGGATTCTCTTGCCTCAGCCTCCTGAATAGCTCTCTTGCCTCAGCCTCCTGAATAGCTGGGACTATAGGTGTGTTCCACCACACCCAGCTCTCTACGCAGTTTTTATTGAGATCAAACCAATATATTTTCTCTGGAATTTTGGTTGACCCTCAGTAGGTATTGAAGAAAAACCTGTTGCCAATAAAAGCGGCAGCCCTGTACTGTATATTTTAGCTGTCTGCCATAATACTTCTCGACAGAGCAGAAAAAATGAATTGCTTTTAAGAAAAATGGAGAAGATAAAAATCTTAGAGAAATTGGCCTCAGGTATAATGTTTCTCTTTCCCTATCCAGTCTCTGTATTCAGGGATGTTTACTGAAGCATTATGTCTAAGAATAAATCCATTGGAAACCAATTTGGTTATTAACTATAATACGTAAATCCCGGCATAGTCATGATCTGATCTATTTTAAAGCATGAAGATATATTTTTAAAAAATGTTTAATGATAAGGGCAATTTAATGAGATTAAGTAAAACTTTATATAGCAAATACTAATTTTGTTTAAAAAATATAGGAATAGAAGAACCCCATGGGAATTCTTACTGGTTACTTATTTTTTTTGGTATTAAGAATTGAACTCAGGACCTTGTGCTTGCTGGGCAGGTGCTTGTGCTATCTTCCCAGCCCTCTTACTGGTTTTTTTTTTTTTTGGTCTTTTTGAGACAGGGTCTCGCTATGGAGTTCAAACTGATCTTGAGCTCACTTTGTAGCCCAGGCTGGTCTCGAACTCACAATGATCCTCCTGCCTCAGCCTTCCGAGTGCTGGGATTACAGACGTGTGCCACCACTCCTGGCTCTTACTGTTTTGTTTTTTTTTTTTTGGAGCTTGTTTGGAGATTCCAGCAGAAGAGTGCAGATGCTCCTATATCCTTGACTGAGGAAAAGCTCCTCCTCTGTCAGGGGTGGTCGTCCTCTTCCACCAAGTGTGCAGCTGCAGCTTCAGGAGGGATGCACATGGAGTGGTGAGCGAGGAAAGGGTCACCTGCCTGGCCAGCCAGAGCAGCTGGATCAACCCTGGCGTTCAGTGGGGTGAGAGATGTCGCGGTCAGGTTGCCTTCACATGCTGGTTGTTTTTGAATGGTGTGCTTGAAGACAATATAGATTTTCTTACTTTATAAATATTTAAAATTTTCTGTATTAGTTTCAAAACCAGAAAATGATTATATAGGATCTATATTTAAAGGGTGCACATAGGACAGATAGTTGATGCTTTTTCTGTGATGTAAAGTCCTTTTCTATGAAGTAAAGTCCTTGGGCAAATCAGGCACGGCCAATGCATGTTTTAGGCAGAGGTTAGCAGAATTCCCCACAATAGCAGCAGGGTCCCAAACATCCATGAGTGCTCTTCTTGTAATAAGAGAAATTTTTTTTGGTCTTTTTGAGACAGGGTCTCATGATGTAGTTCAGGCTGGTTTTGAACTCACTTTGTAGCTCCTGCTGGCCTCGAACTTGAAACAATCCTCCTGCCTCAGCCTCCCAAGTGCTGGGATTATAGGTGTGCGCCACCATGCCTGGTGTAATAAGAGAATTTTTGATACAAGAAATATTAACGGCCACCCCATCCAGTTTTCTATTTAAGAGTCCGCAAAGACAAGATCCTCTGTGCCTCTCGAGTATACTTTGAGCCTTTCTTAGAGAAGACTTAGTACAGAGAGCTTTAGGTTCCCAGATGTAGCCTGGGTTGGCTCTGAACCACCTGAACAGAAGGTGAAGTATGATCAAACATTTTTTTGAATGTTTAAGAGTTTTAAAAAATATCTCAAGTAAAAAATACCTTGCCAGTAACCTCTTTAAAAATATTCCTCTTTGACTTGGAGTTTTACCCTAAGAACAGTGGGGAACCTCCAGGGATGTCAGGCAGCAGAAGAGCACGGCCAGGTCTGGTTTTTCAAGAGACGAGCAGGCGCCCCAGGGACTTCGCTCCATTCCAGGGCCCCTGTGCCAGGCGTGGCTCCCAGGGACCTGGTTCTCCGACCACCCAGACAGCAGCTCTCTGGCCCTCTGCATCCCACAGAAGAGCAACGTACAACCCACGCCTTGAGAAATGCCCACAGGGACCGGGCAGATCCACCCATAGCAATTTGGTCTTTGGAAAGAACCAGGCAGATATTTGCAAATGTAACAACAAAAGTAAATACATAATTAAATTCCAGCTCAGAGAACGAGTATATACCCCCTTGCTTTCCATACACATATCCCATCATTCTTGCAACTTTCTGAAGCAGTTCTGGAAGTCCTCTTTCGTGAGTGTCTGTAGCTGCGTTGTCATGGCTGCCTAATGCTTGAATCTATTCACGGTGTTTACCTTTCACTGTCATTTTGACTTTGGGAAAGAGCCATTAGTCCCATGGTGCTAGATTGGGTGAATAAGGTAGATGAGGACCCACTCTAATGTTTTTATTTGAGAGAAATTGCTGTAAACATTCGATCAGTGAGAGGTGCTCATAAAATACAGTGAATATTTAATTTAAAAATTTTATTACACAAAAGGCAGATTGCCATTAATGCTCAGAATACTAAAAATATTCCCTCTTGTTTCAAACACACCTGTCTTGGCCAGGCATGGTGGTGCACGCCTGTAATCCCAGCACTTGGGAGGCTGAGGTAGGAGGATTGTTGCAAGTTCAAGACCAGCCTGAGCTGCAAAGTGAGCCCAAGGCCAGCCTGAACTGCACAGCGAGACCCTGTCTCAAAGAAGACAAAAAACAAACAATGAAACACACCTGTCTTGTTGTTGGCAGTGTGTATTTTCCTGCAGGTTTGAAAAACTTAAAACGTTCATTATATCTTTCGTTAGCGTAATTTGTCTCCTGTTTGTTTTGGTTTTGTCTTGCCTTGCTGTCCAGTTTCAACCAGCTTGTCATGTGGAGCACGAATAAGCCTTCTCACTGTTAATTTCCCATCACCTTGTCTGAAATTCTGTATTGCTTTTGTGTTAGTTTGTAAATGTCTGTGCATCTGTTAATATGTTTTCTTTCTTTTATCTTTAAAATAAAAAGAGAAGGCCAGGGATATAGTTCAGTGGCACAAGCGCCTGCCTGGCAAGCACAAAGTCCTGAGTTCGATTCCTGGTACCAAATAAAAATACAGGGGCTGGGGATTTAGCTCAGTGGCACAGTGTCTGCCTGGCAAGCGCAAGGTCGTGGGTTCAATTCCTGGTACCAGAAGAAAAACAAAAAAACCCCCCCAAAACCAAAAAACCAAAAAAACAAATTGTTTGTAAAATAAAAAAAAGAGTAGGCTTTCTTCAGTAAGGTACCTTTAAAATAGTTTCATGTGCATATCTTTAACATTCGCTAAAGTATAATATTGGTAGGATAGACTGCACCCACGGAAAAGTGGGCAGTTACTATGTTTTGACAGTTATATACATCCATGTGGTCATCATCACAATCAAGGTGTACGTTTTCTTTATCCTAAGAGCTACCTCATGTTCCTTAGTAAGCTATTCCTCTTTTTTTTTTTTTTTTTTTTGGTATCGGGAATCAAACTCACAACCTTGTGCTTGCCAGACAGGTGCCATGGCGCTGAGCTATATCCCAGCAAACTGTTCCTGTCTTGCTCTAACAACCGCTGATTGGCTATGTATTACCATAGATCAGTTTGCGTTTGCTTGAGTTTCACGTAAATGAATCATGTAGTATGGACTTTTTTGTTTTAAACTGGTTTGTAAGACCAAAACCCTTAACTTTTTCTTTTACTTTATGAAGCAGTTTTATAACATCCGTTACTTTTATAGGGCATCATAAAAGATGGTTCAGACTTCCTAGCCACAGAAATAACCCCTTGGTGAAATGAGGGTATACAGTTTATAAATGAACCTGTTCTTGCCTCACCTAAAAAGAAGATAAGCGACGGGGATATAACTCAGCAGTACAAGCGCCTGCCTGGCAAGCATGAGGTCCTGAGTTTGATTCCTGGTACCAAAAAAAAAAAAAACCAGATTATAATCCTTGAGATACTTCTAGTTATAACACTGTAAAATTCTATATAATGTTTCCAGTTATTATTTTGCATTTTTTTGAAATTAATCCAGTGCTAAATAAAATTCAATAGGATATAGATTTTTCTCATTTTTCAGTTTAACACAGTTTTTCTGATTCTTTCTTTTATCTGTTGCTGAATGGTTTTTCACATGGTGAAATCAGCATTGCCATTTTAAAATTAAAGTGGCAAATGAATATTTATAAATATGTGGGAGCTGACATTGTAGTCCCATTTTGCCCAGGCGTGGTGGCGTACGCCTGTAATCCGAGCACTTGGGAGGCTGAGGCAGGAGGATTGTGAGTTGAAGACCAGTCTAGGCTACAAAGTGAGCTCAAGGCCAGCCTGAACTGCATAATGACACCCTGTCTCAGAAAAGAAAAAAAAAAAAAAAAAAGAAGCAGAATAGTCCCATTTCATAGGAAGAAGATCTGCTTGAATGGAATGTAGGAGGTAAGTGAGTATCACAGTATATTTCAACCAACCCTGCTATGATCAAATAGAAATGATGATGTCATCTACATTTTTGCCTCTTCACTTTTTTATGGTCCCAAACCACACCCATGTTGCAGGCTGGCCTTTCCAAGTTCTTGGAGATTAAAATCTGTAGTAGTAGGCAGAACACTTCAGTGGGGCGTGAGTTGCTTGATTTCTCTGGTCAAACACTGACTTACAAAGTATTATTGGAAGATACGTACAGCGTAGAGAGACTGAACTTTAAATCTTCTGAATTTGTTTCCTGGGACCTCCAGATTTCAAGTGCTAAGACCAGCAGACGCAGGTATGCCAATCTTCCCTTTTGTAAATGGCAGGTCTCTAGTTTCAGAGGCTAGTGCTACTTTTTCGTATGATTTTAAATTGAGATAAACTGCCTCAACTTTTTTTTTTTTTTTTTTTTAGTTTTTTCTTGGTTTGGGAGATGAGGTGGCTTTGCATAATCAATGCAAAAATAGTATTAATCTTAGTGTGATGTCTCATAATTCTTCATTCTGTCTTCATTTTTCTGTTTTGAACTTTTTTCTTCTGTAATAGGACTTGTTAGGTAAGAAAGAACTATTTTGGTTTGTTTAGGCTTGGATTTTAAAAACTCATAATCTTTGTTGGGCTTTAATTTTCCTTTAGAAATGGATGAAAATTATTTGGAAAATGCTGAAGCAACTGAATATATTTTTCTGTGCCATTCACAAAGAACACCATCATTCTTAGAAGCCTGATGCTTTTGGTCTGATGAAACAGCTTTTCAGTCTATAGTTTAATCATGAATAAGCAAACCTCCTCTTGTTTCTAAAGAGATTCCACAAACATGTAAAGCAAATGGCAATAGAGAATATCTGCAGTACTTGGGATGTGTTGAGGTTATATCCAGGTATGTGCAAGAAAATAGCTAAATTGAGATAAATGTTATTATTATTTTTGCTCTTTTACTTTTTTTGTTTTTGAGACCATCTTGCTCTGTAGTTCAGGCTGTCCTTGAACTCACTGTATAACCCAGGCTGACCTTGAGCTCATGATGATCCTCCTGCCTCAGCCTCCTGAGTGCTGGAACTATGGGTATATGCCACCATGCCCGGCGATCTACATTTTTAAGAACCAGAATGTAACTAGAGATAGTGTCCTTGCTTAAAAGGTTTTTTGAAAAAGTGTTTTGCTGAATTTGGGGAGGCATCTAAGGCTTTTAGAAAGACAGTTTCCTTATAAACAGTATACACATAAGCATGTTGCTTTCACTTTGAGCATTTTTAATAGTTTCTGAGGTTGGCTGAAAAAACAATGCCTGTCTTCACCCTCTACACCCTAGGAGCTGCGGCAGCCTTTCTTCAGTTCTTTTTTCAGTAAAGCAGAAAATGTGCAGTTCTTCACCCATGTAAAGCTGAGAAGCTCTTGAATGATGCATGTCGAGGAAACTTGGATACTGATACTACTGGCGATTTGAATAGGTCTCAGTGCCAAAGAATTAAAGACTCTTGAGTTTTCTTAAAACGGGCCAGCTTTTAAAAAGTTAAGTATGCTTCCTTTGTGCAGTGACCTGAACTCTCAGACCTAAGTAGAAACTTAAGATTTACCGGTGCAGCTTGGTGACGCAGTTAGCCACTTACCTTTACCTGGATGAGTCACAGAACTGAGTTACTCCGTGGCTCGTAGGAAAATGATCACATTATGATCATTTGACGCTGGAAAGTGAATGCTATGGCAAAATTTCACATATTAACCTCAACAACAACAACTACCAACAACACACAACAAAAACCTTTGCTGGTTTTCTTGGAACCAGAATTGCCTTTCCTGTATTGTCTCCGGAGTTCAACAAAGGCTGTGCCCTTGCGCCAGTCTTCTCATAATGAACCAGCCAGTCAGTCACTCCATTGTGCTCTTGCGGAGGGGGGAGATAACATTCCTTTATGATCCCCGGTTTAGATCAGCTTACCACCCCAAAGCGTGATATTTGATTACCCTTATTATGTTACTTTGCATAGCCACAAATGTTTTTAATGGGGTGGCCTTATCTAGCTGGTTAAAAAAAAATCCACATCCATGCTGACTTACAGTGCTGTAAATGGTGCTGTTGCTAGAATGTGGTAACAGGAGCCTGTGGACAGTGGGGCAAAGTACGCAGTGCTCACGCAAGCGCCTTAAACTCTCCAGTGCTCCAGTGGGTGCTGGCCTGTTTCGCTTTTAAACGCGGATTTTCATCTCTAAAGCTCAGTGTTTCTGGATCTGAATTGCTTTAAGAATTACAAAGGTTCACTGGCCGCTTCTGACCGTGCTGTTCTGTTAGCATTGAAGTTTCCCTCTTTCTCTCCAAGTGTTTTCAGTGCACTTTTGAGTCTTGTAGAACACAAGAGGTCCTGTCATAAACCATGACATGCAAATGATGAAAGAGTTCCTAACCCTTTACCTAACCCAACAGGGGAGGAGGACCGAGTTGTTTCTTTTGCTAAAACTCTGGCTTGGCGGCCCCCAGGCTTTTTGAATTACCCAGCTCATCAGTAAAAATGTATTGTGTATGTACTATTTCCAAGCTGTAGCTTGAATATTGCAAATCTGAAAATCCAAAATCTGAATTTGAAATGTTCCAAATTCTAAAACTTACTCATGTGTTTGTGTGTATGTGTGTGTGTGTGTTTGTGTGTGTGTGTGTGTTGTGCTGGGGAAAAAACTGAGGGCCTTATTATACATTTCAGACAAATGCTTTTCTACTGAGCTACACTTCCAGCCCCTTCAAAAAAATTCTCAAACTTTTTGAGACCCAGCATGGTGCCACAAGTAGACAATTCCACACCTAGCTCATGTCCCAACTCACAGTTAAAACACAGGTGTACTAGCTGGAAGTGGTAGGACACAACTAAAATCCCAACATTCAGGGAGGCTGAGGCAGGAGGATTGCAAGTTTAAGTCCAGGCAATTTAGTTTGGCCCTGTGTCAAAATAAAAAAAAAACAGTTTGGAATGAAACTCAGTGCAGAGGCCCTGGGTTCAATCTCCAGGACCACAAAAAACACAAACCACAAACAAACTCCACAGGTGAACTAAAAATATTGTGTAAAATTACCATTAGGCAGGTATATAAGATATATATATATATAAAACACAAATGAATTTCATGTTTACATGGGCTATAACCTCAATATATCTCATTATATTTATGCAGATTACCAAAATCCAAAAAATCTGAAGTCTAAACACTGCTGGTCCTCAGTATTTCAGTAAGTGATACTCAGCCTGTATATATGTTTTTAGATGTTACTGTATTCATGTTCTTAATGTATATAATATACTGGAGCATATGTAAAAATAAATTTCAGGGGCAAAATATGTTCACTGGAAGAAAGATAGCCTCTTTAATAAATGGTTCTGGAAAAACTGGCTCTCCACATGCCAAAGACTAAAACTAATCTCAAGTCTATCACTAGGCACTAAACCAAAGTCCAAATGGGTCACAGATCTAAATATTAAAACAGAAACACCAGATTACTGGAAGAGAAAGCAGGTAGGTAGAAATCTTGAAGACATAGGGGAAGGCAGAGAGTTCATGAACAAAATCAAACTGCATGGGAAGTATTTCAAAGAATCAATAACTGGGATATCATCTCATTAAAAAGTTTTTGCACATCAAAAGAAATCACCAACAGCGAAAAGAAAACTCAGTGCAAAAGTTTTAGCCAAGTGTCCCTCAGACAAAGGACATCTATCTAGAACATGAGAAGAATTGAAAAAAATCAGGCCCCCCAAATTCAAAGACCAATCCAAAAATGGGCATCTGAGATGAATATATACTTCTCAGATAAAGAAATACAAATGGCAAATAAATATATGAAAAAATGTTCAACATCCTTGGTCATTCTAGAAATGAAAGTTTAAGCAACACTGAGATTCTCTCTCACCCCAGAAAGAATGGCTATCACCAAGAAATCAACCAATAACAAATGCTGCAAGGGTGTGGGGAAAAAGGAACCCTTTTCCACTACTGGTGGGAGTGTAGATTGGTGAAACCACTGTGGAAATCAGTGCGGAGATTCCTCAAAAAACTAGGATTGGAAGTCCCATTTAACCTGGTTATCCCCCTTCTGGGTATTTTCCCAGAAGAATTAAAAACATCATATGATAGTGATACATGTATACCCATGTTTATAGCAGCACAATTTGTCATAGCTAAATCTTGGAAACACCCCAAATGCCCATCAACCAAGGAATGGATAAAAAAGATGTGGTACAGCTGGGTATGGTTGCACACACCTGTAATCCCAGCACTTGGGAGGCTGAGGCAGGAGAATTGTTGCAAGTTGGAGATCAACATGGGCTACAAAGTGAGCTCAAGACCAGTCTGAACTGCAGAGTGAGACTCTATTACAAAAAGACCAAAAAGGCTCCCCGCAAAAAGGCTCCCCCCAAAAAAGTGGTATTTTTCTATAATGGAATACTGTGGGGCTGGGGATATAGCTCAGCAGCACAAGTGCCTGCCTGGCAAGCACGAGGTCCTGAGTTTGATTCCCAGTACCCCCACTCCCCCCCAAAAAATCAATACTATGCAGCTATAAAGAAGGATAAACTCGAGGCTTTTATAGGTAAGTGAGTGCAACTAGAGACCATATTTATAAATGAAATAAACTTGCATGTGTAAATATCATATTGTTTCCCTAATGTAAGAAACTGGAAAAAGTAAATAAGACCCCAAATCTACAATAGACATAGTGAAAGGGAAAAGAACTTCTCAAAAAGAAAGAACAGCTGGGATGGGTGAAAGGAGAAAAGAAGGAAGGGAAAAGAAAAAAATATATATACCAAAGATAGATAAGATAGTTATACTACTGACTTTTTTTAGTTTATTGAAAAAACAGTTTTTGCTTATATTGATCAGTTTTGCATACCCATATCTTGTAATCTGAGCAACTACCTTGTGTTTTTTTTTAAATTTTTTTAATTTTAAAGAGTAAAAGAGGGATAACATAATAATGGGGGGGCTTACCAAATTACAGACAAAGTGGTAGGAAATTATCAATGGTTATTGTTTTACATATTGTTACCTACAAGATAGTTTCTCAGGAAAATAAATAGACAAATAATAGTGAGTTACAGACAGAAGAGGTAGGAGATTATCAATAGTTGTTGTACTATACTTTGGTGTCTTCAAAGTGGCTTCTAAAGAAAATAAATAGAGCTATACATGAGTGACCTATTGAATAATCATTAACTTTTCTTAATGGTTGCTGTAGGAAACACATAATGATAGACATGCATCCATTTACGAAATAGGATAGGAACAATACAAACATTGCAGAGTTATGGATAGATTAGTAGGAAAATATCAGTGGCTGCTGTAATACATGGTGGTATCTTCAAAGTGGTTTCTCAGGAAGACAGAGATACGCAAGAAGGATCTAACGAGTAGTTATAGCCTAAGGGTTGTCAAAAATCAAGTGAGCCATCTGAGGCGAAAGCCATTTTTGGTAGCGTTTTCTCTCCAGCCTCCCATCGCATTGGGACCCCACAACCAGTTAGTGTCCTCTCCCCAACTGTCAGCACAGGCAGAAGGAATCCTGCTGCAGACTTCTCCGGGGCTCCACCACAGCCTGTACTGTCAGGGGAAGAATGGCTTCCAGGGAGTCTCCTCATGTATTGTGCAAGGTCCTCCTGGTTTCCAGCTTCCCAGTGGCTCTCATGACCCCAGTCCACAGGACCTCTGACTCCTCCGGCCTAGTCTGCGTTCTCATGTTCTCCAAGTCCTTGTTCAGCAGCTTCTCCTTCGCTAACTCTGGACCTTTCTGGTTCGCAATGGCAGGAGCAAGAGTGACCTGTTGTATGGCACGTATTCCCAGGGGTTTCTCCATGTTTGAATGATTCGCACATGTCCGTGGGTGGGCTTCTGCAGCTGGTGCATGGTGGGCCAATTGTGTCATTGTTTCTCTGTGTCATGGTAGTTCTCAATTGAGCAGTGGTGGCGCTAGCCACTGCATGGCTCCCCCTGAGCTGGGGGCCCTCCTTCCTGGCTGAGCAACTACTTTGAAGATAACAATATGCAATATATTCACTATTGTTAATCTCCTATAATCTTGTTTTGAAATTCTGTGTTATTGTTTTTTTAAGATAAAAAAATAAAAAAATAATTTGATTTTTAAAATTATTGTTAATTGGAAGGGTTTTATAATACCCTTAACTAACATCTCTTGGTACAGTGTAAGCACCAGTTACTGTTTATTATTAATAAGGGTGAATGTAAAGCTGTATTTTATATAATCTTAATAATTTTGAGGGCCAGGGATATAGCTCAGCAGCAACAAGCGCCTGCCTGCAAGCGCAAGGTCCTGACTTTGAATCCTGATACCAAAAAAAAAATAAGTTTGTGTTTTTTTGCCTAATTTGAGGTCACATTAGCTGCCCTTTGTTTTCTAGTGAAGCTGGTAAAGACTAATACTAGGATCAGCAATAACCAGTTTGCTATTTTCTTATGTGTATATGATTTGTATTTTTTTCAGTCTCTAATTTTTTGTAGACATTTTTTAAGCTATTTGCGCATTTAGTGAAGGTAGGTTTGAAAGCAAATAGGTTTTACAGTCCATTAACCCAGGTGTCCATTTGTGACAAGTTGTAGGAAGTCACAAATGCTGAAGGTAAAAAAACGAATGATGGTCCACTGTCCAGCCTCTCCTTGGGGTATGTCCACTCCTCCCCTGGGTGTCCCGTTAACTCTTTGTGTCATGGGATGAAGAAGGATCAAGTTACAGTGCTATTGAAAGTGCTTATTCAATATGCGTAAAGCTAGTTTTGTTCCTTTTTTCAGTTAAACATAAGCTATTATGATACTTACTTCCTTCACTCTGTCAGAGGCCCTTGTTTTTGGTGACCCCTCTTTCTGAGGAGACAGGGTACAGCTTTCGTTTTCTCATCTGTGAAAATCAGAGGTTGGGCTGGATGATTTTTAGCCCCCTTCCTCCCTCCACGCTGGGACAGAGTGGGGTTGGGGACAGAGTTCAAATTCTTTTTTCCATTCTTTTTCTAAGTGTAGGGGATTGAACCCAGGCACTTCACACTGAGCTACCATCCCAGCCCTTTAAATTAAAAAAAAATTTTTTTTTGTTTTGAGACTGATCTTACTAAGTCGCTTGTCCGGGCTGGGCTCCAATTTGAAGTTCTTCTGCCTCAGCCTCCCAGGATGCTGGGATTATAGAGGTGCAACAGCACACTGGCTCAGAGTTTTTTTTTTTTTTTTTTTTGCCTCATTTAGTTTTTTCCTTGGCTTTTTGGACTAATACATGCCTACCGACGCATGTTCATAACTAACGTTCACTGCATGGAAATTATTTATATAAGAATTATGTTCAGAAATATAAATGACTTACTAGAATTTACTTTTTTTAGTCAAGAGTTCAGAAATATACACAAAACGAGAACTACACAAGCTCCGGTTAAACTTTACCCTTTCAGGAAAATCTTAGTTAAAACCCATGTTTGAAGTATTTATTCCCTCATTTTCATCTTGTGGAATTGTTTGTACATTATTAATTATGATTGTATTTGTTCATGTTTGTCTTTTATAGGGAACAACTGTTTATATTAAGTTTTATACCAGTGAGTCTTGCTGATTAATTAATTTTCACTGAGAATGTTGAAGAAGGCTCTTGAGAATATTAAAAACTCCAGGAAATTATTTGCAAATGTTTTCTTCTAAGGAAATAGTTTTAGAAATCCTGAGACTGGAATTCTGAACCTAGAGTCCCTGGAGCCCGTGACATTCCTGGAATGGGCCAGTGGGGGGGTATATGCCCATAATCTCCCTGAAATTGTTTACAAAATTCAGATAGTTTTCTTGGTGGAAGCCCATAGCCCTGTATCATAAGTGCTAAAAATCAAAAGACAGTTAAGAAACAATGTTGTAGGGGAAATATAAGCCTTTCAAGTATAACTTTCTACCCACCTAAGTTTATGTTTACATTATCATCTGATTTTTATAACTTCGGTGTTTTTAGCTCTTGACAACATTCCATGATCTTATGAGAATCAGTAGTAGGATTCGCGGTCCTTAATGAAATACCCTGAATCTGCCGTGCTTTATTCTTACACATGTATGTACTTAGGACAATATCTTGCTTATACATGATCATGGCCTTTCCAAACCCATTACTTAACTTTTGTTGAATAGAATAAATAGTATTTTTGTTTGTAGAAAAAGGGAGAATTTGGGGTTAAATTAAAATTCAGAAAATAAAAGGATGATATACAGAATTGCTTGTCAACCTTTATACCAAGTCATCTAATTTCAACATCTCCATAAAAGAGGCTCAGAGCTCTTGTTTAAATACCATGCAGAAAGATGATTCCCTAGTTCCCTAGAAAACCTGTTTCATGACTTAATTGCTCTTGGCCATTCAAGTATAGTTTTTTTGAAAGAAAGATGAAACTGGAACTCAGGCACCCTAAAAATAATATTGGGTCTAGCCGGGTGTGGTGGCGCGCGCCTGTAATCCCAGCACCTGGGAGGCTGAGGCAGGGGGATGGTTGTGAGTTTAAGACCAGCCTGGACTACGAAGTGAGCTCAAGGCCAGCCTGAACTGCATAGTGAGACCCTGTCTCAAAAAGACCAAAAAATAAAAAGTAAAAAAATAATATTGGCTCTGATACTTAACAGCAGATGGCCTAAGCTGTATAGGTTGACCTCTCTGAGTCTGTCTCTTTATATGTAGAAATAAGAGAAAGTGAGTCAAGCAGAAGGACTGCAGATATTATGTGTATTTGTCTCCAGATATTGTTGGATGTTCTCTTCCTTGTTGAGAACTATGGCCCTAGGCTAAACGCTGCTTTGGTTCTGCCTAACAAAACTTAAAAACAATATCCAAAAGGATCAAATTCTGTCCAAGTTTTTAATTGCATCAAGAATAGTTAATGACATTCTTTTTTAGAAATAGAAAAAAATTGTAAAAATTCATGTAGAATCTGAAGAGACCCTGAATAACCAAAACAATCTTGGATAAAAGGATCAAAAGCTAGGGGCCTCACACTTCCTGATTTCAAAACGTATTTCAGAGCAACAGTAATGAAGGTGGCCTATGTAGTGTAGCATAAAGACAGAGAATATATCAAATCTCACCATAGAGAGCCCATAAACAAACGTGTGTATGGGCAAGTGATTTGTGACAAGGGTCCCAAGACTTCCCCTAGGGGGAAAAGACACTCTTCCAAAAAATGATACTGGAAAAATTAGATATCCATATGCCTAAGAATGATTTTTTTTTTTTTTTTTTTTTTTTTTTTTGATTTTTGATCTTACTGTGTAGTTCAGGCTGGCCTTGAACTCACTTTGTATCCCAGGCTGACCTGAACTTGCAGTGATCCCCTGCCTCAGCCTCCCAAGTGCTGGGATTACAGGCATGTGCCACCACGCCTGGCTCTAAGAATGATGTTGAAATCTGTTGCTGTATACAAAAATCAGTTCAACCAGGTTTAAAGACCCAAATGTATGACTTTGAACTGTAAAACTCCTAGAAGAAAACATGAGGCTAAAGTTTTAGGACATTGGGGTTGGCAGTGATTTCTTGGATGTGGTACTAAAAGCACAGACAACAGAGGCAGAACAGATGAGACTACTTCAGAGTTAAAAACTTCTACGGATGAAACAATCAACAGAGTCAAAAGGCAATGTACAGTAGAAAAGCTGTTAGCAAATCACATACCTGATAGGAAGATACTGTTTAAAATATTTAAGGAGGATCGTTGTGAGTTCGAGACCTGGGCTACAAAATGAGCTCAAGGCCAGCCTGAACTGCATAGTGAGACCCTGTCTCAAAAATCATATATATATATGGAACTGTTATAATTCAACAACAAGAGGACAGCCCCATTTGTTTCGTTTGTTTATTTTTATTAGTACATGTTTGCAGTAAATAATTGCAACTACTGGAGAGTGAGGCAGGAGGATCACAAGTTTCAGGATAGCCTGGGCAATTTATCAGGACTGTGTCTCAGAGTTTTAAAAAAGGGCTAAACAGGCGTGGTGTCACGTTCCTGTAATCCTAGCACTCTGGAGGGCTGAGGCAGGATCACCACTGTGAATTCAAGGCCAGCATGGAATACATGGCAAGACTGTCAAAAAACAAAAATAAAAAACTGAGGCTGTAGCTCAGAGCCGGAGTGTTTGCCTAGCATGTAAGAAGTCCTGGGTTCAACCCCTAGTACTGGGGGGAAAAAAGAAATATACTTTGAATAGGCCTGTGGTATCTTCAGTTTGAACTTTTCTTAAAGAGTAACATGGAACTTGTATGACTAATGACTTGTCTTTTGTGATTTTCTACTCACCTACAACTTTCTAAGGAAGTTAGAGCTTTAGATAGAAATTGTCTTTGGGGAAGGGAATGATGCAAATTGTAGAAACCAAGAAAAGAGCGAATTGAATTGTTAAATGTAAGAAAAGCAGTTAGGGTGGAAATGGGGGATACAAACCTTGGAGGAGGGAAAACCAAAGTTCAAGAGAATATACTCCCGTGGGTGGGGCTGGGGAGAGAGTTTTCCTGCAACCAGGCAGAAGGTAGCTTTCTCTCAGAGGCATCTGGGGGAAAGATGGGGTAATTAAAGGCAATTTTGCAGTTTTTTTCAGCGTGGTGGATAGTATACATTTTCTTTTCTACTTGTCCACAAAATAGTAAGGAAATGGTAAGTAAGATATTTCTCACTCATTGTGAAGTTGACTCTTGCCTTGTGTCGAGGCTGTGTGTGACCCATGGCGGGCACAAGCTGAGAGCCAGGGTCTGGACGGAGGTCAGCGGGAGCAGACCTGAACCTGTGGAAGGAGCCTGTAAGATCCGAGGGTGCTGGGCAAGGCACTGACCAGTGGAGACAGAGAGGAGGACTTTCCAGGAACACTTCAGGGGTAGAGTTTTACGATCATTTATGATTTTTGGGGGTGCAGTAAAGATGACTTCGAGATTTCCAGCTTGGGAGACTGGATACACTGGTTATGCCTGACCACGGGGACTGGCCCTCGGGCGGAGGGCAGTGTATCCTGGTTTGGCACTGGGGCTATGAATGCCAGTCCTTGGGAAGGGATGGCATGGGCCTTGATGACAACTCTCTTGTTCACTGAGGACAAAAGGAGTCTTTTATGATTTTCCTGTTCTTATTTAAGAACAGCTCTGGTATAAGTGTGAAAAGAAAGGGAGCTACATAACAACTTAGTTTTTTAACACTGAGTAGTCCTTTAAGCTATCTGTAACTCAGTTTGGCAAAAGAAGAAATACAATCTGAGAGTTGTGCAATTGTATACCTTTATAGTTTATTAGTTATTTATTATTTTCTCTCGACTAATCAGTGGCTAAGAACTCCTATAGTGGTTATGTTCTTGTTAATTTCTTTGGAAACAACCCATGGCGTATAGACAGTAATGTCTATTGTGTCTTAATTTTGGCTTTGTCATGTAAAATGATAGCCTTCTCCCTGCTCTCCCCGAGTGGTTTTTACTGCAGGTTCTCTTTTTATGTAAATGCTCTCACCCAGCCTTGTGACTGTATTGTGGAACTCTGGCCATATCATTTTACCCAGGCTAGTTCTCTTACCTACATAATGGGAAATGTGGACTCAATTTTATAAATGTCACGAGTCATTAAACCTTATTTTCCCTCTGTCTGGGTGACTATGTCTAATAATGAGGTAATGGTTGTGGAACTTTTGGAAAGTATAAAATACTTGATAAATATAAAATATGGCTGTTAAGTTTTCTACTGCCAAGATCCGGGTGAGAGGAAATTTTGTAGTGGACCCTGCTTTCTTCCCTCCTTCAATGGCAAAAGGCACAGCTCTCTTCTGAGAGTTCTGGGCAAATATCTGGTTGTACTGTGGAAGCATCCATCTCATGTAAGGAAAATGCTCTTCATCTGCTATAGTGGCAGGAAGACTATTAAAAAGCATGATAAAGCATAGATTTGTTAATTAGTTATATAGCACTCTTTAAAATTGTGTGTGTGTGGTTTTTTTTTGTCTTTTTGAGACAGGGTCTCACTACATAGTTCAGGCTGACTGTGAGCTCATTTTGTAGCCCAGGCTGGTCTTGAACTTGCAACGATCCTCCTGCCTCAGCCTCCTGAGTGCTGGGATTACAGGGGTGCACCACCACACCGGCTTAAAATTGTGTTAATTTTGATAATTGCTAATTCTTTGTTTTTATGGCTCCTTCATACTTGTTTGATGATACATATTTGTCAGCATTAATTTTTTTATCCATACTCTTTAGAAACTTAAGATTTTAGGGAAAATTTCTATGGATCCTTGGCAAAAAACCTATTTATATGATAATTGCTTCCTTTGCCTTTTAATGGTCACGTTTGGATTCTGCACGTTACAAAATTGAGTCCCTTACAGTTTCAATTCCCAAAAGCACTGTTTAAATTTTATCTAGGTAAAAAGCAAACAAATTCAAGTTAAACCAATGGGTATTTTGGAAGTTAAAGTTCAAACCTTGACACAGAAGCACACTGGGTAGAAAACTCTTGTGCTCCCCTTGACATGAGTTGGACCACAGGGTCACCTGCGTCGCTGTGAATCATTTACATTGCAATTTTGGGCTAGAGCGGGAGGGATTGTTCTAAACCAGGAAACAATGCCCAGGTTGTCCCAGAGAACGTGGAAATGAATCATTGCTTCTTGCTCTCTCACAGCTCTTTGGTGTTGGTATCGAAACATTCATTGCAACATATTTGGCATTACAGGCAATTACAGTCTGGGCAACGATTTCCCTACTGTATAATTTCCTGACTTAATAATATATAATATAGAAAACAGGAATAGAGTACTTTTCTAGAGACAAAAAAGTGACATATAATAATTTATGTCGTTTTCGCAGAGCTTATTTCCATTCATTTCCTCAGTTTCTAAAGACAGATCACACTGTGTTCACACTTGATCTTAATAGTCCTGTACCGCAAAGTTAGATCGTAGGGCATCTTCTAACAGGAAAAGGCCACAGGGAGCATAAAATTAAAGAAACTAAGGCCAAGGGGCTGGGGATTTAGCTCAGCGGCAAAGCGCCTGCCTGGCAAGCGCAAGGTCGTGGGTTCGGTTCCCGGTACCGGAGAAAAAAACCAAAAAAAAAAAAAAAAAAAAAAAAGAAACTAAGGCCAGAAACTTCACAGTAAGCGGTAGAACTAGATTCTGAGCCTGGGGAGTCTGTCAAGTGCAGACCTTTAATTATATATTACTTTCCCACTGGTGGTCATACTATAGATCCCTTTCCGTACCTATATCTTCTTTAATTTTAAAGTGAAAACTGTAATAGCATCAACCTCATAGAGCTGCTGTGAGGACTAAATGAGATAATACGTGTAGAACTTCAGAGGGGTTAGTTGATAGTAAACACTCCTGAATGTTTATGTTGAAAGTAGTGAAAGTGCCAGGCATGGTAGAGCACAGCTGTAGTCCCAGCACTTGGAAGGCTGAGGCAGGAGGATTGCCACAATTTCCTGAACTACCCTGTCTCAAAAAAAAAGTTAAAAAAAAAAAAACCAAAAAAAGGAAAGAAAGAAAAAGTAACGAAAGTTTCACTTGCCTTGTTTGAACTATCCTTGGATATGAGTGCTGTGCTTTGTGGTTTTGGCAAGGGAGAAATTTTGTGAACCATAAGAATCTGTAGGTGTTCTTGGCTGGGTGCAGCGGGTTCAAGTCAGGAGAAGACTTTTAGGATTGCATGTCTTCATTTGCTTAGGAGTCAAATTTAAAACTTTACCTTTGCTTCATGCAAACATAAAGATTGGACAGAAGGCAAATGAACCTAGGACAAAGAGATCCTCTTGAGCTGCAGGTCTTGTCTTTCTGGTATCCCCTGGCTATAGAGACACGATCTGGTGCGTGCGGTATGGCTGTAGAATCCCCTGACTGTAGAGGTGGGGATGTGGCTGACGCTCTGCCACACAGACACGGTGTCATGGGAGTTAGCAGTCTCATCCACAGGTGGCAGTGGAGGCAGCAGGAAAGAGTGCTGTGGAGCTGCACATCATAGTTCCCACTGGGGAGCTCCTGGGAGCCGCCTGGTACTTGCGCCTGTGTGTTCAGCCTTCCTTGGATTTTGCGCCTGTGTGTTCAGCCTTCCTTGGATTTTCTGAGCCAACACCCTAACCAGTCCTGACGCCCCCCTGCCGCTGCCTTCCTCACTTTCATCTTTTTTTTTTTTTTGACATATTTTGCCAGCATCACTTTTGGTTTTTGTTCTTGTTCTTGTTGCTTTGCTTATGACCAAATATCTTTTTTTGTTTGTTTGTTTTGTCTTTTTGAGACAGGGTCTCGCTATGCAGTTCAGGCTGGCCTTGAGATCACTTTGTAGCCCAGGTTGGTCTCGAACTCAGAACAATCCTCCTGCCTCAGCCTCCCGAGTGCTGGGATTACAGGCATGCGCCACCACGCCCGGCCTTCTGTTCGGTTTTAAGGTTCAGCTCAAAAGATACCTCCCCTGTAATCTCTCTCTCGAATCTTCCAGACAGCCAGTTCTTTTCCAACTTATATCATTGGAGAGTGTAGTGGTTCTGGAGCTCTCCTTCTAGTTCATTTTGAGGGCTGACTCTCTGGTAAGGACTAAGTTGAAAGGAGGATCCTGAAGCCACTCAAGGCTCAGTGGGGGAAAGCTGCAGTGAGTGCTGTCTGCAGTGGATAAAGAAGTGTCACTGTGCCAGGGCTGGCATCTTTGGCTCGTTGACCCCTGTATTAAATTGTCACCATCCGACTGCCTCCTACACTTCCCACCTGCCTAGCACCTTAGATGTGCTCAAGAAATACATGTTGAAATGAAATGAGGGCAATGGAGAAAAAATTTAGGGCAGAATTTGAGCTGTGCTATCAGTGGAGGTAAAGATTTGGATGTGGGAGGAACGTTTTTAGAGAGAAGTAATAGCATGAAGGTGAATTATAGCACAAAAGGAAAGAGGCCCCAGGAAAAGAAGGCCTTTCTCAGGGAATAATGGGAAACAGGATTGTTAAAAGGAAAGAATTAGCTGGGCATGGTGGCACATGCCTGTAACCCCAGCACTCAGGAGGCTGAGGCAGGAAGATCGTTGAGAGTTTGAGACCAGCCTGGGCTACAAAGTGAGCTCAAGGCCAGTGTGAACTGCATGGTGAGACCCTGTCTCAAAAAAACAAAAAACAAAACAAAAAAACCTAAAAGGAATGAATTAGAGCCTAGAGGTAAATGTTTATTAGCTAAAAATATTTTGGCCATAATCTCATCAAGGAAGTTGTTTGAAGTATTAAGGTAACAAATAAACACGGGAATATGTTAGTTTGTGAAACAGCGTTTGGAATGTTTTCCTTCTGCAGAATTTTTTTTTTTTTTTTTTTTTTTTGGTTTTTCTCCGGTACCGGGAACCAAACTCACGACCTTGAGTTTGCCAGGCAGACGCTTTGCCGCGGAGCTAAATCCCCAGCCCCTGCAGAAATTTAAATAGACTATAATTAGGCAGTGTGCATTATTTGGAACAGCAATATGGTGATACCACTGTTGTCAACTGAACTATTAAAACAATAATAAAAGCAACAAATAGATTGGATAAAGCCTGTCATTTCTAATGTCATTTCTTTGTTCTAGCCCTATTTCTTTGAGAAGCCATAACTATGTTAAATAGCTGACCGTGTATAAAGATGCTTTTACACAAATGAAGAGTTTTATTTTTTCAGCCTCATTCATTCCCATATTCTTTTTTTTTTGAGACAGGGTCTCACTATGCAGTTCAGGCTGGTCTTGAACTCGCAACGATCCTCCTGAGTGCTGGGATTACAGGTGTGCACCACCATGCCAGGCTTCATTCCCATATTTTTGTCTGCCGTGTGGCTTTTTGTCCCCTTGTGCTTTGGAGACACATCATCATGCCACACAGCACGTTACAGTGTGGATCCTACTGTGATCACACTAATTGAAAGGGACTTGATGCTGGGTGCGCCTGGTTGTGGTGGAATACTGGCTAAACCTGAAGACATCTTAGCCATGCATTTTTTTAAATTGTACTTCAAGAGATTGGGTAAATTACTTTTCTCTTTCTACGTGGGAGGTACTCATAATTTCCTGACTTCAACGATTTGTTGACTTCGAATGTTGTGGCGCCTAGACTGTTCTGCTCTGCCTCACACCAGAAAGACCTGCCCATTTCTCATAATATATTACCACTCAGATTAGCATCTTTACCAGAAGGTGAGTTAAAAGAAACAGGAAGAATTTTTTTCTGGATGAAGGGAAGCGGGGATGGGTAAAAGTACAAAGAAGCCACAACGCAGAGGCCTGTGGGCTGTGAATAGTACTGCTGCTGCTCGTTGTGGGAGCAGTGGTCAGATGAGTTTTCTGTGGTTCACCAATGCACACGATTTCCAGGAGTAGGTCCTCTAGCGGTAAAATACAATTAGGACAGAGATAGTGCTTCTTACCTAGATGTGAACTTATTCAAAAAAGTTCTTTCTCAATTGAGAATGCCCTAATACTTTCTGGCCTTTCAGAAAGTGACCTCCCGTCCATTCTCTTTATGTAAATTATGTCTGATACTGCTCTCTGTATATCAGTTTGGACTCTTAGTTGAAAGAGACTTAACCCAGTTTAACTGGCCTTAAAAATTAGGTTAAGTAGGGGCCGGGGATTTAGCTCAGCAGCACAGTGCCTGCCTCGCAAGCACAAGGTCCTGAGTTCAATTCCTGGTACCAAAAAAAATTGATTCAGTAACAATGAAAGTGTAAGAGCTTTAGCACAAAGGAATTCAACACTCGTACAACCCTGCTGGGATGTGTTTTCTCTCTACACTGGTCTCTGCATCCTGCCGTTTTAGCTTCATTCTGAGACCTGGGTCCTCCGCTTGAGGAGGCAGGATAGCCGAGCTGCTCTGGGCCCTGTCTACCCCTTGATGCTGCTGTAGGGAGTGTTCATGGACTCCACTTTAGAAAGCTCCATAAAAGCCTTGTCATATCTTATTGGCTCCAAATGGGGCTTATGCCTATTCCTGAGCCAAAGTCCCTGTGGCCAGGGAATATTATGCACTGCTTGGCTTAGGTGCGGAGCCTTACCCAGTGGCTTGGCTTAATTATAGGGTGTGGGAAAACCACAGCTAAGGCTGTTATCAGAAGAAGAGAAATAGTTACTGGAGGAAAAAACGAAACATGTTGAGGTAATGTTCAGTGCTAATATTGTAATGTTCTAATGATAGGAATGCAGTAATTGTTGTGTATTGAATTTTCTCGAGGCAGGAAATCACTAACCTGAGAGTCCTGAAGTGGAAATGAGGATAGGGGAGGAGTACAAGTAAATGAAGCCAGGGATATAGCTCAGCAGCACAAACGCCTGCCTGATAAGTGCAAGGTCCTGAGTTCGATTCCTGGCACCAAAAAAAAATACCAAAAGAAAAAGAAAAGATCCTAAGACAATGGACAGTCCAGTGAACTGAGCTATGAAAGTCTCTGTGATAAATGGGCCCAGGACTTGTTGCCCCATCATGTCATAGGGCAGCTGACACTTGGAAATACATCTCTTGGGGCTCAGGATGTGATAAAACAGAATGTTTTCTTTTGAGCCTCAGAGTGAGCTGTTTGATGGGAGTGTTTCGGCAGAACACATAGCTTTCCTACCAAGGCCTTTGGGAGTTCGCGTGAAGTGACTCACAGGTCAGAGTGGTATAGATCCAGACTTACTAGGCCTGAGAACTCATCTGGGACATGTGTATGGGCTTTGTAAAAATTCAAACTGTTAAAGTTTACAAGTCACATTTCATTTAAGAATATGGGTCTCTGGCTTTCTTATGTACATGTAGCAGCTCCTGACCCCGAATGTCATCATTATGTAGTGTAAGCATGTACTAATAAAAATATAAAATAATCAGATAGCAACCTTGGGCCTGATTCCCTTTGGCAACAATTCACTGAAGCCCTATAGTAGCTGCTTTTTTTTTTTTTTTTTGTCTTTTTGAGACAGGATCTCGCTATGCAGTTCAGGCTGGCCTGGAGCTCACTTTGTAGCCCAGGCTGTTCTCGAACTCGCAGTGATCCTCCTGCCTCAGCCTCTCGAGTGCTGGGATTACAGGCGTGCACCACCACACCTGGCTAGTAGCTACTCTTTTAAGAGCTGTTTCTTCATAGCCCTTGTGTGTTTGAATCACACATTTGACTTTCCCTGCCTGGTCCTTGTAGGCTTAGAGGCAAGGACTAGATTTCTCGGGGGCTAGCAACACGGACATAAGAAGAAAAGAATGACAGCTGGAGAGTCAAATCCTTTTTCTTCATCCAGAATCAGGAACCAGGAATAACATTCACGGCAAATAGAATGCAAGTGTTGCTGGACTTGGGGCTGTGGTGGTTTCTGGAGAGTGTGTCCTGAGATGGACTGATTTGTACTCTGGAGATGCTGATCTCCTCAGCTTACAAGTTAGGTATAGTCACTTAATGTTGAATTTAGAAAGAATTCGAAACTTCAGGAAAGTACTAGGGGCAGAGTCTTTTATACCCTCAAATGGTTTCAATCAAGATCTGTGGGTACTATTTATTATACTTTGAACAGTAAGCTCTGCATTGTATAGTCTCTTATTTCTCAGCTAAGAAAATTACTAAGCTTTGCTATTGACAAAGAAGCAAAGATTTTCCTACCTGTGGATAGGCTGCAGTGGGGAACATGCAAACCCATCAGTGTACCTGTTTGGGTAGAGCTGGGGGCACAGAGTGGAAGGACTGAGCGACAGAAGGGATGCCAAATTTACACCTGCCTGCTCTTTGCTTAGGCCATCCCTTAATACTTCTGTACTTAAAACCTTAAGTGTTTGAATTTCAGAGCTGCATAGCACCTGTTTGGTGTTAGTTGGGGATAATGGAAAGAAGTCTAGGACAAGAGCCTTTTGAGAAGAGACCAGTTTTATTTGTGTGTGTGTGTTTTCCCTTTACATTTGGATTTTAACCATTCAATAAGCAACTGTGGCTCTGTACATTTATCTATTCATTCAGTTGTACAAGTCCTATCACATTTGAATCTCTGTGCTTGGGTGATCAAATCTCAGACACAAAGTAGGAAAGGTGTGGTGCCAGCAGCTTTGATTTCAATTGATATCTTTTCTTGGGAGTTATTCATTCTAAATTCTATTATAGGTTCTACAATAAGTCCATTTCTGCCTTCACAAAATACTTGTTGGCTCACCACATATTTCATATTTTTACAACTTGCAGATTGTTTTGTGATTTTTTTTTTGAGACAGGGTCTTACTAGGCAGTTCAGGCTGACCTTGAGCTCACTTTGTAGCCCAGGCTGGCTTCGAATTCTCAACGAGCCTCCTGCCTCAGCCTCCCAAGTGCTGGGGTTACCGGTGTGCCCCATCATGCCCACCTGCAGTTTGTTTTAATAGGGGAAAGGGATAGTTCTGTCTTAGCATGAATCCTCTGCAGACTGATTTTCTAGGAGCTTCTATTTCTGTGTTCTTCGAGATTTTGGTTTCTGTTTTTTTTCTTGTATTGTTTATTTTAAAAAAAACTCGTGTATGTGTGAGTGTGCATGTATTTTAGCCTTTCTTCTCACATTGCCACCCCATTTTCATATATGACTTTCAGAATATATAGGGGAAATAAATGTCCTCCCAATTTGTTAGATGTCAGATAGGCTGAGTTTATGTCCCCCAAAATCAAAGAAGGAACTCTAAGAAACAACGGAGGTTAAGAGTAGGAAATACTTACTGAAGGGCAAGAGATACAGCTCCTGAGAGAGGTCCTGAGTGGGTTGCTGATGAGCCCACTTCACAGAGGAAGTTTTATAGAGCAGAATCACAGGGTGGATACAACATGGGTTAAAGCTATGATCAGCCAATAAGATTATAAGTATAGCCACTTAGGTAATATTGACCCAATGGGGAAGCAAGTCCTGTAGCAAGTGTCCATGGAGTTCAAAAGAACTTTACAGGGAGGGCTTGGACACCTGCTGAAGTGACTGATGTTTATCTAGACTTTATTGGACCACATGTTACCACTGCTCTTACCCCTTGGGGAGGCATATAGGCCTGGTCATTCTGTCTTTATCTTGAGGCCTGGCCTCCAACAGATGTGCCTCCGGCTGCAGCTGTAATGTGTTTTAATCTTGTATTGACGCTCTCTCTGACTGCCTGTAATAATTCTACCTAACTTAGTTGACTATAACTAGTCCAGAAACTTCCACCCCATGGTGATATGTGATATGTCCTAGAGTGACCACTATAATCAGTTGTATAAAGGATATAAATATTAAGTATAAAGTAGATATAGTATTTAAATTCAGATTTGAATAGCAAATAAATTAGAAATGACTCCATATTGTCATTAGAGAAGTAATCACAAGATTATATCTTCCACAAAAAAGTCAGTTTTAATTAAACTTTTGGGTATTTACAGTTGAACCTGCTAATAAGCATTATATGAGTTTCTAGAAGAGAATAATTCTTGTTTATTTTTTAAATCTCCAAGTTTAGCCCTGTCAAGTAATATGTATTTATTGACTATGTGAGTGAGTGAATTTCCACTTCCTGGCTAGGAGCTGTATATGGGGCTTGTAGGTAAAGGAGTCTTGGTAGTAACCCTCACAACCGCCAAGTGCCAATCCCTAGTCAGTGCCCAGGTGTGCAAATGCATAGGAATGTGGTGACTGTGGCTGGCTGCGGAGAAGCCCGTGATGTTCCCCGCCCTCTCTCTGCTTGCCCTCTGTCTCATTTGCAAGAGAGTTACCCTTTGGTTTCCTTCTATTCATCCTTTATTGTGCTATTTGTACTTTGCCTTACTCAATTGAGAGGTACTATAAGCTAGTGTATCTGATTTATTTGACTCAATATATTTTCCAGGTACATCCATTTTCCTACAAATGGCTCAAATTTATCTCTCTTTATAGCTGAGTAGTATCCCACATTTTCTTTATCCAGTTTTCTGTTGATGGGCATATAGGCTGCTTTAAGTATTTAGCTGTTACGAATTGTGCTGCTGCAAACATCGGTATGCATGTATTACTCTAGTATGATGTCTTTAGCTCTTGGGGGAAGAGCAGGGTCATATGGAATTTCTAATTTTATTTCACTGAGAAATGTCCATGCTGATCTTGCATAATGATTGTACTAGTTTACGTTCCCACCAGTAATGCGGAAGGATTCCTTTTTCACCACAGCCTTCACAGCGTTTGTTATTTTTTATTTCCTTGTGATTAGCATTCTTTCTGGTATAAGATGGAATCTTGGTGTTGTTTTGATTTGCATTTCTGTAATGGCCAGAAATGCTGAACAATTTTTCATATATTTGTTGGCCTTTTGTACTTCTCCCTCTAGGAAGAGTCTGTTCATTTCACCTGCCCATTTTCTGATTGGGTCTTTTATTTTAGGTGGTCTAAATTTTTGAATTCTTTATATATTCTGGATATTAGTCCTCTGTCTGAGGAATAGCTGGCAAAAGTTTTTTCCTATCCTGTAGGTTGTCTCTTCTTTCTACTGATTAATTCCTTTGCTGTGCAGAAATGTAGAAACTCTTCAGTGTTGTGTGTGTTGGTGGCATGTTTTCCACAAACCACTCTTTTGTTTGCCTCTTTGTCATCCAGTTTTCTTTTTAGCTGTGTGAAGAAAAACATCATGAATTGATGAATTTTACTAACTTTTCCGCCTGTATGCAACACAGTAAGCTTACTGGGAAGACAGAGTAAGATGTGTATCTTATACCTGCAAGAAGCAAACAGTGAAGTCAGGAAGATAGGCCAAGAATAAAATAGCAAAAGAATCCATTACAAAGCAGTGTAATCAAGAGTAACGTTTGTAAATTGAGTAATACATGAGGGTGAAGACACTGAGTGAAGGAAAATACAGAGGTGAGTACATCTCATACCAGTGGGGAGGAGTTAAGGGAGTGACCAGTGGAGTTTGTAAAGATTAGAAGTCCAGAGGCTGGGGGTGTAGCTCAGTGGCATAAGCGCCTATCTGACGAGCACAAGGTCCTGAGTTCAATTCCTGGTGCCAAAAAAAAAAAAAAAAAAAAAAAGAAAGAGCTGTATTTGAAGGTTAGAAATCCAGGTTGTCAACTGAGAGTAGGAGGCAGAACTCGCACATTAATGTGGTAGCGCGGGGAGTAATGAAATGGTAAATACGTGGAGAGATGAAAGGACATTAAAACATCAACTTTAAGATAACAGTATATTGTTATTTTTTGTTCTGTTTTTGCAGGATATTGCCAGGCCTCCACTTAGGTCACAAAAGAGTCAATTTGCAAACAAGGGTCACTTTATCCAACGTGTTAGACCTGCCTTATTTTTTCATAATGGTGCCTAATTGATGTTCCTAAGATCTCTAGGATTGACCAGACACCTAAGCAATTATTTGCTTGTTTGAGGATCTAGTTGTCTGTATAGCAGTTACCTTTTTAAAATAGTTTAGGATCTGGAAAATCTAAGCTGTTGTCAATCAGATTAATTGCTTTTTAAAGAAAATTTTATATAGCTGCTCTTTGTAGAATGAAATGAAAAAATCTAAGCTCAGTTCTTTAGTGCTGAAGGATGCTCACAAAAATATATAATTATAATGCACCCTCTGTTCAAATGAAGAGTTCAGTAGTCCAGGGTGGATGTAGAGCAGGGGAACTAATAATTAACAAGGTAGTAACATCCCAATTTGTATTTATATTTAAGAGTCCATAGATATTCCAGTTAACTAAAAATGTATTTTAAAAATAATGGGTTGATAAAAAATATGAATTTTGACTTTTTGGAAAATAAATGAGATAACACCCTTTTGTTAAATGTAGTCGAATAAGGAAATTGTTGGGAATATTTTAGATAGATCAAGATTTTTTTTCTGTTTTTTGAGACAGGGTCTTATTATGCAGTTCAGGTTGGTGTTGAGCTCACTTCATAGCCCAGTCTGGTCTTGAACTCGCAGTGATCCTCCTGCCTCAGCCTCCTGAGTGCTGGGATTACAGGTGTGAGCCATCATACTCAGCCAGATCAAGATATTTTCCCTGCAACTCTTCAATTAACTTTTTATTTCTTAGCTATTTTTCCAGTGCTTTTTCCTTAGCTATTTATTCCAGTGGCCTTGTGATCTTTACACTTGTAATAGAGACTTGAAGATAGGAAGTAAGATAAGAAAGGGCAAAGATTGTAGTTGGAGATAAACAAATACTCTTTGCAAAAGAAGGGGAAGAGGATACCCGCCATCAGAAATGTTGAAATGCCCTGGAATTTCTGATCCTGATCTTTTGCATGGAAAAATGATATCAGGGGTTGTTCCATAAAAGTCAGGGAGGATATATCCCATTTCTTTACATTCTTTGAAGCAAGTCTATTTTGACCTATCCTGCGTAAATGCTGCCAAGTCTTCTCAGGCACCTGGAATCTGTCCCTCAGCTTCTCTTGTCTTGGTATGTTACGGAGAACAAGAGGCTTAGAGAAAGCTTTTTACGCTCAGTCATCAGCCTTCAGTGGTTATGCAGAAAGTAGTCTGTGGGTCCTTTCTGTGTAGGATCTGTTGCAGTCGCTACCCTGGGATGAGAGTCTTCTTGCTATACCCAGATTTCCCTCCATTTTCATTGAGGTAATCTCTCCCTTTTCTGCCTTCCTTGCCTAGTGGCTTCTCAGATGCACTCTCTTCCTGTCTGCCCACAGCCCATCCCAGAGCCGCCCAACCTAAGTACCCTGTATGTAGTAAGTTCATTCTTTGCAAAGACTAAGAGAACCACAGATCCCACGCTGATTTTTGTGTTCTATGCTGCCAGAATACCTAAGAGCATGTTACTGATTTCAGTGAAGACAGAAATGAATAAGCACAGTTTAATATTTCAGCAAATTATTCTGCCACAGTAATATTAACTATTTTGGGCATTCAAGATTGGAGTACTTTAACAACCATAACAAAATGTCTCCACAAGCCTTGGGAAAATTTTCCCTGATCAAAAACATTCTTGGGTTACAGTTTATATCTAGATGTCTTCCCCAAAGCCTCATGTGCTTATAGGTGGGGCTTTGGTTTATATCTGGATGTCTTCCCCAAAGCCTCATGTGCTTATGGGTGGGGCTTTGGGGAGGTGAGTGGATCATGGAGGCATAATACTCATCCATGGGTTAGTCCATGGATGAGTTTGTAGCTAAATGTGATTTGGGAGGTGAAGCCTGGTTGGAGGAGGTCGGTTACTGGGGGCGTGGCCTGGAAGGGTCTATCTCCCTCCTCCCCCCTCATCTCTCTCTGCTTCCTGCCTGCTGTGCTATGAGCAACTTCTCCTTCACCATGCTCCTCTTCCATGCTGCCCTGCCTTGGAACTGGCCAACTATGGACTGAAACCTTCACAAACTGTGAGCCAAATAAACCTTTCCTTCTTTAACTTGTGGGTGTTGGGTATTGTGTCTCAGCAACGAGAAAGTAAGACAGTCATCTTTATTTCTGTTTATTGTTTTTACTGAGAATTTTTGATTTGTTTTGTTTTTGTTGTGCTGGAGATCAAACCCAGGGCATGTGCTAGGCAAGTGCCATACCACTGAGCTACATGTCTAGTCCCTGAGTTTTTTTTACTAGTGATTTGTGGCTTTGGTTTAAGACACATTCTTTTTCTCTTTAAGAATTTTTGTTAACATTATGAATTAGTTTTTTAAATAGTGAAAAATACAGGAACAATACAACCAGTGGCCATGTACTAATATTCCAGATTGAATAAACATTAAAATTTTGCCTAAATTCCTTCAAATACATATTTTAGAAAAAGTAATACATTCAGTCTGTCCTCTGCCCAAGCCCTGCCCCTTGCCTCTTTCTGCATAGATAACCACTGTTCTTAACTCACTGTGTCACTCTTAAGTGTGGAGTTTTACTACTTATGTATGGCCTCATACATATTTATAGTAGTTTTTTTTCATAATTTACAGAAAATGGTATGCTGTATGTATCCTTTAGCAGTTTGCTTTTCCCACTTAGTATATTTTTGAGAAACAAGTGATTCATTTATTTTACTGATGTGTAAATATTCTGTTGGTCATACAGTAAATATGGTCAAAAGAATAAACACAGGAAGAGTTTACTGTTCATTCATACTTCCGTGTGAAAGGTCATAATCTGTTCTTTAAAACTCCCCATGATACTTGCAGTGACAGAGTAAGAGTTTATTGAACCATATGTTGAAATTAGGAACTTGAACATTGGAAACAGGTTTTATTTTTCCATGCTAGGACCTAAATATGGGGTCTTACAGATGGGAGTGCTGAAGCGCTGAGCTACATGTCCAGGCCCTGAGTTTGTGGGGTACACCACTGAGCTGTGTCCTCAGTCCATCAGGTCTTATTTGAATGTCTTATTTTGCCTGCCTGCCTTGGGCAGGTTACCTAATCTCCGTAGGCCTCAAATTTGCATTTTAAAGGATGATGCTTTTTCCATCAGTGTAAACAGACAGTGAGCACAACTGTGTGAGGAGGCTAGCACGGTTCCAGGCCCAGTGAAAATCCTCAGTAAATATTTTTGGCATACTTCTCCTCTCCTCTCCTTTCCCCTTCCCTCCCCTCCTCTCCTTTCCTCTCTTCTCCTCTGCTTCTTTTCTTTTTTCTTTCTGTCCTGGTCTTTTTTGAGACAGGGTTTCACTGTGTAGTTCAAGTGGCCTTGAACTCACTGTGTAGCCCCAGCTGGCCTTGTACTTGCAACAGTTCTCCTGCCTCAGTCTTTCAAGTGCTGGGATCACAGGCGTGCTCCATTATGCCTGGCTTTTGTGGTTATATTTTATATTCCTGGATGAGGAAGAGTAGGGAAGGAAAGGGATTTTGGAGAATGGTGAAGGGGAAGGCAGGCTGAGTTAATTGAGAAGCTAGTTTGAGAACAGAGAATCTGAAGTGTCCTGAGCCATGGACAAGTTGGGAGGAGGGCAGATAGAGTAGCTGGGAGACCAAAAGGTGCTTTGGTCTCTTACAGTTGGGAATTTTAGTGTTGGTAGAAAGACACGAAAATCTTGGTGTTATAGCAATTCAGGGCTGTTCCTAATGCTTTTTTCCCTGAAACTTCTCTAAGGAGGGCTTTAGGTCCTGCCAATCATAAAGGATTGTTTTGACTAACTTTAGTTAAGCTTTAAAACGCCCATGGTGTTAGAAGTTTGAGGAAGGATAAGAAGGTCACAGTCAGTTTCATCTAAATTGAAAATTTCTTTTCTTGGAACACGCTTCCTTCACTTTCCAAATATATATTTGGTGTGTCAGGGTACCTTTGAGGATGGTGAGAAGAAAAAAGTCTGTAACTGTGGAAAGAACGTTCAGCTTACAATAATTTGTGCTAAAGAAAAGAAAAGTAAAATGCAGTATTAGATTTAGTGAAGAAATGTGGGGAACATGTCAGAATCCATAGGAAAAGTCAGTGATACCAGTGTCCTGGGCCACATCTTTGAGGGTTGACTTTGGTAGCTCTTGTTCTTTCTTCTTCTCTTCCCCTCCCTTCTCCGTTGCCCTTCTCCTCCCTCTCTTATTTGAGGTGGGTGTTATTAAGACAGGGTCTTTTTTTTTTTTTTTTTTTTTTTTTTGAGACAGGGTCTCACTATGTAGTTCAGGCTGGTCCTGAACTCACTGTGTAGTTTAGGCTGCCTTCAACTTACAGCAGTCCTCCTGCCTTAGCCTCCCAAGTGCTGGGATACAGGAGTGCACCAACATGCCTGGCAGCTCAGGTCTTCTGATTTGTCTGTTTCAAGCATGTCTGCACGTATCCTTCAAAGCTAGGTGTTTGCGTATTGACTAAATGTCAAGTTCTTCAAAATTGCAAAGTGATTACTATTAACTGTTCTAAGGTATTTTATTGTTTTTGTTTTTTTTTTGTTTTTTTCCTGGTACCGGGAACCGAACTCACGACCCTGCGCTTGCCAGGCAGGCGCTTTGCCGCTGAGCTAAATCCTCAGCCCCTGTTCTAAGGTATTTTATGGTGACAAGTTACATATACGTGACCAATATGAGTTGACCTAACTACAGTTTCTCCCACACTTTACATATGATGATTTATTTTAAAGTGTAAATTATTTTGCAAGAATATAATGTCATGTTATGATATAAATAAATATTTGTATATTTAATATGGCTTAATATCAGATTATATTTGGGAGGCCTCCATACTGGTTGAGAGGCAGGAATGATACAGGTTGGGTTCTACCATAACTTGTCTGGAAAACAGTGATTTTCTTTGAGACCTTGAGAAAGTGACTCTATCTATGACAGTGCCTTTCTTGATTGTCACAATGGGCAGGCCCTATCTCAGGGAGTGGTGAGGATTAAATGAAATGTAATATACACATAGCAGTTAAGACATTGTATGGCATATTAATTACGTAAGAGTAGGAATAATAAGAGAAATAAGGATTATTAATTATGGGTCATCGGGCTTTTTGCTAAGTTTTGCATACTAGGTTGATGGAATACATTCTCTTTCATTTTTAAAAAGTCTGCACTATATTGTAGCACAAACATTTTTTTTTTGGTGAAAGACACTATATAGCAAGCTTGGAGATCATGTAATTATTATATTAGCCTTTTCTACATAAAATGAAACTACTGTTTTTTCTTAGCCAATAAATTATTCATCAAGTTTATTATGTTATGTAAAAATGCTTATCAGGATACACTAATGTTTTTCTGAAGACTACACAGAGTTAGAATATTAACCCTAAGTTTGTCTACATCATACTCATGTCTGGAGACTTTGCCTGAGACTTAGATTAAGGGTGGCAGAGTAATTAATCTTACAGAAGAAATTTCAAGGAAGTCTAATGTTGAGGTGATAGCATGGTTGCTATTGGGAGCTTTTAGCCAGATCCATATTGAGAATCAAGAGCAAAGAGCCCAGCAGAATGGTTTAAAACACTGATTTGGCTTGAAAGGAAGCTTCAGTAAAGCAGTGCACTACAAAGATAGGGCAGAGGAAATCTTCATTACTGAGAAGGAACAGGAGAATAGAGAAGAAGACCTGACGGATCATAAGAAGCAGCAAGACTTCACCATTTGTAGCCTCAAAATTGCAAAAGTGAAAGACTTTTCTTTGAGAAGAGAGAACCAGAACACCGTGTTCCAGAATGGCTGAGCCTAGGGGAGTTGTTCCTCGGGATTTGGTTCAGAGGCACAGGACCCCTACAGCCAAGAGAGAAGGAAGCCTGGCTATTGCTCCAGCTAGCAGCAGACCTTGGCATCATCCAGGTGGTGCTGGTTTTAGGTGCATGCAGAATTAAAGAGTTGTGGTGTCAGGAAGGCTTCCACCTAAATTTCAGAACATGGCCTGGGAGGCTAGGCAGTGTGCCCTTGAAAGGACAATGTGTGTAGCTATGAGTGTGAAGCCAAAGGTACATTGGAGACCCCAGAAGTGTGGAGAAGCCAGGCATGTGGGTCATCTGAGGAAAACTGCAAAGAGGGAGCAGAACAGGCCCAAGAGATAAGCCATGGGAGCTACAACCACTAGCAGTGCCGTATGGGTAGAGCCACCCAAGCCCTTCAGAGTTTTTGTCTTACCACAGATTGCATCATATGCTGTACATGGAAATACAGGAATTAATGTTTGCCCTAAAGGATTTTGGGCTTGCTTTGGTCTCATTTCTTTATATTCCCCTATCTGTAACTTTTGGAATGATAATGTCTATGTTGTGCCATTGAATGCTAGAAATGTTTAACTTTCTATTCATTTGTATGGGAGCTCACAGATAAAAGAGTGTGAGCTTACCTTAAATCTCAGAGGAGACTTTTGACTTTGAGTTTTCAGCAGTGCTGAAACTGTTGGACTTTGGCAACTCTTGGAGATAGATTAAATGCCTTTTGCATAAAGAAATGTGCATGAATCTTTGGGGGGACCAAGGGCTGAATGTTACGGTTTGTGTCTAGATGTTCTCTTTTTTTTTTTTTGTACTGGGAATTGAACTCAGGACCTTGCGCTTGCTAGGCAGGCACTTATTGCCTAGCAATATCCCCAGCCCTAGATGTTCTCCAAAACCCTCATGTGGTCATAGGTGGGGCTTTTCAGAGGTGGCTGCATATAGGGTGTATGATGCTGTGATCAAGGATATGATGCTAGAGTTAAGGGTGGGTAGCCTGGATAAGATATAAAAGACCAAAAGAGGCTTATCCCTTGTTGCTTGCCTTGCTGCCTTCTGCCTGCCATGAACTGTTTCTCTTCTGTGATGCCCTTCTGCTGTGCCACCCTGCTTTGGATCCAGCCAACTATGTACTGAAACCTCTACAAACTGTGAGCCAAACGAACCTTTCCTCCCTTAACTTTGGGTGTTGGGTATTTTGTCTCAGCAAAGAGAAAAGTAACTAGGACAATAAGCATGCAAGTGATATTGCTCTTTTTCTTCCCTCTGCTATTCTTCCTTTTCTGCATCTTGCTTTGTTATTTTAACAGTAGACATGCTAGCCATGTAACTCAGCAGTACAACACTTGCCTAGCACATGTGAGGGCCTGGGTTCAGGCCTCAATAGTGCAAAAAGCAGTAACAGAAGTGTGTGGAGCGTGGTGGCACACACCTGTAATCCCAGCATTTAAGATACTGAGGCCGGAGGATCACTGGGAGTTTGAGGCCAGCCTGGGCTACATGGTCAGACCCTGTCTACAAACAAACAAACAAAAAACCCAAAAAAGAAAAGAGTATATTTTGAAGATTATTCTGTATTTTCGTTCATGTCATTTAAATGCTAAAGGACTTAAAACAACATCTTATGTTTTTTAAATATAAAAACAAAGCATTAAAAATTAGAAACCTAACAATATATGGGTAAATTGCTTTTTAAGTAAGTTTACATGCTGGTTTTGCATGATTAAGGGAGAATAAATTTTGTTTTGGTAGTTCATGAGTTTCATAAATTTAAATGGACATGGCTGAAAATGCAAGGTTAGCACAAGGACTGTTAATTTCCAGCCTTTCTGTGTGGTGCAAATGCTAAAATTGGACCACTATTTTTAAAACTTGAAGCAAGATATAGAAACCATTTTATATAGCGGACAGGATATGGAGGATGACCAAGACCACAAAGACTAAAACCCAACCACAACAGAAATAGCACTTTGCAGCCCCTGAGGAATTAAGCTCACAAATACTAATAAAACTGCTCAGCATCTTTCAGCACAGAATAACTATTCCTGTAAATAGTTTTAGCTGCAGTAAAACCTTCTAAAAGTGGGAATTCAATACAATTAATATTTAATACTAGATGTAAGGAACTGCATCCAGGGAGTCTGACTTTTAGTTGTATCCCTTTACTGACTTCAGCTCTTTAGATTTTTTTTTTTTTAACAGTGAAGAATAAAGAGTGGGTAGTAGAATATTTTAAAATATATTTAATTGTGCATTAAATTAGAATCATTCCCCAGAAAAACTGTAAAGGGTAAAAACTTATCCCTTTGAAAGAACATCAAAAGTCTTAGAGAGCTCGCGTCAGCAGCACATATACTAAAAATCCCAAAGAAATCGGTATACACATCGTGACAAGTGAGCCATATTCTTTGAGAATTTTATACAATTTAATATGGTTTTAAACGAATCAGTGATAATTTTTAGTAAAGAAATTACTTTGAAAATTGATGTGCTTCCCTGAGAACTCATAAATATAATCATATATAAACATATAAAAGTGTTTAAAATGGTGACTTCCCGTTTAGTGTCAATTCCTTTTAACTTATAAAGTACAAATGTTCACTTATTTTCTGAGGTACACAGGAAATGTCTGATATATCTAAGTACATCTAAGAGGAATGCAACATAATTTGCATTCTACTTTAGCTTTATATTGAACAGATAATTCACGAAGTCATTTAAAAAATTGGAGTTGCACTGTTACATGTCAGAAGTATTAAAATTTAAGTAATTCCCCTTCTAGTATTTGATTTATGTACAAGGATGTACAAGATTTATGTACAAGGATGTTCATTGAACCATTATTTATAATAAAAATTAGAAGCAGTGCAAATGCATTGAAACAAGGGATTTGCCAAATAAGTTATGCTAGTCTAACATGTGGCCATTAAGTATTACTTTGAAGAGCAACACGAAAACATACTGACAATGTGTTGGTACAAAAGAAGGTTATAAGGACTATGCTTACATTTTCCACTCTTCCCTCCACAAAAGTACCTACTCATGCTTAGGCTGGAAAGATAAAAGGAACAAGACGATAGGTGGCATTTCTGGAGAGCACTTTTACGGGTAACTAATTTTCTGTTCGGGGCATTTGTTACCAATTATTTAAAAAAATGAACACCACCTTTTAACTTTCTTACAGCCTAATTTTATGTAATTTTTTTTCCTTTTTATTTGCCTTCCCTATGCACAATAAGAAGGGCCCCAGTGATCCGGGAAGAACCTCACGTGGAGAAGGGAAAGGATCATTTTAAAGGAGCCACAAACTCCATCTCTAGATGAGCAGACTTTAAAAATCACCCTTTTGGTGCACACTACTGATGTATTTTAAGTCTTACTTTCTGACCTCCGATTTCAATGCTATTTTTCTTAAACTTGCTTATTTTACTTAAATAATGAGGTAAAATGTAAATGAAAATTACTGAGACTATGAAAACGGTTTGTGTCCCACAAAAGCACAAAGTGGAAAAGCTGGTGTTTCTTCCTCACCCTGAGTCTCAGCTCTTGTTTGCTAGCCAGTGCAGGGAGAGAGCGTTACCGGGAGACCTGCTATTTGTTTATCAGCCAGACATTATGGATGATTTTTATTTTTTGTAGAGAATGTACTTCTTCTATACCTTATATTGCTTAGAAAAATGTTTCCAAGGGACTAATGTTCTTTTATAAATACTGCTTTTTCTAGATACAAAGACTTGAAGTTGTCTTTCCTGACCTAAGATGGAGAACAGTACCACTACCATTTCTCGGGAGGAGCTTGAAGAACTACAAGAAGCATTTAATAAAATAGGTATGCTTGAGCAAAAGTAAATGTGAGGTTATTGTTTTGCTTGCTGTTAGACTTCAGGAGTAGAACAATACTTTAAAAAAAAAAAATCTAGGTTTCACTGGATCCTTTCTGAAAAATAAAGACTGGCTTGAATTTCTGGGTGACTTGGACTTTGAATCCTTTGATCATTTCTTTGCAGTGAATCATCTAGGTTAATGAATGACAGTGTAACTGAATACACTTAACATGTGATCCTCACTATAGTGAAAAATATGAAAACGTTTCCTTGTGTATTAACTGAATTCTGGCCTTCATGTCTTTGTAACTAACTGTAACACTTAGTGACTTCATGAAGAATGTTTTAAAAATCTACTATGGGTATTATCTTTAAAGGCCATATGTCTTATTTTCCTTCTTACTCATGTATAATTTAAAACATATTTGTTTTTAAAGCCCGTATGTCTTATATTTCTTCTTTCACTTTTTGAAGCCATTCATTGTTCTTTCTCCATGACATTATCATCTTGCCAGCTTTGTATTCTTCTTCCAGAAAATTTCCTCTATGCTGTTGAATCTCAATTCTTTTGCATTTACCTCTTAGAAAACTTAAGGTAAACAAGGAGAATATAATACCACTTTTCCCCCCAGTTTGGCCTGCAAATATGTGCAAGTGAAAGTTGAGCACAGTGAATAGACATTGGGACAGTGAGGTCCACTGTCATTGTCCCTTCCTCGGCAGATACCTTCTCTCAGGCAATAAAGTACGCCATGAAAAACAAGTCGGGACATAATGATCATAGTTCATCTTGTTCTTAGATTTCTCACAAACCTACTGGACCATAACTAAAATTAATGTAGGTGAAATGAAATGCTGGGTGGATTTTAGAGACCACTACAAAGAAGACAGATTTAATGTTAAAAAGTGAAGCTCTTTTTAAAAAAAGCAAAACCTTATGATTTGCAGAAAAAAGTAAAACCTTGTAATTTCACTGCTGTGAGACACAGCAGATTCTTATGTTTCTCCCTGCAGATTTATCATTCAGGGACTGTGTGACTGTGTATAATTTCAAGATGATTAATAATAAATATTAGAATATGGGTTGCAGTGCCCAAGATCTTTTCAAGACAGACAGTGGGCAATTACTGGAATGTTCTGCTCATTTCAGGCACGTAAACAGGAAGTAGTAAAACTGGATCTCCTGCTTTGTACTTAAGTCATTTTATGTGGGAACCTGAAAAAAAAAAGTGCTACGCAGGTCTTCGTAAAAATGAATGGATGAGGGCCTGGGGATTTAGCTCAGCGGCACAGCGCCTGCCTGGCAAGCACAAGGTTGTGAGTTCGATTTCTGGTACTGGAAGAAAAACAAAAACAAACAAACAAAAATGAATGGATAAGTAATCTATTTTGCTTGTTTAGCACACCAACTTTAATCTCTATGACTTGTGGACGTATAATCTTGCAATATTTATTTAGTGAAATTTTGAATAAACAATTCACTGAAAGAATAATCCTGACAGCAAAACAATTTGTCTTCTGTGAGGGAATTGTTAACATTAATAGAATATGTACTTTTATTATTTTTTTTAAACAAGATAAACTATGGCTAATGAACCCAGCAAACCCTGTGCTAATTTGTACCAAACAGCTGTTTTCAGAGACAGGGGGTAGACTCATCCGGTCTTACTAGATGGAGTATTTTTGGTCACTGGGGGAAAGCTGGGAGTTAAAATATGTCATCTCGCTTCCTTTAAAAAATGGTGGTAGAATATACATAGTAAATGTAAGATTTTAATCATTTTTCAGTGTGTAGTTCAAGGGCCTTAAATACATTTACATTGTTCTGCATCTGGCATCACCATTCCTGTTCAGAACTCTTCTCTGCTCCTAAACTGTAATTCTACCCCTGTTAAACAATACTTCCTTCTTTCCATCTCTCCTGTCCCTAGAATCCATGATTCTATTTTTTGTGTGTGTGCTGGGAATTGAACTCATGACCTTGCGCTTGCCAAGCAGGCGCTGTGCCACTGAGCTATATCCCCAGCCCCACCATTCTACTTTTTATGCATAGGAATTTGACTACTCTAGTTACTGTGTGTATTTGGAATCATACTTGTCTTTTTGTGACTAGCTTATTTTACCTGCCATTATGTCTTCAGTGTTCATTCATTTGTAGCATGTGCCTGAATCTCCTTCCTGTTTAAGGCTAAATAATACTCCATGTGTATATGCCCAGTTTGCTTATGGCATTTAGGTTGCTTTTACTTCTTGGCTATTGTGAATAAAGCTGTTATAAACATGGGTGTAAAAGTACCTGTTGAAGCCCCTGCTTTCAACTTTTTAGAGTGTATACCTGGAAGTGGAATTACTGGGGCATACGGCAACTCTATATTTAATTTTTCAGAGGATCATCATTCTATATTCTATAGCGGCTATACCTTTTTTACATTCCTACCAGCAGTGCACATGGGTTTCAATTTCTCTTCATCTTCACCGCTTATTTTCTGTTTTTGTTTTTCTTGTTCATTTGTTTTATAACAGCCATCCTCCTGGGTGTGAAGTGGTATCTTTTGTAGTTTCAACTTGTATTTCCCTAATTATTAATGCTATTGAGCAGCTTTTCATGTACCAATTGGCCATTTGTATGTCTTCTTTAGAGAAACATTTTAAGCCCTTTGCCCTATTTTTTAATCTGGTTTTGCTGTCATTATTTGTACGAAAGTCTTATTTCTTTTTAAACCATGATCTTTATGCTTGTCTATCCTGTCTTTATTTCCTCACCTTTAAAATGAGAAAGACATTAGTGACTACTTTAAAGTTGTGAAGATTTAGTAAGATAAGGTAAGTAAAGTTATTAACAAATCACTTGACGGAGAATATATGTCATTAGTTAGTGTTACATCATGCCCAAGCCACAGAAGTTGTAGGGATAGAGCTGGGATGTAAGCACCCAAATCTATCCATTTTCAAAGCTCTTCAGGTCCTAACTAGTTAAATATTTTAGTTTAACATGATGTTTGACAGGTAAATAACTTCCTCAGTTTTTAAACTTAAAAATATTTCCCACTGTAGTGGTAGTACAGAAATAAACAGTGTTTTTTGTATATTGCAGAATTATGGGACATGTTTCAGAATTAGTGGTATATTAATAATGAGGATTTGCTCAAAATTCAAAGAAAGCAATATTATTATTGACATATCAATAATTCAGCTTCCTAGATGACTTAAATTATAGCAATATACTTGCACAGTAGAGCTAATTATCATTAATTCAGTTACAGTGATGATAGCTCTTTTATTGAAAGGAAAAAGAAATGCAGGAAACAAAGAACCATTAGCAGATGAGCAGAGAGACCCTATGCAAGGTGGATCCAAGCAACAATGACACAACTCAAAGCTCTGTTGCCAACTGTGGGCAGAAGTGCTTTGTGTTACCTTTGTCCTGAGTCAAGAAGTGATACCCAGTCTCAGGGGAAAACCGCCCAGGGAGGGGCATTTCAGTGATAACGTGAAAACACCTAGAAACCTGTTTCCAAAAGCTCAAATATAGATGTGAAATTTCTTGAACACCTGATCTCAAAATGACATCAGACATGATTCAGTATACATAATGGTATCATAAATACATAATGAAGAAGCAATGAATTATTGACAGATGAAATGAACTCCCACCAAGTGAAATGTAGAATGAAAATACTTCATGTATACTTTACATGATACGCATATTTTATATGGAATGTGGGGGCAATACATTAATTTGTAAGTTCCATTGAGTTCACTTCCAGATGAGTGTTCCCTCTTGAACACTGCTGACATATTTCTTCTGGATATCTGAGACCTCTCCAGGCTTGTTTCTTTGAAACTTAGTCATGTGCTAAAACTGAGTTTGCCAGAGCATTGTCTGTACTGTGAACTTAATACATACTGGGGCCTTAAATCTATAGAGATGGATTCCATTTAAATATGAGTGTTTTGATAAACCATGTAGCATCCTCTGGTCAGTTTAGGTGCAAGAAACAGGCTACTGCCACTTGTAAAACAAACTTAAAAAGGTCTGTGTGCATGTGAATCCTCTGTATGGCTGAGTGCATGTCTGCACAGTACCAGTGATATCTGACAGCTCATAATGTATCGTTACAGACATTGACAACAGTGGATATGTGAGTGACTACGAACTTCAGGACCTATTTAAGGAAGCAAGCCTTCCTCTTCCTGGCTATAAGGTGCGCGAGATTGTGGAGAAAATTCTAGCAGTTGCTGACAACAACAAAGATGGCAAAATCAGTTTTGAAGAGTTTGTGTCAGTAAGTAATCAAATCCTCTCCTAGCTACTGATCCTTTTGCTTCAAAAAGAATTTTAAGAATGACATTGCTAGCTTTGGTTAGATTTGGCTGTAGAGGGAAGAAAAAGTATTCCTCTAAAATCATGATAATGTTAACAACAATTACTATTGTAGAAAAAATAATTCCCACAAATAATTTGTAAAGCAAAGGGAAATATCATTGAATGGAAGTTAGGCTTTTAGATAATAATGCTTCATCCTCTAGAATAATTATATGTGAACTCAGTGCTTATTGATGCCCATTAATATAGCTGAATAAATATTTATGAAATATGAGTTACCTGCTTTTGTAGTCTTCATTCACTAGGCAAATATTTAAACTTTAGGCACTGTGAATGATGCAGTGAGCAAAAGAGACATGAATCCTGCTTTCATGGACTTTACATGTGGTAGAGAAAGCAGAATCACATAGATGAGGGGCTGGGGATTTAGCTCAGCAGCACAGTGCCTGCCTGGCAAGCGCAAGGTCGAGAGTTCAATTCCTTGTACCGGAAAAAAACCAAAAAAAAAAAAAAAAACAACCAATCACATAGATGAGTGAAAGATACCAATTGTGGTAACTGCTATGCCAGGATGGTACAGGTCCCACGAAAGTTGGTAGTAGAAGGAACTGGACCTTGAGGGGGAGGCTGGAGAACGCGGGAGGGTATCCCTTAAGTTGTGAAGACTGAACTGAGATCTAAAGAAAGATGTTAAATGGACACTGGGGTCAGGAGGAGGTGAAGCCAGGTGTGGCGGCACACATCTGTGATCTCAGCAGTTGAGAGACTGAGGCAGGAGGATCGGTAGTTTGAGCCCAGCCTGGGAGAGAGAGCAAGACTTGGCTGTGGAGAAAAAAACCAAAAACACAGAAAAGGAGGAATAACGTGAGGCAGATAGAGATGACAGCATTTGTAGAGGCTGTGGCTTTAGAGGTAGTGGATAGCTCTTTAAACAGTTGCACAAAGGGCTATTGTGGCTGGAGCTGAGATGGTAAAGAGTAAGGAATGTAGTTGGAAAGGATCAGGCCTGCAGGCCCTTACAAGATTTTTGTTTTTATCCTCTTTTTTTTGTTTTTGTTTTTATCCTAAGAGCAGGTAGGGTAATACAGTGTAAAGTGACATGATTGGATTTGCATTAAAAAATACAAATTACTGGAGAAATTAATGAATTCAGTCTTGCCAGGCTCAGGAGAGTGCAGTAGGAATGTTTGGAAAGGGAGTTTCTGCTGGGCGTGGTGGCACACGCCTGTAATCCTACCACTCGGGAGGCTGAGGCAAGAGGATCACTGTGAGTTCAAGACCAGCCTGGGCTACAAAGTGAGCTCAAGGCCAGCCTGAATTGCATAGAGAGACCCTCTCTGAAAAAGACAAAAAAAAAACAAAAAACAAAACAAAAAGGAAAGGGAGTTTCTATAAGCCTATGCTATTTCCTAATAGGCTTGACATGCTTTAACATGTACGAATTTAGGATGTTTAGGCAGAAAAATGCCTTCATGAAGGCATTTTAAAAATTTATCATGTAATTTCCTAGGTTTTTAGTAAAACAGTCATGGCCAGTCTCTAAGAACAATTTTGTGTGTTCACCTTAAATGTAAATTTTAATTTCTTTCAGGGGCTGGAGCACAAATATTTGCCCGTTTTGTTTTATTGGTAAATGACATGAGAGTTATCTGTGTACACAAGCATTACCTGTGGGAATACCTGATTTATATTTATTTCTGTGTCATTTCAAATAAGGATGTCTAAATAAATGTCCTCCTGTCACCAAATTTTCATGATTATTTGATCAAATCTCGATTTTACTTCTATTCTATTCCAGCTAATGCAAGAGTTAAAAAGCAAAGATATCAGCAAAACATTCCGAAAAATAATTAACAAGAGGGAAGGAATTACTGCTATTGGAGGAACCTCATCCATTTCCAGCGAGGGCACGCAGCATTCTTATTCAGGTAACTTGACCCTCCAAATTTTTTTTTTTTTTGGTCTTTTTGAGACAGAGTCTCCCTATGCAGTTCAGGCTGGGCTTGAGCTCACTTTGTAGCCCAGGCTGGTCTCAAGCTCACAACGATCCTCTTGCCTCAGCCTCCCGAGTGCTGGGATTACAGACATGTGCCGCTACGCCCGGCAGCCCTCCAAATTTGATCTTTTAGTTACTGATTCATTAAGTGCCACATTTCTTCTTACGTAAGATGCTCCTCATCGTGATTAAATACCATTATTTTATGTATCACTGAGGGGGGAAGATCCTGATTCAATTATACCATGACATCAAATTTAAAGTGTATCTCAGTATTAGAGCTGTTAAAATGGAAAGTCTTAAAATCACCAGAATGAATATGTTCATTCTGTGGGTCAGGTTCATCAGAGAAATTAAAAACAAAATGAAAGCTTGTATTTTAGCACTTGTTGTGTTTCATTGTGACTTTTGAGTGGGTTTTTCATCCTGACTGGTAAGGTGGCATTATATTTAGATTTGATCGAGGAATAGTGGAGAGCCTTATTATAGTTCCCCCTTCCATTTTCCAAGAGCTGAGATACTTGATTCATTTTTTTATCAAACCACCAAGTGATTAGAGAACATAGCACCTGATTTGCTTGATCTGATAGAATCACTGGATTGCTGCCCAGTGGGAAATCCAGAGTCACATTAACTCTTAAGGTGAGGAGTTAAGCTTCCTTCTCAGGGTCAAGATGTCTCAGAACCTTTGGACAAGCTCCTTTTTATTCATATTAATGCACTTAGAACTATGCTTTTGAAATGTTGGACAACAGTTCCTAAAATTCTTCTTTCTTTCTTCCTTTAGATCTGAATGTTAATTATCCTCTTGATTTTCTTCCTAATTAGATTTTCCTCAAATGATATGCTCATGTTTCTCCTATCCATTGTATTTTTTTCCCTAGCCTTTTCCCACTAGAGAGATAGTAATAAAGGCAGTAGTTGATAATTGCTATCTCTGCTTTTTGAAATGTACTTACCCCTAACCTCAGTTTCTGCTTGTTCATTTAACTGAAATAGTTTTTTAAAACAAGACAAAAAAACCCAATAAATAAAATAAAATACACACTGAGCAAAGTGCTGTAATCTTACGTATATGGCTCAGTGAGTTTTTACATGTGTGTATACATCCATGTAGCTACATCCATGCAGCTCCCAACCAGATCAAGATATGGAATATTTTATCACCCTGTATGGCTTCCTCATACTCAGTTAGCAATATTTCTTCCCAGAGGTAATCACTTGTCTAAGATGCCATTTCTTGCTTGCTTAGTATAAAATATAAATAATAAACTACATACAGCAAACCTTAAGTGTGTGGCTTGATGATTTTTTTGTAAATCTATGAATACACCCTGGAAAACTATATACAACATTTAATGGCTTTTTAAAAATTGCAGCTTTACTGAGATGCAATTGGCTTACTATGAAATTCACCCCTTGTAAGTGTATAATTCAGTACTTTTTAAAATATTAACAGACCTGTGCAATTGTTATCACCATTTGATTTCAAAATTTTCTGCTTACACCAAGAGAAACCTTGAAAGTCATTGTTAGTCATTTCGCATTTCCACCTTCCAGAAACCTCTGCAACTATTAAGCTATTTTCTAATTCTATGGATTTGACTGTTCTGGAAATTTTGTATAAATGGAATCATATTGTAGTGGCTTTTCATTTTATAGACAGTTTACTGGCATATTTCTAAAGTTCATGTGATAGCATATATCATACCTTGTTTCTTTTTATGGCTGAATATTCCATTCTAAGTGTAATGCCACATTTTGTTTATCTTTATGAATATTTGGGCCATTTCCTTTTTTGGGCTATTATGAAAAATAATGTATGAACACCATGTACACCTTTATGGTGTGGTCATAACCTTTAAGTTCTCTTTAAGTATATACCTAGGAGTGGAATTCCTGGATCTTTTGGTAGCTATATGTTTGATATTTTAAGGAACTGGCGAATTGTTTTCAAAATTACTGCATTGTTTTACACTTCCATCAGTTATGCATGTTTTTTTTTCATACCTTCACCAATACTTGATATTATCCATTAAAAAAAGTACAACCATCCCAGGGGTTGTGACTTGGTCTCTCATTCCTGGTTCCCGTGTCTCACATATCTCCCCATTTCGTTCCCATTACCACCTTCTACCTTGCAAATAGTGTTTCCTTCATAAATTCTGTTTTTGAGGTGGATGTCTTCCTGTTTTCTCTACATTGGTCTTATGGGCTTGAGTAATCTTCTGGCCTCACCCCCCTGGGATTACAGGCATGTGCCACCACATCTGCTCTGTAAAGGCTTTTCCTGACCAACTCAGTCACAGATGATTCTTCCTTTAAAATTTTAAAACGTTGCACCCTATATATGCAATGTTTCCTTTATGTTAAATTTCTTTCTACTTCTCTTTTACCATTACAGTGAAATTCCTTGATGGCAAGTATAATATTTTAGTGATCTTTACATCTCTGAACTTCTCAGTCTTTCTAAGGATTTATGTAGGTTGTGGCAAGTAGGTAAGAGACAGATTATTGTATGTACAAAAGGGGAGATACTAGTAGTTTGTGTTTTTATTTTTTATTTTTTTCGTACTGGGAATTGAACTCAGGACTTTGCACTTGCCAGGCAGGGGCTTGTGCCACTGAGCTATATCCCCAGCCCCTTGTGTCTTTGATGTCTATGTGTGGTGATGGTTAAATTTGGGGGATACCTGTCAAATATGCCCTTAGGGAATTACCCAAGTCTAGGTACTGGGGTAGAAATTGAGGAGGCCAGCTCATATATGGTACTCTCTGATGGAAATAGAGATTAATTACTTTGAAATTTTTTTTTTTTTTTGTTTTTTTGAGCCTTGAGCTCACTGTGTAGCCCAGGCTGGTCTCGAACTCACAATGATCCTCCTGCCTCAGCCTCCCGAGTGCTGAAGTGCTGCATGCAGTAATTTTCCACGCCAGGAAAATTACTTTGAAATTTTATATTGTTAAGTACTCTCTTATATTTACATTATTATATTTACATATTATTTACATATAGAACATTTCTACTTTAAGTTCCTTCCTACTCTCCGTACCGAATAGCCCAGTGACATTTTCTGCTTGAAGATCAGTGTCCATACTCCAGAGTACATGTGTTGAGGATTGTTGATGGTGATAGCTAAGAACAGTGCTGTAACTGGGCTTGGTGGTTTTCTTCCTGTAAAAATTTCTTAGAGATGGAGTTGTTTTAGTCATTTCAATAACTGTGTGTATGTGTGTGTATGAGCAAGAGCTATATCCCCGAAAACTCTTGATTAAATTCACCGTATCTGTTGTAAGTCAAAATCACAGCTCTCTAAATATCTTTTAGGGGGTAAGATTTATTACCTTAGATCCAAAGATCCATTTTGGGGGTATTTTCCCCTTATTTAAATATCTGTCTGTATTTGTGAGCATGTGTGTGTGTATTTTTTTAAAAAAAATTCTGATGTTCTGCTTCTGGTTCGTTAGATTTCAGAAGTAATAATGTTTGGAAAGATTTTAGACTCCAACCAAATATTTATTGTGCCCACTTAAGATACATGTCTTCCTTCCTTAATATTCTGAGGAAAAAGTGAGATGAATTCCCTGTGTTAAACCTTTTAGAGCTTGAGTGGAGTTTTAATAATAGTAATTCACTATCTTTGAGCAGTGTGTTTTTGTTGTGTGATAATTCTGTGAAATGAGGTTTGCCTATGCAGACTTTTCTGTTTTCAGAGGAAGAAAAAGTGGCCTTTGTGAACTGGATAAACAAAGCCTTAGAGAATGACCCTGACTGTAAGCATCTTTTACCCATGAATCCCAACGATGGCAGTCTCTTCAGATCACTCGCGGATGGCATCCTTCTTTGGTGAGCTGCATGCTGAGTAACAGAGCTGTGTTCTTGGTGTCCGCATTGAGGAAGAGTCCAGGAAAACTACAATTCGCCAAGTCCATTTTGTTGTTTTGAGTTAGTACATAGGTCTGGAAGGATTTATATTCCATAGTAAATTAAATGCTGTTTTCCAAACTTTACCTTCTAATAGAGTCCTTCGTTTCATTTATTTATTTATTTTTGTCTTTTTGAGGCAGGGTCTCTGTATGCAGTTCAGGCTGGCCTTGAGCTCACTTTGTAGCCCAGGCTGGTCTCAAACTTGCCGTGATCCTCCTGCCTCAGCCTCCTGAATGCTGACATTACAGGTGTGCACCACCACGCCTGGCCAATCCTTTATTTTTAAAAATTCCTTTCACATATATTACCATAATAATGCTTGGAAACTTCTTTTCTTTTGGAATTGGAAATGGAACTCAGAACCTTGGGCACCATGCAGTTGAACTATCCCACCCCCGCCCCCAGGAAACTTTTGAGTTAGTCCTTAGATGCATTTTTAAATTTGTACATGGTTTCTTTTTTCACTTTCTATCAAGGAAGTGTTCATTACTGAACCAAATGGGAAAGGAACACCAGGCAATATAAAAAGATGACAAACTTTAATTATGAAGTGAAAATAATGTTCTTATGAAACTTTTGTTCTTCGCAGTCTGTTCTGCTCACTATGTTGTAAATTCTTTTTTTTTTTCGGGTACCGGGAATCGAACTCAGGATCTTGTGCTTGCCAGGCAGGTGCTTGTGCCACTGAGCTATATCCCTGGCCCTATGTTGTAAATTCTAAGGGCATGTCTTTGTCTTTATACTATTTGGTGTAGTACCAGAAACTTTATAAAAAGCAGATATCTTTTTTTTAATTTATAAAAGATAGGAAACTTCTAAAGAAGAAAGTAACTATCACAAATATTCCATAATTAACTTTTCTAAATACCATAGCACATTTTCTTTAGTCTTTTCTGTGTATTTACTTAAAAAGAAAAAGAAAACAGAACAAATTCCTACCCATGAATACAGGTATCCGTGTGTTGGACATTATGTGTAAAATAGGTCTTGACCCCATCTACTTCCTCTGACCTTCATGTTCCTGTGTTGGTTTTAAAAGATAAATATATTCTAAAATGGTCAGACAAAAGTGGTATTTTCTTTTAAAAGTGTCTGAATTATCAAAGTCTTAAAGTCTCTGGCTTCTTGTATTTCTGCAATAACAATACATAACTTAAACAATGTCGATACCACTTTATGGAACTATTTGTTTACATTTCAGCCTGCTGAAAGTTGGCAGTGATTGAATGAAATAAAGACACAAATAGAAAAAGTATAAGATGGTTAAAACATTTAGGCATAAATGCTAAGAGCACTGCAATAAATAATAGATTTGTTTTAGACTAGGGAATATTTCTTAGATTTGAGAAATTCAGTCTCTGACATGAATTTATAGTTTACAGAAATTGATTTTTTTTCAAAATTTAACATTGTGACTGCTAGCAAAAATAAACTAAAAACATTTCTGGGAATTTTAAACGATATCATTCCCATTTTTCTCCTTAGCAAAATGATCAACTTGTCTGAACCAGATACAATTGATGAAAGAGCCATTAATAAGAAAAAACTCACTCCTTTCACAGTTTCTGTAAGTATTTGCCCTTTACTAGAAATATGTTACTAGGTTACAAAATACAGCATAAAGCCTTTATCAGTGGATGTTGGGGCCCAAGTTAAACTTCTGATTTTACATAATTCTGTTTGCTTATAAAAACTTGGAAAATTCAGTTGCATTTTGTAATGAAATTAAGATTCTGTGTATCTTAGATAAATTTCTTTAACCTACTAGTTTATATGGTTGTAATTACTGAGTTATTTGATTATTATTTATTTGATGCTGGTGTTCCTTTTTTATTTTCTTGTGGTGTTGGGCATTGTACAGGCTACTGTTGGATTATTATTATTATCACTATTTTTCATACTGGGAATTGAACTCAGGACCTTGCACTTGCCAGTCAGGCGCTTACGCCGCTGAGCTATATCCCTGGCCCTACTGTTGGGTTAAACTCCCAGCCTCAATGCAGGTGTTGTTGGTTAGTTGAAAAATGAACATCGATGGGTTGGGGATGTAGCTCAGCGGCACAGGCGCCTGCTTGGCAAGTGCAAGGTCCTGAGTTTGATTCCCGGTACCAAAAAAAAAAAAAAAAAAAAGTGAACATTGAAAAGTTCTATCATGTTTTACCATTTCACAGAGGTTTTATTCTTCTTAAATAAGATTGTATAGTAGTCATCTTCTCCATACTCTGTTCAGTCTAAGAATGTGAAGTTACCACATGTTCCTCTTCAAAACCTGGACGCAAATGGGTGGATATTAATATTTATCAAATATTTACTAGGTGCTAGTCATTGTTCTAAACATACCATGTAAAGTTACTCCCTTGACTCCTCCTAGGAGTCAATTTCATTATAAGGTATAGGTGTATTTCTCTCTCTAGAAGACCTAAGGGCAGTGGTACATAGTCTTGGACTATGGAAGGAGTTCCCCCTATATTGTGTTATCCTTGAGAAGTATAAAATTGGATGTTGACTACACAGCTTTCTCCCCTGCCCCTACTCTACCTGCCAATAGGCCAATAATGTTGCATAGCCATAGTAGAAACTACTGGGTTTTTTTGTTTGTTTGTTTTGTTTTGTTTTTTGAGACAGGGTCTCACATGTAGTTCAGGCTGGGCTTGAGCTCACTTGTAGCCCAGGCTGGCCTCGAACTCGCAACGATCCTCCTGCCTCAGCTGGGATTACAGGTGTGTGCCACCACGCCCAGCGAAACTACCATTCTTGAAGAAGCCCATTTCCAACTGGAATTGTCACAAGATTATTTTCTTTCACATCTTGTCCTAGTATCTTTGTCTAACCCCCACAAATATTGACAATATTCACATCGTCTTATTTTTAGGGTACACGGGTCACATAACTTTTTGTGGCACTGAGTCTGAAATACATCTTTCTTACTATTTTATGAACTTACTGTTTGGTTTTACCTTTAATACTTACATGTATCGTGTTAAAGAAAACAAAAACTCTGTATATATTTCTCAACAGCCACATATTGGATCTTAGGGGCTAAATATTACACAGTTTTATTTTCTACAATAGTATTCTTCAAATATGAGTAATAGTCTAAGCCTTTCTGAAGCTGGAAAGAGGGTAGAATGAGAAAAGATGGAGAATTTGAAAGAAAAATGTTAATATATATGCGGTATTAAATCTGTCTTGTTTGTTCAGGGTTTTAGAACTGAGAATAGTAAGTCTGCTAGAAAAACTGCTAGTTTCACATGAAACTTTATTCCAAAGAAGTCTAATGTATTTTTTAAAGATTGTAAGGTTGATGCCAGGTGTGAGAACTCAGAAGGTTGAGGCAGGAAGATCCCTGTGAGTTCGAGGACAGCCTGGGTTACACAGTGAGTTCAAGGCCAGCCTGACTGCAAAGTCAGACCCTGTCTCATAAAAAGAAAAAAAAAGACTGTGAGATTGTAGTAATATTGTTTTTGACCTTATGATGGTAGGTTTATGTGTTATCATGATACATAAAAGAAGAAAAAGATAAAAATGATGTACAGGGCAAGGCTGGGCTTGGTGGCACATCCCTGTAATCCCACAGTAGGGGGGCTGAGGCAGGAAGATCACTTCTAGTTTGAGGCCAGCCTGAACTATATAGCAAGACCCTGTCTCAAAAAATATATATATGTAGAAAGAAAAAAGGAAGGGAAAATATGCACACACACACACACACACACACACACACACATACACACATATGCACATACATATATGTATACACACACATACGCAAGATAGCTAAGAGAATTGTATTACTAATTTCTATTGGTTTGTTGAAAGGAACAGTTAATGTTTAATTGTTTGATCAATCTTACATGCCCATATCTGGTTATCTGAGTAACCAATTTGAAGATAACAATATGTAATACAACAACCATTGTTAATTTCCTATCACCTTGTTTGAAATTCTGTATCATTTTCATTGTTTATATTATTTTGTTTATGTCTTTGCATTTGTTTTTGTTCTTTCCTCTTTAAAGTAAAAAAAAAATCTAAAAATAAAAATCTATGAATAAAAGTACAAATGGTAGTGACTTTGATACCGAAAAGCCAGGTAATCAATCCAAGGCTTGCTATAGGAAATGGAATTTGTTCATTACCAAATGTTATAAAAACCCACTGCAATGAATATATTCATACATATAAAGTACATATTTTATATTTCCTACTTACGTATAAACACACACACATATATCTACATCACCTTAATTTTGCTTTACATACAATTACAGTTAAGGAGGAAAAACATTATATATCCCATATGGACATTTTTTAATGGAATAAAAATGCTGATGTGTACAATAAGGATGAAGCCTGAGGAACAAATCATACCTTTATTCTTACTAACCCAATAAATGTATAGCACAGCCCTCCAAAAATCATGAACAAAAGTGTATTTGTCTGAAAATTGAACCTTTATGGGAAATAGAAATTTTCAAAGTAATAGGAAATAAAAGAAAGGAAATTTAAAATACATTTTTTGAGAATGTTAGTAAATGAATGGTTAAGTAATCAAAACAAAAGGGACACAAGGAACCATCTAAAACAACAGTGTATGTCGAGTTCTTAGACTGATGTACAAGAAAAAGTGTGAGGAAGTGAATGGGTAGTGCAAGCTGAACTGCTGTTTTTCCTTGTTTCTTTTGTTAATATCCCCAGAAGTTGGGCACCCTGTTTTATATAGTACGACAGTGAAGGTGGAGAAACACCTCGCTCATGTTCCAGTTGTCTGTGGTTTCCCATTGTTTTTTTTGTTGTTGTTGTTTGTTTGTTTGTTTTTTTGTCTTTTTGAGACAGGGTCTCGCTATACAGTTCAGGCTGGCCTTGAGCTCTCTTTATAGCCCAGGCTGGGATCAAACTTGCAACGATCCTCCTGCCTCAGCCTCCCAAGTGCTGGGATTACAGGCGTGTGCCACCATGCCCAGCTCCCATTGTTTCTATATTTTCCCACCAAGATAAGTCCTTAGAAGGAAGGGTGGACACTCAGGGCAGTTGTCCATGGTAAAACTGGAGAACAGCTTCTCTCCGGGGTTCTCCTTCAGATGTTTACCAGTGGCTTTAGATAGCAGTGGTGTTCCCTTCCCTACAAATTGGTAGGCCAGTAGTGCAGTATTTTCCAAATGCAAGCTACTATTTACATGAGGAATGTATATGGTGACTCCTTACTTTCAGTCTAGTTCTTGATGCTAATTCCTTGTGAGACATTTGATATACCTGTATGTACAGCCAACATTTTTAAAAAATAAAATTAACAACGGAAGCAGGTTTCTCTCTTCTATCCCTATCACAACCCAAAGACAAAGCTGAGGTACTTTATACCGCAGTAAGAGAAAACAACATCTGCAAAGCTTTAGCCGTGGCTCGGAGCTGGGAAGGTAAGGTTAGAATTTCAGAATTGGAATTGTGGTTTAAGGTAGGTTTTTTAGCGTGAGAGAAGGGGTGAGAGCAGCCTGCTTTAGATGAGGTGAGGATCTCAATACGACAGTCCAAGATCATTAGGCAGAAGTAACAAGTAGAGGTTTCCAAGGTGAGGAAGTACAAGAATCTTAGCGTATAAACTGTCCATTTGTGCTTTCCATTGAAGGCCGGATGAGTCTTTCAGGCAGTGCCTGTGGTAAACAAATCTTTTGCTACGAAGAATAAAATCATGCTAATGAAGACAGAGGGACAGCAAAGTCATGCTTGTGAAGACCAGAGGAATAACGCACAAAGTCATATTAACATAGACAGTGGTTTTTCAGCTGTAAGAGTCCAGGCTGAGAACAGTGGTAGGAAATTTTCATTCTTGTTATGAAAGTCAGTTTAATGAAATTGCATGTTTCTTTTAAACAGTTCCATGAAGTTAGTGCTCATAAAGTGGGCTACTGTGTAATAAATTATTTTCAGTCTAGTTCTCACCTCTGCTAATGTATTCTGGGGTATCGTAAGTGAAACAAACATCTGTTATGCTTTGTGAAGAAGAGATAGAATATGCGTGGTCAAGCCGTAGATTGCGGAGGCTGTCTCTGAAAGGTTGTGTTCATTTGATGTAGGGTAACTTAAAAGCATTTGAAGCTATTAAAAGTCTTCTAGGACTTCTATAAAATACTTGCAATTTATATAGTTTTATACTGAAAATCATGTTTATTTGTAGTGAATTACAACATTTTAAAGATGTTAAAAGGGAGCAGGGCATGGTGGTGCACGGTAACCCCAGCACTCGGGAGGCCGAGGCAGGAGGATCGTTGCAAGTTTGAGGCCAGCCTGAGCTACAAAGTGAGCTCAAGGTCACCCTGAACTGCATAGTGAGACCCTGTCTCAAAAAGACCAAAAAAAAAAAAAAAAGATATTAAAAGAATTCTCTGGTTCTTTTGCTACTTTTGGGAGAACTATATTTAAAAGAACATTACTTAATACTACTACAAAAATAATTTAATTTTAAGTACTTACTCAAATCACTCTTGATTGATCCCCAAGGGATACACCATTTACTTGGAGCCTGGCAAGGTAAATTGCTTCAGTACACTGCAAAAGAAAGCCACTGAAATATTCACGATGTTTTGAAAACTTCTGTGCATAGTCGCTGCTATCCCCAGAACATTAAATAATTGCTACTGCTACTACCAAATGAGAGTTGCAGTACAGCGTAATGATTCAAAGGATAGGCTTTGGGGACCAGAGATGAAACCTTAGCTCTGACACCGAGTAACCTCTGTGCCTCGGTTTCCTCATCTGTAAAATCCATCTTAACAGTTACCTTTAAAATTCTCTGGAATTGAAACCTAACTGTACATCATTTGTTGAAGTGCTTCCCAACAGAGACTTTATAAAAATAAAGAACATTAATCCAACACTCATAAACTGAAGGCAATAAAATTTCTAGGGGCATATGCCATTAAAATATATTCAAATGAGTTATATAAATATGTTAATAATTTCCTTCTTTTTGTGTATATGCAACTTACTACAGAAGTGTAGGGAAAGACCTGACTGATTATGGGTGGAAGATGATTCAGGGAAGGAGATGGTGTTTCAGGGAAAGAGATATGAGGAACAAGCCTGTGATCTGAGGAAAGAGGAATATTATAAGCCAAGGGGAAAAGACTGCCTTGGCCAGAGCACAGTCTATTGTGAGATGTTAGAAGGTGAGGCCATAGTCAAGTCCTGAAGATTTTTTATTGCCCCACTAAAGAGTTGAACTTGACCCTCTCTTTCCCTCCATGCTTTCATGCATGCTTCCCCACTCATCCATCTATTCAGTAAATATTTATTGAGCATATAACATGTGCTTAGGCACTGGAAAGCATCTCCAAACAGATCAAAGGTCTTCTTATCACAGTGCTCATACTCTTAATTGGGAGAGCTGTAACAAGAAAGAAGGGCCGGGGATATAGCTCAGCGGCAGAAGTGCCTGCCTGGCAAGCGTGAGGTCAGGAGTTTGATTTCCAGTATCAAAGAAACCCCCCCAAAAACCAAAGAACTATTGAGCTGGGTGTGGTGGCGCACACCTATAATCCCAGCACTTGGGAGGCTGAGGCAGGAGGATCGTTACAAGTTTGAGACCAGCCTGGGCTACAAAGTGAGCTCAAGCCCAGCCTGAACTGAATGTGAGACCCTGTCTCAAAAAGACCAGAAAAAAAAAGAACTATATAATATGTCAGAGAGATAAGGAGTAAAATAGGGAATATGGTAACGGGCATAACAAGTGTCAGCAAGCGCTACACAGATGCCATTTTGTGTAGGATGACTAGAGAAGCCTTCACAGATTCGGTGCACTTGAGAGGGTTTTAAAGCAGCTGTGTATTTTGGAGGAAACATGTTCTTGACAGCGGAAACTCTAAGTTCAAAACCCTGTGTAGCTGGAATAGAGTGAGAATAGTCAGCGGTAATGACAGGGAATATTTGAAGGGTTCTAAAGCTGGAGAACACCATCAGCTTTATATCCTCCTAAGATCACTGACAGCAGAGAATTGTAGAGGACAGGGTGGAGAGTGCAAGTCAGAGGATGGTCACTAGGAAGCAAGGAAACGATTCAATAAGAATACTGATGGTCTTTAGGGGTATTTAGAATGCGGAATTGACAAGCTGGTGACTGGGTACAGTGGGCAAGCAAAAGAAGAATGATGCTTGGTCTCATCAGTCAGGAGAGTAAATAAATAAGGAAAAACTAATTTTAATAGGAATGGGAGGAAGACTGGGGAAACATGGTGAGAAATTTTGTTTATTAGGGACATACTGGGTTGAGGGACTTGTGGGACATCCAGGTGGCTGCAATCAAGTGTGTACCCAGAGGTAGAGCTTATTCGGGGTTCAGGGAAGATGCAGGCTGCAGATGCAGATTTGGAAGGGATGGGATATACAGATGATGGTCAAAACCGTGTAATGTTTTAGTAGTAATTTAATCATAAAAATATCTGTTATGTTTAAAAATCTGGTATTTTTACAACCCACTGTCTCTTGCAGATAACCTGTAGATAAGACCGTAGAAAGTACTTCCACATACATATGTCTTTTGTTTGTTTGTTTGCTTTGGGCAATTTAGGAAAATTTAAACCTAGCCCTGAATTCTGCCTCAGCCATTGGGTGTACGGTGGTCAACATCGGAGCACAGGACCTCAAAGAAGGAAAGCCTCACTTGGTCTTGGGTCTTCTCTGGCAGATCATCAAAGTTGGTCTTTTTGCTGATATTGAAATTTCTAGGAACGAAGGTACGATGATCAGAAATAGTTCATTTGCATGGATACATACTTGCTGCAGGAAAAACTTAGCTTTCACTGTTTTCCTTTTAGCTCTGATTGCACTGCTCAATGAAGGTGAAGAACTTGAGGAGCTGATGAAGCTTTCTCCCGAGGAATTATTGCTACGATGGGTGAACTACCACCTGACCAACGCAGGATGGCGTACCATCAGCAACTTCAGCCAGGACATTAAGGTTTACATTTTAGTGTTCAAATCTGTGACATGAAGTAAGGGTGTGGAATTTGAAAAATAAGGGGGTTCTGACTTAAACTTGAATTCAGTTTACACTGAGATACAACATGAAGTTTTATATTTTCTGTCTAGTAGATTCTCCCAAATACAGTCACAAAATCTTTTAATGAACTAAACTGATTTACTAAAAAAAAATTTTTTTGTTTGGTGCTGGAGATTGAGCCCAGGGCCTCCTGCACGCTAGACAAGCTTTCTACTACACAGCTTCATACCCAACCCCAGATATTTGTGTGTATGTGTCTTTGTATGTTTTATTATTTTGGGTTTTTGAGACCGGATCTTCTTATGTAGTTCAGGCTGGCCTTGAACTCTCTAAGTGACACAGGATGGCCTCCAATTTGTGATCCTTCTGCCTCAGCCTCTTGAGTGCTAGGATTATAGGCATGAGCCACTATATGTGGCTCTATTGATTTTTAATATGAACTGTAACTGCCTGTGAGAAGGAGCTGTTAGCCTTTGCATGTTAAATCATTCTTTCCCATTTTATATGCCACACATCTACTAAGTTATAGTGAGGCTGTTAATCTGTTAATTTGGACTGAGGTCATATCTGTGTGCCGTAGTAGAGGCCCTTGTGGGTTTGACCAATATTCCTACTTCCACTTCGCCAAGAACTAACTACTGGGAAACCAAATTGTCTGAGGCCAACGGAATCAGTAGATGAGAAGGATCTTAAGGTGCAGCTTCTAAAGTAGCTTGAAACACTTTTCTCTCTACTGCGAGAGTCTTTTCAAAGCAACAGTGACATTTATTTCTGCCTAACAACTCTCCTAAGGTTATTGCTGGTATAGGCACTGCCAAACTGGCTTCTGGTGACTTTTTTCTTTTCTAGTATATATGTATGTATGTGTGTATGTATGCATGTATAGATGTGTGTGCATATATATGTATGTATGAATGAATGATTGACTGGGGACTGAACTCAGGGCCTTGACACTGAGCTACATCTTTAGCACTTTTTATTTTTAGGACAGCCTTGCCAGGTTGCCCACGCTTGGCCCGAACTTGCAATCCTGCCTCAGCCTCCCAAATCTTACAGCAGTGCTGTCTCTAATTCATAATCCCTGTTTAGATACGGCGGCTCTTTCAGACATGTTTTTGCTGTAATGGCCTGGATGACACATGCTGTCTTTGAAGCGACACTGTTCTCTCTGCTTTTACTTGCTGATTTAAAAGTTTACTTTCAGGGTTTCTCTTCTGTTTTTTGTTTTTTTTCTGGTACCAGGAATTGAACTTACAACCTTGCGCTTGCCAGGCAGGCGCTGTGCCGCTGAGCTAAATCCCCAGCCCCCAGGGTTTCTCTTCTTCTGAATCCTCCTACAATTCAATTCGATTCAGCTCATTCAGAGATTTATTTTGTCCCTCTGTGGGGCATTGTGCTAGCCATGGGTGACGCAGATACATACCTCTTGGGGAGCTTACTAATTATACACAGCAAACCATGCAAAACTTACTGGCTTAAAATAATGATTTATTATTCCTGATAATTTTGTGGGTTGATGCTTCTGCTGGGTGGTTCTTCACCATGTATAGTTATCACTAATCTGGTTACATTCAGCTGTCAGGTGGGCTCACCTGGAAGGCGTACAAGGGCATCTGTCACATGTATGGTGCCGCATTGCACCTCCAGCAGGCCCCTTCGCGTGTTCAGATTGGGCTTCCTCACAGCACGATAGTCTCAGACAGTTGGACTTCCTAGGTAAAGGGAGGAGAAGCAGAGGCTGTCATGATTTGGCAGTTCTAGACCATCACTTTTACAGCATTCTGTTGGTCAGACGAGTCCCAAGGCCAGTCCAACTAAAAGGGGAGGGAAAATAGACCCTGCTTTTGTGATTGGAGGAGCTATATGTATGTACGGAGCATTACAATAATCATCTGTGAACATGACTATGACGATTTCGTAAAATGTGGTCACAGGTGATTATAGAGATGGCAGGGAGTGCTTTACAATAGAGAAGAAGTTATCTGGTTCATTCTAGAAAAGTAGGGAAGCCTTCTGGGACAAAATACTTGACCTGAGAAGCCGGGCGTGGTGGCGCACGCCTGTAATCCCAGCACTCGGGAGGCTGAGGCAGGAGGATTGTTGCGAGTTCGAGACCAGCTTGGGCTACAAAGTGAGCTCAAAGCAGCCTGAACTGCATACTCAGACGCTGTCTCAAAAAGACCAAAAAAAAAAAAAAAAAAAAAAACAAAAAACAAAATACTTGACCTGAATCTTCACACTATGCTTGGAGGTATAAATAGATGAGAGAGGGGAGTGTGTATGTGTGTGGCGGGGGGAGACGCGTTCCCGGTACAGGGAATAGCATCGTTAGCTCTGAGGTGGGCAAGAGGACTGCTGAAATCTCTGAAGTATAAAACAGCATAGCGCAATTTAAGTGATTTGTATTAATAAAGTGACTAAGTTGTTTGTTATTCCATTTTGGGGGGTGGGGCGGTTTCCTCAGGGTGGGCACTTTGCCCCCTAAATTTCATGAGATTTTATTCACTTTAAATATGTCGTTTATCTTTCCTTAAAGGATTCAAGAGCCTATTTTCATCTGCTTAATCAGATTGCCCCTAAAGGTGACCGAGAAGATGAACCTGCCATTGCCATTGACCTTTCAGGATTTAATGTAAGTGTAGTTTTAAAATTTGTTTGTATATTGAAGCAAAATGATGTGCAACGTAAAAGTTACCATTTTATCATTTCTGAGTGAACGGTTCAGTGACATTCACTACATTCACGTTCCTGTGCAACTGTCTCCACCGTCTCGGGAACTTCCTCCTCTTCCCCCAGTGAACCTTTGTACCCATTAAGCCGTAACTCCCCATCCCAACGCCGCCCCCACCCCTGATAACCACTGTTCTACTTCATGACCGTGAACCTGACTGGTAAGTACAGTTCAAACTTCATTATAATTAAGAGCATAGTTCTCCACAGGGAGCATTCCACCGTGGAGTCCTCAGCCCTTCATTAGAGGGGACCTTCATGGTCCTTAGAAGGTTTTTCATGTCCTAGGCCATGCTAATTCATCTGGCTGTCCTGACCGAAGAAGGGGAATTGCAAAATTTTAACCTTGAATATGTGTGGATCAGTCTTATTATCCACATTTCTCTGCAGTAGTGTAACTGGAATCAGAGTGTTTTTGTGACTTGTCACTCTGTTCAAGAAAGGGAGCAACAAGCTGGTATTAGATTGCTAAGCAACCGATAATCAGTTCCACAGCCGACATTTAGAAATACACACAATAAAGGATGGCAGTTCCTACTAATGTTCTGGGTAGAACTGACACAGATCCTGAAGCCCCTAACACACTTCTTAGGAAGTCCGTTCTTTTAGCATAAATTTTAAGTAGCAGAGATGGTTTTATCTAAACTTTAAAGTCTTGTCAGGCTACAGTGTGGAAGTATGTTAAATAAAGTGCAACATCCATAACTGGTTTTAAAAGCAATTTGAGTTACTACTAATAATTTATATTTCACATTATTATAATGAAATGTCATATTTAGTACTGCAAAACAATGCAAACTTCGCAAATTACTTTGCGTCAAAAAATCAGGAATTTAAGCCGGATGTGGTAGTGTATGCCTATAATCCCTGTACTCAGGAGGCTGAAGTAGGAGGATCGCTTCAAGTTTGAGGCCAGCCTGGGCAACACTGAGTTCAAGGCCAGCCTGCTGAACTGCATAGCGTGACCCTGTTGCAAGAAAAAAAAAAAATCAGGACTTTAAAAAAAGCACTATGGAAAATTTTAAATACATTCAACAGTGAACAGAGTTCATATATTAAACTTAATATACTTAAGTTAAAAACTTACCCACTCATCAGTGAATGCCTTATCTCTGGAAAGTTAATAATACAGGTAATCTGTGATGTCACCTAGTGATTGTCGACATTTCCAGTTCCCTTTAAATGTTCATTTAAGGTCCAAATAAGGTTGATGTCAACTTTGGTAACTCCTCATTGTGTGATGCATTGAATCTATCACTTTCTTTGATTCAATTTACGTTTTTACTTCTTTACAACTCTGGTACACAAAATTTGATATGTTATACTCTGGTTATGTTATATTCTTGTGATAGATACACATATCCCCCTCTTATTTTTATTTTTGGTTGCTTATTCTTTAAATTGTAACAAGCCCCATAAATGCTCAATCCAATGAGAGAACTAAGACTTTGACATTAATTTAGCTGTGCAGTTCTTTCCTATTCTCTGTGCCGAAGCTAATGTGGTTACCACCATCTTGAATCTTATGTTCACGGTACTTTTTGCTCTTTTATATAGTCTGCTTTGATCCTAATGTATTCCACGTAAAATTAAATTTTTATTCTAATTTTTACTTAAGATTGTACTTAAAATTATACTGTAGTACTTTTTATATTTAAGTCACACTGTTTTACATATTGCATGAATATACTAGCTTATAGGTATTTGACTTGCTTTGCTTTTAGGGTTTTACAGCTGTGAAAGGTGCTTCCTTCTGATTTTAATGTTTTTGTATGAGTTATGCATCTCAATTTTCTTTTCATTGAGAAAAGTACCTACCAGGAATGTCACTTAGTATACAATGGGTGAGGTAACTAAGCTTGTTACCCAGAGGCCACAATACTAGGGAGTTTGTTACCTGTACTGTACTTTGACCAGTAAGAGCTTACTGATTCTCTATCTGAGAGTTTTGTTGAGTACTTCAACAGTGTGCGTGAAAGATGTCTTAGTAATTTCAGCGTTAAAACTGAGGGACTTATTCTTTTTGATATAAAAGATAAGGGGAAGTTGATTTGTAATTCCTGCACATTCTGACCTTGAGTTATTATTTTATATATTTGTGGAAATGTAATTACTTATGAATGTGTATGTCTATAAAACTATACCAGTTACAAGTTGCATATTAACCATTGCACTTTTGTTTCATTGTGTAGGAGAAAAATGACCTGAAGCGTGCTGGATTCATGCTTCAAGAAGCAGAGAAACTAGGCTGCAGACAGTTTGTGACTCCTGCAGATGTGGTTTCAGGCAATCCTAAACTTAACATGGCCTTTGTAGCTAATCTCTTTAACACATACCCGTGCCTACACAAGCCTAATAATAATGACATCGATATTAATTTATTGGAAGGTATGTTCTTTCTGTCTTGAATTGACATACTGCATTTCTTTCCTTGTGGTATTGTCCTACTTCACTGTCAGAGCTGGAGGATTGTGGGGGGAGATGCCATTTCCGGTGTATAGGCCTGGCATCCATTCAAAAGTTCAAATTATAGAAAGTGGTTGTTGCTGTTGGTTTTGCTTAAAAAGGAGTAGTGGGATAAATGTACTTATCTATCATTTCTCTGTTAGGAGTTTATTGAGAACTATTAAAATCTGAAACTATGAAAACATTTAAAATAGTATCATAAATGATCTTATGACAGTGAATTATCTATTGGGAACATAATTTGTAGATTTATTCTCCTTTGAAAGTGAATGTGACTTCAGTATTACACTTTTTAATGTCTTCCATGTACATGAAAAATTATAATATTCATTATTTGTCTTGTGTTTGTTATCTGTCTCATAATATATAACACTTTCCTGTTTTGCTTCATGAAATGCAGATTTGACCCCTCCTAATGTAGGTACTGTATTTAGTACTTTTCTATACTCTGAATATATCCGTTCTGAATGTTTTTATTAGTGCCATTTATTTTTTTCCATCTGGGTTGATATTTATTTTTTGCATTGTTCATGCTGTGTTATTTGTCTTAATATGCCTATAGAATGAATACCTGCAGGCAAAACACACAAATCAAGCTTAAATAACAGAGCAAGGCTTTGATTATATAGACTGTTCACCTCATTTGCCTTCTGTAAGGATGGGACATTATAGTGTAAACACACTGGAAGTGAGTTTTGACAGTTGGACTTAATGATTTGATGTAAAGTCTTTATCCCTCTCCTGTGATAAATCTTATATTTTATCACAAGTAATCCTTGAAAGGACTCGTTTAGGTTCTATGACAGATTTTTTATATTATTTAGCTTTGTTATATTTACTGAATGTCATTGAAGCTTACAATATATGAATTGTCATCATGACAAAATCATTCTCCATGTCTAGTTCTCTCTCCTTGTCTGTGTTTACCAAACTTTCTTCTTTCCTTGTTATCATGCCCTCACCCAGTATCCACCTTATTATCAAAGGGAAAGTACAGACAGTGGCAGCAATGAGATAGTTGTTGGAGGGAAGCGCTAAGCCTAAGATTTGCTCTTTAGTTTCCCAGATTGGGAGGAATTGGCGAAATTTGACATTACTGTGTTCATTCTCTCATATAACCACCCTTATTCCCTTCCCCTGTGAGACAGAATGAGAAATCAGTTTCATGGTCTTTTTCCTTTGACTGCCACAACTAGACCTGTAATGTCTTTGTTACTACATAGCTACAGTTTTGTGATTAAGAGATTTCAAATTTAAAAAATATATTCTTTGAAGAATACGATGAATCCAATTCTTTCTGCCTGATGGTTTAATTAAATAAATAATCACTCTATTTTCTATACAGTTTACAACTGAGAGGGAAATAGACAAAAATGTAGATTGTTATTAGCAAAGAGGGTACAGGATTAGAATTTTAAAAAAAGAAATACTGCTAAGATTTATCAGTCTGGAAAATTTCAGAAGCTCTCTGTGTCTTACGTAGAAGGCATTGTTTACAGTGGCATATTAAAAATGATCTGCTTTTTATAGTCACTGAATTCTTGCTAGATTATCTTCTCTAACTTGCTCGCTCTCCTGTTTGTCATGTTTGAATTCTTTTGCTAGTGTTCAGCATGCTTTTGGAACATTTTAGTGTGAATAGGATTGCTATATATTTCCATTGGTACAGTCATTTATTAAGGTACGATGGGAAATATTTACCAATCATCTTAATTTTGAACATATGTATGTCCCGATACATCTGCCAAAAATGTATTTGACTTTGACTGTCATTAAAATATTTTCCTCTGTAAATTTGTGTTTTTATAGATCCTTATGAAATTTGAAGCTTGACCTTATCACATCACAAATTCATATATTAGTATGTCCTCATTGGCAGAGAATTTTATCTCTAGGGAATTAAAACTTAAAGCCCAATTAAACGTTAAACTTTCATATCATTTTGAGCAAAACACATGGGCTAGAGACATCATCTCAGGGTTTTTTGTTGTTGCTGGTTCGTTTTGAGACAGGGTTGGTCTCACTATGTAGTTCAGGTTGGCCTGGAACTCATGATCCTCCTGTCTCAGCTTCCTGAGCGCTGGGGTTACAGGTGTGCACCACCATGCCTGGCCCATCTCAGAATTCATATTGGTGATAAAAAGTACAATAGGTCACAGAGTTTAGAAAGACTTTGTTCAAATCATGGTCCCACCATTTAATATCCTCTGTGAGCTTTGGTTTTCCCTCATAACACAGGACTAATAATACTTATTTTTAAGTGTTCCAGAGAAAGTTAAGTATGATTATGACTGAAGGGATTTTACCTACTGTATATACTCATTAATGTGGGAAACTATTTAATACACCACAGCACATTTAATGATTGTTGAATATATATTAGTCATTGTCTTTCCTTTTAGTAGCCTACTTACCGATATATGTATATATATAAGGGTGGTACTGGCAATTTTACCCAGGGACCTCACACTGACCTACACTTCAGCCCTTTCTGAATTTTTATTTTGGGTCAGAGTCTCTAGCTATGTTGCCCAGAGAGACTGACTGGCCTTGAACTTTCAATCTTCCTATCGCAGCTTCCTGAGTAGCTGAGATTACAGGTGTGAAGCACCATCCCCAGCAATATATGTGTTATTTTTATTGAGACTTTACCAATTGCAGATAGTTCTGTGTTATTTATTAGTTATTAAGAATTTAATTCTAAGATTGCTTTAGTTGTCTGCAATCCAATCTGGAATACATATGTTTTTGTAATGCTTTACTATGGGTCTTGCACAATGCATAGTGTTTCTAGCTGTGAGCATTTATTTACTAAGACAACTTGAAATTATAGTAGATAAATAAATGCTCACTTTTAAAATCCATTTTACTTTTCAGGATCAAAAATTAAAATGGTAATAAATTAGCTGAGAGCATCAGGAAGAAATGAGTCCCTGAAGCTTATAGTAATTGTAGAACTTGTTCTTCTAAAATATTTAATATATCAATAGGTTCAACAGAATTTGAATATTTTAATCCAAAACTAAACCAGTGTAATAGTTTTTCTAATTTTAGGACATAAGTTGGATTTTGCTAGCCGGGAATAATAGGAAATTCTTCTAATTACTAGAAAAAAATTATATAGATATACGGCACGCATATATATGTATACACACACACACACTCACACATATTTATGGCATCATGATAATAAGAGAAAACAACAAAAGGTGAATCCAAGTCACGTGCATCAAGCTATTTGTCACTCCTTATTTATATTTATATAACGTGGGGCACAGTTTAGAGCTTTAATTTGTACTTGTTTAATTATTTCTATATAAACAAGGTCGGTATAGATTTTAGGAATGTTTAGTTTAGTTTGGTTCTTTCTTTAAAAGATCTTCAATGTAGATCATTCATTATAAAGTATGTGTAGCAGATACAACAAATTGATAATTACCTTTTATGAAGACCAGAGGGAACAATATTTAAGCAAGAAATTACATGGTTGTGTGACTTATAGAGCAAGAGCAAAGCACATTCTGGGAAAACTGTTAGACAGTGGAGTTGAAAACCACATGAAAAGGTCCTGGGCAGTTCATTTCCTGAACAGTTGCCAAGAATAACAGAATCCCTTAGATCACACAAGGCTTTGGTTCCTGTTCTGATTGTGCAGTTTGTACTATCTGTGGCCCTTTGAAGATGGCATTACTGTCTTGGGATGGATTCTGAAACTCAGATGGTTATAGAATTCTTTGCCAAATGCCTGAGTCTCACATGGGCTGAAGTCTAGGCAATGACCTGAGCTTGCTTATGAGTTAAAGGTGATGAGTGGTGAAAATTTTTTAGCTTTTCATGAGTCTGGTGAAAAGAGATAGTCTGGGTTTTTCCATTAGCTGCTAACTTGGCTAAAGAATGAACAGTAGTATTATAGACACTTAGAAGTGTTTTTAGTCAGGAGGTGACTGTAAGGCGGATATAGCAGGGAAGATCTACATCTCTTCCAATTTTGTGATACACCATAATTATGTTTTCTTTATACATATGTAAGCACTGGTATAAAGGGAATGCTCAGGGAAGAAGGGTTATTACAGGTTAAATATAGTACTTGCAAGAGTTATCTCCTTGACATGATCTTTGAGGCTCAGGAGTATACTACGATGAAACATGTCTTTCTCTTGGCTCACACTGGAACACTCTCTGGGGTCTGTGTCCCTCATGTATTTTCAATAGTGACAGCTTACTCAGGAAGCCTATACTTTCTCATTTCCTGTTTTTTATATTACCTGACATTCCCTCTCTCCTTCACTGTTTGGTGTAAAGTGCAGATTTGGAATCATAATCTGTATGAAATTAGAAATACTGCATTGGGAAAGATGGAACTTTTCTGTTTAATGTGCTAATGTCACTCTGATTGCTGAAAGACTGTTTTATGATCTTTAGCCAGATTCTACTGCATCTACCAGTCACTTCAGACTGTGTGAGATTATCTGTTACGTTTCTGAAGAGAGAAATCCATGGATCAATAGTACTTCACAGACATCAAGTAAAGCAGTCAAGAGGGAGAGACTGATTGAAATCTTTAGAAAGTCAGGATAAGAGATTTTCCCCCCTCTAAAAAAAACCTATAGGGTCTAAAGAACTATGGCAGCGTATGTATGGCCACTTTGTATCTGCTAGGATGGTTTTATGTATAGTTCCTGATTTTTTTATTCTGTCTACTCTAGGAGAGAGCAAAGAAGAGAGGACATTTCGGAACTGGATGAATTCCTTGGGAGTCAATCCATATATTAATCATTTGTATGGGTAAGTATTTTCTTGTGTTCCAGCCTTACTGTCAGGGTCCTTTTCCCCCACTTTGGGTTTGGGGATTGAACTCAATACCTCATGCCTGGTAGGTAGGTGTTCTACCACTGAGCTATATTCCCAGCCCCTCTAGCTCTTTAAGTTGCAAACTGTAGGTATGTTCATTTTCTAGAATTTTCTCAAGTCACAGAATTCAGTCAACACTGACGAGTTTCAGAATGCCCAGAATTGGCAATGCAATAATTGTAAAAGACAAATATTGTTTAAAAAGATAATAGTTATAACTTTTTTTTTTTGAGACAGGGTCTCCCTATGCAGTTCAGGCTGGCTTTGAGCTCACTTTGTAGCACAGGCTGGCCTCAACTTGTGACGATCTTCCTGCCTCAGCCTTCCAAGTGCTGGGATTACAGGCGTGTGCTATCACCCCTGGTATAACTTTAATATAAATCAGAAAAGATACTTCTTATTCTTTTATTACTGATCATGTAAGTTTTTTCATCATAACACATATTTTCTTCATTTATTTTTGCTACAACCTCAATTATTCTGTAATGATTTTGTCTATTTTCTTATTTGTAGGAATAATTAGTCTCTCCGGGTGTTACTGTAATTTCTATCTTATTCTTTCATGTTTAAAAATGATAATACATTATTAACACTGATTGGTAGGACTAAGAAAATATTTTACTAAATCATTTTTGTGCTGTTTGCTAGGGATAACAATAGAATCTTTCCTTTAAAAAAGTAGAAAAGAATTCAGTTGCCACTACTTCATTTTTTAAAAAGTCAAATTAACTAAACTGATAATTTATACACCAAGGAAACTCCTTAGAGGGTTTAACTTCTTAAAGAAGATGAACTAAATTACTATTCAAATATGTCGTAGCATATGGCCTTCCTGGCTGAGGATTTAATGCAGTAATTTCTTTTCCTTGGAATATATTAAAAATATTCTTCAAAATCTAAAACCAGCATCACCTTATTCTGCTAACTGGCCTTGATGTGCTAGACTTGTATTTGAAAAAATTTTAAATAGTGTATAAATTCTAGCTAAATGTGAAGACATATACATCGAGTTAGATTGGAGCTAAGTCTAAAATATCAGAGTGAAGGCTTTAAGTCTTTATGGACTGACTTTAAAAGAATATCTGTAATATATTATTGAGAGAAAGGAATAGATGTAGTCAATCCCATTTTATTTAAAGATTGCATATATATGTACTTACATAGGAATTTTTAAAGAAAATTATTGAGTCTTAGCAAAACATAACTCAGAGGATAAGCTTTTGGATGAAAAAAGTGACACGCTACATCACAGAGCTAGCAATTTAAAAAATCAATTGCTATTGCTTTATGTCCTTAGCATACAGAATGAAAAACAGATTTTACAGATGTATTTTAAGCTTCCCAAGGGAATTTATTTTTCTGAATCCCAAGCAGTAGTATTCTTACCTTAAGAACTCCTACTTGTTCATAAATCTCTTCCTGTTAACCTTTATTACTGAACACGAACAGCTGACTACTGAATAGCTGTGATGTTCCTATAATTAAGTTTCTAAAACTCATAATACATAAGTAACTCATGAACTCCTTTTCATGTGCAAGTTTCAAGAATACATAAATGGATAAAATGAAGGAAAACATGGTAATTCTTCCCTTGTCTCCATATGCCCTTCTTCCTGTGCAGAGGTAATCACTACCAAGAGTCCCTGGTATATAAATACATTTGACTCTACATTTTAAAAAAATAAAGATCAAACTATATTAAGTGCTCTGCCAAAAGCTTTTCATATCAGTATATACAGATTTACCTTATTTCCAATGGTGGCCCAGGAGTTCACAGTATGTATAGTTTACTCAATAGCCCTTAATGCTAGGCATTTAGTGGTTTCTGAATTTACAAATACTGTGAGTCAGGCATGGTGGCATGTGCCTTGCCAGCTACTCTTGGACCATGAGACCAGCAGTCCAAGGCCAGCTTGGGAAACACAGCTAGAGTCCATATGAACAAAAATCTCTTTCTCTGTCTTTTCATATGTGTACATGTGTGTACATAAACATATATAACACATAAACACATATGTATGTATAAATATACTGCGGCAACAAATGTGTGTCTTTGTAAACATTTATGAAAAAATTTGGGGTAGATTTTTAGATTGGAAGTTTCAGGTCTAATGATATGTCCTGTCATTCTACAAGCATTAAATGACCTTGTATTTTGTTTTATTTTATTTTTTGTTTTTTTGAGGCAGGGTCTCACTATGCAGTTCAGGCTGGCCTTAAGCTCACTTTGTAGCTCAGGCTGGTCTCGTACTTGTGAGATCCTCCTGCCTCAGCCTCCCAAGTGCTGGGATTACAGGTGTGTGCCACCACTCCCGGCTGACCTTGTGTTTTAAAAGGTGTATGTCCATCTCCAGTGTGCTTTATAAAATTCGTGGAAACACTTCTTCCTCCCTCATCTGCTTTTCCTCCCCGTTCTAGTGACCTTGAAGATGCTTTAGTGATCTTTCAGCTCTACGAAATGATTCGCGTGCCAGTCAACTGGAGCCAGGTCAACAAACCTCCTTACCCCGCTCTTGGAGGGAATATGAAGAAGGTGAGTGAAATAAACACCATGGATAGGTTGTTACTATTCTGATACAAAACAGAGGATTTAGGGTCTCATAAAGCTCAGTAAAGTGTGATTTATCCCCACAGTTCTTTTTCAACCCAAAATGTATTAAGCTTATTATTAATAGCCTTTTTACAAGTTAGCTTTAGTAAATCTTTGGGAAGATGAAGGCAGTCCTCCTGTTCAGATGCTTTATATTTGTTTTTCTTTAGCAAGTTGTAGTAATTAATATCACTGAGATGCAGCATAAGTGTACTCTTGTAATTGCTACATCTTGCTGAATTATTAGTGGTTATTCATTTATTCAGCAGATATGTACCTACTGCCTGAAAAGTGCAATGCGTGACAGCAAAAAAGTACGAGTCATGAAGCTCTAGAGAAATCACAGAGATGAGATATGTATAAACTACTTCAATACACTACAGTGTAAGCAAAGTGAATACGACAGTTTTTAATTTTGGTTTGGTTTGGTTTTTGAGATAGGGTCTCGCTGTGTAGTCCAGGCTGGTCTTGAACTCATGATGTGGGCCAGTTTGGTCACGAACTGACTACATAGCCGGATGGGCCTCAAACTTGTGATCTTCTCATCTTAGCCTTGCAGCTGCTTGGGATTATAGGCGTGCTTGGCTATTATTACAGGCTTTAAAGAAGAAATGAACACAGGTCGCACTTAGCATGCAGGAGGCTGTATTTGGGTAGACCTTTCAGAAATGGGTAGAATTTTGTCACATTGTGACTGAAGAAGAAGGTGCAGGTTTTAAAATGGTTTTAAAATGGTGGGGAAGTGTGTTTCTGGAAGAAAACCAGTTTTTCTATAGCAGAGGATTTTGATAAGTAAGCAAAATGTGAACACTAAGAATTTGGGTTGGAGCGTAATCTTGAGAACCTTGAATGCCAGATTAAGAAGCATGTGCTTTAAACTGTAAACAGAGGGAAGTCATTAAATGTTTTTGAGGAGGGCAGTGACCTGATTATAGCTGGTGAAGGAAGTACGAGAAGAAGAATGTAAAGAGAAATACTTTTCTTGAGTTCTTCTTAAACAGGTGATCAGAAGTCTCACTGATGTTAATATTAACCGTGTTGAAACAGCTGTGGTTTTGCTTTTGCATTTCTTTTTGACTTCCTGTTTTAGGGTCATTTGCTTTGTAAAATAAAATAATGTAGAAGTTTAAATTTTTTACACTTCCATCCTTTTGCTTAAATGATGTAATTTAAATATACTACACAAACCAATGGGTTCATTTTGCTGCAACTTATTCTACTTGGTTATTATGAAATTGAACTACATTATCTTGATGTTAAAACTACCTGTAGTTGAGTAAGTGCTAATAGAACCATATTTCTGGGAAAACGAAATTATTAAAAGGTACTCACTTTTTCCCAAAATAACTTATAGGTGGAAAGTAATTCCGATTAGAATTCTAAAAATTTTTTCAGTGCATGGAATAGGGAGTGGGAAAAGGTAGTTTATAGGTGTGGGTTGGGGTGACTTGTAAAACAGTTTTAAAGTTCTACTGGAGTAAGTGTGCATAGGCAAGCATGCTTGTCAATGATGTTGACAGAGATGCTACAAAATACTGGTCATGATGTAAAATGTAAAATTAATTATAAAGCATCACAAGTGAATCATATGCAGAATGCTTACTTCAACACATACTAGTTATAGATTGAAACATAAAGCCTGAGATAAACTCAAGATGACAGGGAATTATTTTATGGACTTTGGACAATCATCAACACACACCACTTTACTTGTGAAAGTTCATGAAGTTGCAGTATTCAACATCTTTCGTTATATTTTAAGTTTTCACTTGGAATCTTGTGTCCTGTTATGTAACTTCTCATTACCCAAATGATCTGTGCCTCGCTTTTATCCCAAGTATTTGAAGTGCTTGGTAATCCTTGTCCATTCACCATGTGAGACGCACACTCTAATTTTTCTTGCTTTGTGTTCATTCTTGTTTTGGGTAGGTTCCTCATCCGTTAGTCTGAGAACACCAGGAATTCCAAGGCTCAGTGTTGGTCTGTAGGTCTTCTACATTTTTTACCCCCTGGGAGTAGTTCCATTTTTAGGGTCCAAGGTGCTACCATAAACATAGCTTACTTCCAGGAACCTAATTTTTCAAATTTTTCATTCTTCTCTAATTTAGTACCTCTCCACATCCTAGAAGTGTTCAATCAAATTTGAAATTAAGTGCTTCCAAAAATAGAACACATCCTTTCTCTTACCTTAGTACCTCTTTCCAGTTTCTCTTTTATTACTGGTTATATCAACATCTTCGCCTCTACATGAGCAATGCTGAGCTCCTGTTTCACCATCACCCCTCTAAAGAATTTTGGTGAAACTGATTGTAAAGCAGCCCTTCACTGAGACACATTTCAACAACAATGATGATTAGAGTTTGCTAGGAGAGTCTCCTGTTCAAATGGGAATCCATGGAAAACATCCTAGATTTTCTTCCTGTTCACTGTTACATAATCAAATTACTGCTGGCATTTTCCATAAATTAGGAATCTGTTCCATTTTTTCAATTCTGTGCATTTGTGTAACATTTATTTCTATTATTAAACAGGTATAATTGAGTATGACTGCTAAGAAAATAATTTTGAAAGACTGTCTCCTTGCATTTAAAAAATGAACTCATGTCAGATGTTTCCCTTGGCTTAGGAAATGAACCAGGAAGATGTTACAGAGGGTTCAAAGGATCGTCTTGCATTTTTATTTGTAATAAACAGAACTATGGGAATTTGGATTTTCTTTTTTAAACCATATTATGTTATTTGTAAAAATTCTGTGATTGTGTGGTCTCTTTTTTACCTTTTCTAGAAATACTTTCCTATTTTTGGAAAGAGATGTATGTGTATATCTCAGGTTGAACTGTTTTGAAATGGAGCCTTAATTTGGGAAAGAAAATTAGATAAACCAGTCATATTATTTTTCTTAACTGTTTATTCCAAAAAGTATTTAGTAAGGACTTTTTTCCTACTGATAACATTGTACGATTATGGGAGTTTATAATTTCACTGAAGCATAAGCAAAACAAATTGAATATATAAGAATTTCTGTAAGTCCTAATAAAAGAGGTAGAGCAGTAAATAATGGAAATAAAAAACCTCTATAGAGACCAAGGTAGACGAAAAAAACTACAGAAAGGACTTTACCTGGACTTACATTGCTAGAAATAAATAGGCAGGTGAACAGGTGATTTACTTGGTGTTTATATAGCAGATTTTGACTGTAGGTAAGGCTTTGTACTGAGTCCTGGGCTACAAGTTAGGGAAGTATTAAGCAGATTTGTACCTGTAAATGTTTTTGTTCTTTTAAAGGAGCGTATACTATGGAGAGCAGAAGAAAACACAACAGCTAAGAATAAGTAGAACATGGTGCATAAGCATACAAAAAGAGCATTATTAGGAGTTCAAGGGATAGATCATTAGATTATAAGTGATAGACTACCAAGAGAGACAAGAGAGATATCATCATCATCTTTGATACAGGGTCTTGCTATGCAGTTTAGGCTGGCCTTCCACTCACTGTGAAGTCCAGGTATTACGGCAAAATTCGGGCTGTATTCCGCAAGAGACCAAAGAACTTTATGAGAACAGACAAAGTTTTAATTTAGACTGGTCACCTCTCATCCCGACTTGCAAGTCAGGGAAGTGGGCATGGGCCTGCCTTTGTTCCCAGCTTATATACCTTTTTGGTTTCCATGGTAACAGATTGGAATGTAGCCCTGGCCACATGTTGTTTTCCTTGTGCCAAGTGACCAGGTCAGGCTCAGGTCATGAGCGCAACCACAATGATATATATTTCCTGAACTCTGTTCTATATGTCCCCCTTTAGATAACCGTACATTTGCTTTATGGTTACAGTGTTTATGCGGAGCTAGGGAAGGTATGAAACAACCCAGGCAGGGTCATGGGTGGTTATCTAGGCCCAGGCGTTCTTTGTCTTTGGAGAACCATTCCAGGGCTAAGTCAGGATTGCAGAGTTAACTCTTTACAAACCCTCTGGGATGTTTCTCAAAACACATTTTGAGGCTTGCATTAAGACTAGAATTATTCTGTCTTAAAATGATATGCTAAGAGTCACCGTCCCCTACACAGGCTGGCTTTGAACTTGTGGCAGTCCTCCTGCCTCAGCCTCCTGGATGCTGGGATTGTAGGCATGTGCTATGATTCTTGGCTAATCATTATTTTTAATTAAAATTAAAACTTTTATTGAATAAAGTAGACTAAAAGCTAAATTTTGGAAGCTATACTAGTAATATCTAGATTAAAAAATATGAATTATGCAGTTAGATTCTCTTTGTGATACTAGGGATTGAACACAGGGTCACTCTGTCGCTGAGCTGTATCTCTAGCCCTTTTTATTTTTTATTTTGAGACAAGGTCTTGCTGAGTTGTCCAAGTGGGACTTGAACTTGTGGTCTTCCTGCCTCAATCTCCCAAAGTGCTGGAATTCCAGGTGTGCATCACTGCACCTAGCTTGAACTTAGCTTCTTAATGAAAATATTACTTCTCTATTCTGTAATTTTAAATCTAACAAAACTATACATTACCTCTATTAATGGAATACAGAAAACCTAGGTTTTCAGTCAGAGGGTGAACATTAATTAAAGTAGGCTCGAATCTTAACACTTTTCAGCCATGTGACCAGGTCAGGCTCAGGTCACTATGTAGGTTCCTTTAGCGTAATCCCTTGGTACTTTGTTATCTTCAGCTATAAAATGGTAATACTTATTCCTTGCTTTTACTGGGTTACTATTATGTAATGAAATTTGGTCAAATAAAGCATAACTGTGATTATTTTTTCAGGTAACAACTATGTTAGCATATTCAAGAGTTATATTTCAAAAAATCTTTTTTACTCTAAAACTTTTGCTTATTTGTAGATTGAGAACTGTAACTATGCTGTAGAGCTTGGGAAGAATAAAGCCAAATTCTCCTTGGTTGGCATTGCTGGGCAGGACCTAAATGAAGGGAATTCAACACTTACTCTGGCACTGGTATGGCAACTGATGAGAAGGTAAAGGCTGATATCTCTATAGCAACACTGTTAGTTTCCTTGAACAAGTCATTTGACCCAAACTTGTAGTTAGTTTTGAAGAATGAACACAGGAAATATATAATACAAAATATATAAATTTTGTGAATATATAGTATTGATTATATACAGTATCTTTTTGTAAATTATATTTTTAAATGAGTCTCTACAAACAATCACTTTTATTAATACCTATTAAAAATGGTTTTGTGAGCTGGGCATAGTGGTGCACTTCTGTAATCCCAGCACTCGGGAGGCTGAGGCAGGAGGATCAGTGCAAGTTTGAGGCCAGCCTGAGCTACATAGTGAGCTCAAGGCTAGCCTGAGCTACATAATGAGACCCTGTCTCAAAAACCGAAATAAATTATTTTTTAAATGGCTTTGTAGTCAGGTGTGGTGATATTACTGGAGGTAAGAGGAGTTCAAGCTTAAGGTTAGCCTGAAGCTGATGCAAGAAAGAGGAAATCAAGCTTGAGGCCAGCCTGAGCAATTCAGTGAAACCCCATCTCCAGGTAAAAAATTAAAAGGGTCCTGAGGATGTAGCTTAGTGGTAGAGCACATGGTGCACCCAGACTTGTATTCAATCCCCAGTACAAGGGAAAAAACGGTCTTGGAAAGAATTGGTCTGAATTTTTAAAGTGCCAAGTGAAAATTTTTGCTTTTGATGAGTGACCTTTGAAACTTTGGGATGTAACTAAATGCAAATGCCAGTCTAAAACTCGAAATATTTATTAGAGCTGAACTATTTATGTATTTATTTAAATATGGATATAAATTATGTGAAAGCAAATCTCACCACAGTTACTTTCAACTATGTATCTTTTTCCTGTTGCAGGTATACACTGAACGTGTTATCAGATCTTGGAGAGGGTGAAAAAGTAAACGATGAAATTATTATTAAATGGGTCAATCAGACTCTTAAGAATGCAAACAAAAGTACTTCTATTTCCAGCTTCAAGGTAATCAAAAGTTCTATTTTTTTTAAGTTTAAGAAGTAATTTGTATTCAGAATTACATTGGTTAGGTTCAGAATTACATTCAGTGTTATATCTTGAACACAAAATTTATGAATTTAGGCATACTAATTATTTGGCATGTGTAAAATAGAAATACTCAGTTTGAAGTCTTGTATTTTTGATCTGTTGTCCTACTGAGTATAAACGCAGGTTAATATGGTAATGTAATCTTAAAAAAGAAATAGAATCAAGCCAAAAACATCCACTTGTCAAATGAAAAAGATGAAAGCCATTGTTTATATAGGACGTATAATGTTTTGTGCTCCCTAGCAGCAGTCTCAGAATTGTATTGACATCATTTCCAAGGCATAACAGAGCCAGCCAAACCGATTCAAGTGGGAATTAAGAAACCTGGTAGGAACAAAATATCTTGTCATCTGGCTTCATAATGCACCTAACACTCACTTCCGAGCATTTGTGGATGATTCATACAGCACTCCAAATGTAATCTGTGTATACATAACCACTAACTGTCATGCATTTTCATTGTGTTTTGCTTTTGCATGCAAGGTGGCATTAGTTACAAACCAGCATGTCTGCTTGCACACATTCATTCAGTGAGCCTGTGTTTGTGATTTTATTGTATGTAAAAAAACCTAGCAGTTGTATTTTGTTAGTGCAATAAAGTGGAGATGAACACGAAGCTATGCCAAGAAATATCCACCCATCTTTATCCCTTTCTTTACATTTGCTGAATGTGCTTAGTAACATTGTAGAGTTGAAGAAAGGTCAGAAATTGATAAATCTTCTGACTGCCAGTTACTCTTTAAAACTATTATATGAAAATTATATGCATTTACATATTAATTTATTAAAAATAAAAGTATAATGAAATACAGCAAAAACCATTTAGGAACCAATTAATATTTACTGAGCTGTTAGTATTATGTAACTTTTCTAGGTAAATAAAAAGAAGGTATAATAAACTTGGCCCTCACTGTCCATTTGTTTGAAAGACAAAACTTGTATAGCTGAGAAAGTAACAATATCACCTGGAAGTTAAGATCCAAGTAATACAACTGTTATTATCAAGGTGAAGCCTAATTGTTCATTTCCTACTCACTGGTCAGCAGAGTGGTTGGAAAAAGCTGATTTGAACATCAAATGAAGGAGGGTTTTCCAATGGTCAGGAAAACAGCATAATAAACTAGAAAAGGTCCGTGCTGAATAAAGGCAAGTCTTAGAAGGTCAGGGAAAATAGTTTGGCTACCAAGGATGGTTTTATCGGATGCTGTGTAAAATGCAGACTAAGTCAAGGTTATAGAATGATTCAGTCTAAATAAAGAATATCAAGTAAAAGGAGTAATGGAAGGTGTTTTGTTTTAGGTATACTAGCTGATATATGATGAGCATGATAGGTTGGAGGCAGGATGGTATAAATACAAGAAGAGTGCATAAGAATCCAAGGCAGTACTAAAGATACAATGTGAGAAGGGTCTGAAGGGGGTTAAGGGTAGGCACTTAGGAAGTTAATCTGTGGGCTTTTGCAAAGTAACAGGAACAGCTAGGACTTGGCTTCTTGATTCAGAGAAGCTGGAGGAAAAGAGAAGAGACAGAATTCTTTCCATTGTTGTTGTTTTTTTTTGTCTTTTTTTGAAACAGGGTCTTGCTATGCAGTTCAGGCTCGCCGTGAGCTCACTTTGTAGCTCAGGCTGGTCTGGAACTTGCAAGGATCCTCCTGCCTCAGCCTCCCAAGTGCTGGGATTACAGGCGTGCGCCACCACGCCCAGCTTGAATTCTTGTTTTGACCTGGTTAATTTGGAAAACCAGATGCTAACACTAAGAGAAATGGAAATGTTAAGAACGGCAGCTGCTTTCTGGAAAAGGGGATGAACTCAAACTTAAACATACTCAGACTGAGGTCATATTTAGGAAATGGCAGTTAAATGAAAGGAGACAGTAGCACCGGAAATGCAGACTTAGAGATCAGCTGAATAAAAGAGAATGTGGAAAAACTGGAACACACCAACTATAAGGGGAGTACTTAGAACCAGCAGACTTGAGAGCACTGTTTTACTTAAAACAGAGGGAGCAGAAACACCCAGAAAGTTCTGTTTAGTGCAGATTCTTGATTTAAAAATATCTCTTAAAGAGAGTGCAATTGGTAAAGAATTGTCACAATGAATGATTTAAAAAGAAATTTTGGGGGGATAAGTTTTCCCCCAGCCATAGAAGGCACTGTCTGAAGGTTATAATAAATGGTACTAGTTAGAACTTATTAGACATAATCAAGGCAGTGCTATAACTAGACATTTCAGGGCCAGGGATATAGTTCAGTGGCCTAAGTGCCTGTTTGGCAAGCACAAGGTCCTGAGTTCGATTTTCAGTACCAAAAAAAAAAAAAAAACTAGACATTTCAGAAAAAAAAAAAAGTACCCTTTTTAGTTGCAAAGCAATTTTCCCTCACCAAGAAGATAGGCAGGTAGTATATCAGCAAATAATAATGATCATAATTATCTTTTTTGAGTCCTATATGTTACTGAACTAAGCACTTTACATATTATTTCTTTTAATTCTCTCAGAAAGGTGAGCATTAGAGAAGTCAAATAACTTGCCTGTTGTCATATAACTTTTAAGTGGAACAGATGACTTTCACATCCAGCTCTGTTTACCTACAGACCGGAAGCCAGGCTTTGGAGTTGTATGGCCATGGGGTTGACGCTTGACTCAGCTATGTGACGTACTGCTCATTCAATCCAGAAATATTCCAAGCTTTCCCTGTCTTGCTAGTTACCGTGGCTATGATGTGGGCTCAAAGAGCTACTGTTCAGGGAAGGAAAGAAATAAGAAAAAAAAAGAATCACAATATAAAGTGTTAGCAATATCATATACAAGATCATACCATATATAACGTCAGCGAAGGGGGATGGGGAGCACAGTACAAAAATTTCACCAGTTTATACTACACTGGTTGATGAACAAAACTTATGTCTGGTTCAGCATCTAATACCTGTGTGATGTTGGGCAAGTTATTATTTCTCTATGCTTTACTTGTATCATATCGAAAATGGAGACATAAATACCTATCTTAATAGGATTGTCAGACTGGACAAGCTTTAACAAATGTTAAGCATTTTAAGAAAGGCTCACTAAACAGGGTTTACTACACTGTTGGCACTGCCGGTAGACAGTGGGCTTCACATACGGAGGGGCTCTGCTGGCCACGTCACTGTTTTTCCATTTTATTTTTAAAAAATGACAGGAAGAACAGTGGGATGGAATGCTCTCGTAGCAGTACTTAATCAAATTAAGAGAAAGCTACAATCCATTATCTTGAAAATCAAACTAAGCTCTAGGCTTATGCTCTTTAGGATTTTAGAAATTGTTTTTGCTTACATAATTTATGATTAATATAGTTAAAGTGAAAGGAAAAATGATGGAAATGTATTTATATATCAAGTTAAGGGTAAAATATCTCACTGATAATGTACAAACCAGAGGAGTTAGGGGCCGGGGATGTAGCTCAGTGGCACAAGCACCTGCCTGCAAGCCCAAGGTCCTGAGTTTGATTCCTAGGACCAAAAAAACCAAACAAAACTCATTGTCTAGGCGCTGAGGATATAGCTCAGCAGCACAAGTGCCTGCCTGGCAAGTGCAAGGTCCTGAGTTCAATTCCTGGTACCCCCCCAAAAATAAATATAAAAGAAAACAAAAACTAGAGGAGTTGGAAGATAAGGCTGTTTTATTGGAAACAAGAAGATAAGGTATCTGATATAATTTTGGGAGGGTTAAAATTTTAAGCTCAAGTAGTAAAAGCTTTTCTGAAGGACAATCCTAAGGAAGTAGGAAAAACTTAATTCTTAAATCTAAGTAAAAAATATTTGAAATCTCACAAATATGCAAATAATTAGAATATAGCACAATTAAGTCATCTTTTTGAATCATCATATTAGAAATATATGAAAGGTAAGTCTATGGAAATTTTAATTTATTTTAGAATGACATTAAGTTTAATTTTAGAAAGTGTAAGTGTAGAGTCATCTAGAAAGTTTATTAAAAATGTACATTTGCCAGCCTCATCCGCAGACGGCCTGATTTACTAACTTGAGAGAAGCACTAAATTTGTACTTTCTGTGTGGATATGATGCACAAGCTAGGCGAGTGCTCTGGCACTGAGCCACACACACCTTGCACTTTTAATAACACCCTGTGGTGATTTTCATGTAAGTGGTCTTCAGACTATCTAATGATAAACAGGTATGAGGAATTTTCAGAAACAGAGAAGAACCAAAAAATCAGGTCTGGATTAGAAGCATCAGGTAGATCTAAGAGCCCTGCTTTTTCCTTCTGTCTCTCTCTCCTCCAAATTTGAATGAATGTAAACATTCCTGTTAAGAATATAAAACTTGCTAAAATTAAGTGGCTCATAAATGATAACCTGTTAATCTTCATATGGCTGCAAATTATTTTGTCACACATTTATTAGAATCCATGTTTGGCTAGGGGCTGTACTAGACACTGTAATCTGTGTTATCTTAATATTCCCAAGGATCCTGTCCCATCACCATTTCTGAGATTAGGAAAGGGTGCTTTTGGCTCTAAGAAACAGAAACCCAGTGTAAAGTGACTTAGACCAAAAGGAAGGGTACCAGCTGCAATAAGAGAAACCAGAGGTGGGGTGGATTTCAGGACTAGTAGATCCAGTAACAAGAATGTCATTCAGGACTCAAGTTTTTCCCCATCTCTGCTTCCAAATATCTAACGTGCCAACCTTACTCTAAAGCTGGTTCTTCTGTTGGTTATAGGATAGCTGCTGACAGAGGTTCCATCCTCTCACTTGCATATAGGCGGAATGGTTGCTTGCTTTCCAGAGGCTAATTAAATTAGCCTCAAATTAAAATCACTGCAATAATAGTATAGTATTACTCCATTAAGCGAAGACTAGTGTTTTCAATTTTTTTCAGTATTGTCCCCTTAAGGAGACACTTTTTTCTAAATTGCCACTTCCCGATGAAATTTTAATGCAGAGATATACACGCTATATCTACTTGTGCACTGTGTGTTTTGTACATACAAACAATGACTGTATCACCCTGCCTTCATTGAGACTACACAGCCTAGACTCAGGTTCACTCCAGGAGTTCTGGGTGGAGTGAGCGTGCTTTGGAGCACATGTCCTTGTGAGGGTGGGATGGGCACAATTAGAATGGAGACCGCAGTAAAGAGTGAATGAATACTGGGGAGACAGGCAATAGTGACCATTATTCAGTCCAAGAAACAGAGAATAATTTGTTACTGGTAAGTGGTAAAGTTGATTCAGGTAAGGATTTTGGCTAATGACAACAGTGTATCCACTAGAATTTTTTTCTTTTTTTTTTCCCCCTCCGGTACCAGGAACCGAACTCACAACCTTGCGCTTGCCAGGCAGGCGCTTTGCCGCTGAGCTAAATCCCCAGCCCCTTATCCACTAGAATTTAGATGTCCATTTTTTACCTTGGAGATAACTTCATAATGGAACATTAGAGTCAAAGTGTTGTGGGTTCAAACACTTGTTCTATACTTACTGGTTATGTTAAGGAAGTTGCTGGAGCTTTCTGAACTTAAATTGTTCATCTTTAAAGAGGAATTATAATTCTTTTATTAGTAGAACATTAGGGTTTAGAAAGTATTAAACTGAAACACACAACGCAATGAGAACAATGCCTTTGTGTTATTGTCCTTTGTTTTTCTTTCTGAAAAATATTAGATGAAGGCTTAGGAATTTATGGTCTAAGAAACGTAATATTATTATGATCTGTAAAATAATTTATTTCCTATTCCTTTTCAAAAGTTGTTTATTTTTTACAGAATGGATACTATAGTTAGCATACTTAGGAACTGTCATGTCAACAAACCTTATTCAGGTATGGTGACAACTCTCTACCTTATTCTTTGTATAGATTGAAGGAAAAGTATATTTTAAGTGGTTTGTTATATGTGCTGGTTGCAGAAAAGCTTAAAATTAGGTATAAATAAAATTGATAGATTATCTTCTGTTAAATGGCTGTAACCAGAAGAAGCTGACATTTATGAAAAATAAAGCAAAATATTTATGAATGTTCATTCTTTATTTCTAGGATAAATCTATCAGCACAAGTTTACCTGTCCTAGATTTAATAGATGCCATTGTACCAAATGCAATTCGTCAAGAAATGATCAAGAGAGAAAACCTTTCTGATGAAGACAAACTGAACAATGCTAAGTAAGCCCCTGCAGTTTACATTATAAGATAGTGGCTTTTGAATTCTCTCAAATCCTTAAAGGAAAAGTTTCACATTTTTAACTACAACTTATAGGAGGAATATGATTTAAAAATCATAACTCTACTGGTCTTGATGGTGCATGCCTGTAATCCCAGCACTTGGGAGGCTGTGGCAGGAGGATCACTGGGAGTTTGAAGCCAGCCTGGGCTAGATAGTGAACTCAAGGCCAGCCTGGGCTACAGAGTGAGATTGTCTCAAAAAAAAAAAAAAAAAAAACCACAACCTTTCTATAAAGTTAATTTAAAAAATATTCTTTTGTAAAAGTGTGTTAAGTGAAAACATAGTCGCTGACAAATACCAAGATATTTTTCTTGTCTTTTTAAGATACGCCATTTCAGTTGCTCGGAAGATCGGTGCCCGGATATATGCATTACCTGATGATCTCGTAGAAGTAAAACCAAAGATGGTTATGACAGTGTTTGCATGCTTAATGGGAAAAGGACTGAACAGAATAAAATAATGAAACTAGTATGGTCTTCTGCCACATGAAACACATTGAATGCCTCACAGTTTACAGAATTCTGAAATGTAGAGGGTATAAAATCAGAGAATATTTGTATGCTTAAAATAGTTATATATTCCTTAATGAATTGAATATCTTGTTCATATTAGAATTTGTCAATGTTTGGGGGCAACATAATTAAATTTACCAATCAGTGCGGATAATAGAGTATGTTCATTATCAAGATGATATTTCATGATTAAATTATTTTTGTTCCCTAAAGTCTTATTTAAAAAAAGGACTAATTCATTCTTTTTCATGGTTCAGAAATGATCAGTACAAAAACTTTTCGCAGGTTTTGCTATAAAACATGTTTTGATTATTTTTTGGTGTGTTAGTTAATTTTTATCAGAATTTTTCTTAAAGTCTAATCCAGTCTAATCCTTTCATTTTTTCCCTCAAACTGTGTAGCATGGTCAAAAACTTTCTATAAATTTCTGTATTATCTAAAACTTTAAAGTGACAAGTATTGTTCATTAACATTAAACTCTTTTATATATGAGAACTAATTCTTGAATGGACTGCCTTAAAAGTTCACTGCCTTATATAAGTAGCAAGAACTTTTTACTTAAAACTTAATTTTAACTGCATTGATACTTTACATATCCTACTTTGGTAATACAGCTTTACTTATGATATGTAGCTTATGACATGTAGCTTTACTTATGGTATGTAGCATATACTATACACTGATGTTATTAAAAAAGTGTGTGTGTGTGTATGTGTGTGTGTGTATGTTACACATGAATTAGCCAGGTTTTCTTAAATGTTTAATTGGTCAGTCAGCCAAACCTTATGTATTTATTTTGGTCCCACAATGTGTGGTAACACTTTTCAGTTTGTGGATATCTGATATATAGAGATTTCACAAGTATTCATTATGAATGTGCATATAGTTATTTTTCAATTGACTCCTTCTGAATACTTGCAGCCAAAAATTGGCTAGAACATCCCAAATCATGGTGACATTTTCCTGTTAGCTTTCTATTACACTTGCCAGTTTGGGTCTATAATGAAAACTATATATATATATATAGTGTGTGTGTGTGTGTGTATTGTGTGTGTGTGTGTTACAGTATGCCCACTGAACATCTTTAGTAGAAAGTAACATATAGCTAGTAGTCAACATAGAATAACTTCACATTTTTCTTTTATAGTCTCCTGTGAACTGGCAATGTTTGTTTAATGCTTGTGTTCTTACTAAAGCATGAGGTCTACTTTTTTTTTTGGAATTTTTAGACCAGTTTTGCTGCTCACAGTTGAATCTACAAAGGCATTTCATCCTTTCTCACTGTTAATGCCAGTGAGCAATACTTCTGTGCAACAGAAATGCTGTCACTTGATCTCAATGTGAATCAAAAGTTTAAATTCTCTTTATACCACTGATTGAAATAGACACAGTAAGAGAGTACTTGATGTATTTAGAGTTTTTTTTTTTTTTTTTTTTTTTTTTTTTTTTGAGACAGGGCCTCGCTATGCAGTTCAGGCTGGCCTTGAGCTCACTTTGTAGCCCAGGCTGGCCTTGAACTCACAAGGATCCTCCTGCCTCAGCCTCCCCAGTGCTGGGATTACAGGCGTGTGCCACCACGCCCGGCGTGTTTAGAGTTTTTAAAGTGAAATGATCAACAGGTGGAATTTTGAAATATATTCTTCTACAAAAGCGCTTTCTTTCCCTTTTATATTTTGATGATTGTTTCCTTATGTCAAGATTAAGGTTTGTTCTTTTATGAAATTATTTAAATCATGCTTCCTTCTTTGTTTTTTTTCCCACCATTATATTTACTAAGCTGATTTACATGAAATTTGGCACTTTAGGGTGTTGGTTTTTCTCACAAAGTATATTTAATAAAAAATGCTCTGTACGTAGAAATGTGTCGTATTTCATTTAAAGGAAAATATGGTCTTGAAAATTAATCTGGTCGAAGCTTATTTTTCAGAAATGAAAAGTGAAGAATTCCTGAATGAACTGCTAAAATAAAACAAAAACTTGTATTAGATCATTTATTCGGTGGTGAGGATAGTTCTCTTCATCCTTATGTATGAAGAGTTTTATTAAAGACCAACTGTGTGATTACTACAAATTTAGTTTGTGTTGAAATAATCTGACTGAATCAACCAACTGACTAACATAAATTTATTTTCTACTGTGATCCAGTGACTACATTAGACACTGGAGATACAGCTGAGAAAAATATGGACGAAGTCTCTTGATCTTATATCCTAGTGGAGAGAGATAATCAAACAGGAGTGTTAGATAGTGATACTGCAATAGGAGAACTAAAGTGGGGAAATGTGATAGAGACTGACTTGGGAATTGAGGTTGAGATTCATTGGGTGGTTAAGGAAAGTCTCTGCAAGGATATTTTCTGTGGATTATCAGTGCTTAGTGGACAGAAACAACCGCCAAGAATTCAGGAAGAGGCTTGGAGGCATTATGTAAAAGAAACAGGTAAATTGAGGAAGAGGAGAGTCCGACGCTGGAGCGAGGGTCTATCCTCCTTGTAAGACTAGACTGCAATCTGTATTTTATCGCTTCCCTGATGGGAGTTGTGACTGCCCTTCTCTTTTTGTACCTTTGATTTGGATGGGTTTCTTAGAGTAATGTGCTGCTTCTGAATCGTACATTCTGTTGATCACAACACTACCATTGGTCTCTGGATCACTGGTCTTCATGTCAGATATGCCGAATACACTGTCATAGCATGTTAACCTCTGCTAGGTAAAGAGTACACAAGAGAGGCAAGAGAAGAGGATATTCTGCACCCGAGATGACCCCCACACTTTTGAATAGAGTGCAGTTACAATATTGGCTTACTTTGAAGCGAATACAACTCAAAAATATTTTGGAATGTCTCCTAGGATTATCAACTAAAGGGGTTGGAATTTCCAAACTATTAGAAATTAATCCAGCCTCCATGAGAATCCTCTGGATAAAGGATCATCTAAGCCCAGATAGTTCAAAAAGATGATAGCTTAAAAGGTGAAACAGTGTCTGTCTGTGGGTCTCTCTAAGAATAGTACGTAGATAGATCTCCACCCCTGCCTTTCTCTATCTGAGCCTTCTGAGTCTCCAACAATGGGCAGGGTTAGAGCTGTTCTGCTGCTGATTCTAGACGTTTTGCTGAACTACAAAGTATATAAGCACATAAATATAAATAAATATGTACCTCTATATTCATTGGCTGAAAGTTTACAATGAGCAATTTTGACATCCCCTCAGATACACAAACTTCGAACCGTAGTAAACATTACAGTTCGTGGGACATTTGTCTAAAGACAAAAATAAAGATTCAACAAATAACTTGTCAAGGACACAGAAAATGTTCGGAAAGGTAGGCAATCTCTCGTGAATTATACGTGAATAAATGTGACAGTAGGAAAATTAAGTGACTTCAGGGATATCAGGTCAATTTCAGGTGGCAAACGAATGCTAACAAAAAATACCCCCTGGAATGAGGGTAGCCTTCCCAGTGAACTTAAAGGCAAACCAACAAGCCTGGCTCCTCTGCGGAGGGCCGCGTGCACCAGAATGAAGTGCAATTCCACAAGGACTTGCCACGAAACGTTCAATCATTAGAGGCCCCATTAGCATACCGCTGTATATTTGCTAAATGTGCAGCAACAGACAGCGGGGAAATTACTGCAAACCGGTAATCTGGGGGTGGAGGCCGACCGGAGCCGGTGGTCTCGGCTTCCCTGGGCGGCGCTAAGCGTTGCCTGAGCCGCAACACCCCCAGGAGCGGGGCGGGGCGTCCCTCAGGCCCCGCCCCCGAGCCCGCCCCGGCCGTAGGCCCCGCCCCGGCGTCGCCTCCGCCGCGGAGAGGAGGATGACGTGACGGGTAGCCGCGAACATCCCTCTCCTCTGGGCGCAGCTGGGACGGCAGGTCCCACAGCCCCGGAGTCCGAGCTCAGAAGCGCCTCCCCGAGCTCCTCTCCCGTCGCCCTCGCCCTCCTCCCCGGCCGGGCCGCCTCCCGCGCGGCCTCTGCGGCTCCTGGCACGGCCCCGCGCTCGGCTGCCGC